>NC_133026.1:91902500-92206000 GCF_048771995.1 Taeniopygia guttata
TTTATTATGGCTTTCTTCTTTCTCATGGATGAAATAGCTGATATTTTATTTTGAATTGTAATTTATTATACAGTTAGTATCACAGGGGTATTTTTAATGAAACTATAGCTGTAGAATACTAAAAAAATATAGTATTAAGGAAGAGCTATATTCAATAACATGAATGTTAACACTAACAGTAGAAAAGGAAAGGCATTTTAATTATAGTTATCCTTATCTTCTTTTATGATGAAAGTAGCATGTGTGACCCATAAGGAAATAAATTAGGGGTTACTCTCTATTGATTTATGGGTGTGCCATTCTTAGTGCCCATTATTCTATATGCAGGATTAATTGCGTTAGTTCCAGATTTTTGTACTGTTAGTCATATGAGAAGACCAACAAGTTTCACCTCATGAGCTCTGAGACAGATCTATTAACATTATAGTATTTTTATGACTCCAATTTCTGTGCACTGAAAGATAGAAAAATGTAATGACTGACAAAATTAAAATAGAATTCACTTAGAGTGGTTTTACATGGAGAAGAGAAGCAGAAGTTGCTCAGTTTAAAAACCCATATGTAAGATAATCAGTCTTGAGGAAATTGGTCTTCAAACAACCTACTTCACAGGCACACACACGTATCTTGACTTAATGAACTTTTCTCCTCACAATTATGCACAGAACTGCTGCACTCTATAGCCAGCTTTGTGAAAGAAAAAATCTTGCCTGATTCACTCTTTTAAACCTGGCTTAGGATTAGCCCCGTAAACAAACCTACAGCTGAACAAGGTGCTGTGTGCAGTACAAACCTTGTAACAATTGACCACTACGTCCTGCAGGAACACAGGACAAGAGGACAGAGTATTGTGGAAGCATGAAACCTAGCTGGAACCTGTTTCCCACTGGCACCCCTCTTTTAGCACCTGGCAAGAAACAGGGCATTTACCTCCTTCACCCCCCTATTAACCCCTGTTTTCTTAACAAACTGAGAATCAAGAAGCTAACATAACAAAGGAAATCTCAGTGGGACCTAGTGACAAGTCTGGCAGGGCACTTGATGCCCCACCAAGGTGACAGAGGTCCAAGCAGAGTTCCTACAAGAGCAGTGCAGAACATGAAGTGCCCCCACTGAATGAAGTGGGGGCTCAGCAGTGCTCAGGGAGAATGAAACCATGTTGGTGCTGACAATGGAAGTATCATTCAAATTGTTCAGGGAGAAATCCAGGGCAACCTCCATTCCCAGGTGTCTCAGTTTCTCTCCCATCAAACCTTTCTCTTACCTCTCCCACGTGTCTGGATTCGGTCAGCACAGAGTGCTCAGGGAGGAGGAAGGACTGTTTGGTCACTAAGGAACAGGGAGCCAGGAGCTGTGTGCCATGAAATGGGCATCCCACAGTGTCCAGGCACGGTGAGCAGGGCAGACCTGGAGATGTGTGAGTTACAGATCACAGCTGTTGCCCAGCTCTGAACTTAGCAGAAACGAAACCAGAAAGTAGCCTTTGCTCCAGGTTAATGACTATCAGCTCGATGAATGCACTGGCTGTGGAGCTTTTGGTTTTACATTTACATATACACCAGCACAACTCAGTGTGGATTATAACGTGCAGACAAAAAAAGGGATGGTCCAAATACAGTAATTGCTTCGCAAGTCCATCAATAATTATGATTTGAAGCTGGAAACCATACTAGCACACTAATAATACTAGACATATGCATTTGCTTTTGGACAGATTCTGCTGGAAACAATATAAATCTAATCTGATTCTTGATGCATATTTGGACCTCTTCTGTTCTTTGGCAGAATCCCAAACCATGGAAAAATTAATCAAGAGACCACCCACAGAGCACATAGAGTGCTTGAAGGACATTAAAATAGACAAGTCTCTTTCTGAAACAGTTCCTGTCTGAGGAAAAATGTAAGCATTGACATAAAAAGCAATATACAAAGAGAATTCTGCCAAGAAGGGATATTCCATTCATCCAGTACTAGTGTCTGATTTAACAATACTTAAAGGAGAGGATGCTTTCTCACCTATTCCAGCAGCATCTAGTTTTCTGCATAGAAGTATTCTTCTAACACTTTAGTGGGAATTCAAGACAAGAAATTGGCACTTTTAACTTATGATACTAATTTGTGATTTATTGTGAATAAAATCTTCATCTATGAATTTTTAATCACTAAAGCTATATTTAAGTTTATTATAGGTGAGAGGGTAAAATTCCCCATCTTATATTCCTGTTATATTTCATAAATAATCTGGGATGCTCAAGCCTCAAGGTACTTCCTCTATAATTTAACCCACTGTGGAGAGCTGACCTTTTGAGTGAGAGAGGTCCAGTCCAGGCTGTCCTCCATGGGGATAAATATGCTCACAGTAAGGTTGCCTTCTGCCTATATATTCTTAAAGGGAAGTCAGTTCATAGAACTTGGGGGTTATGGGGTTGTTAGTGAGGCATTTCTGGAGGCTGAAGTAGATACCAATTAGAATTAAATTTGCAACATTCTCTGCAGTGAGTAAGGGCACTTAAAATTTTGTAATTGCTCTGGACTTGCAGAAGAGTTGTTCAGAAAAGAGGAAAAAGTACTCTAAACCCAAGCTGTTACTGTGCTGAAAGCAGCTGCACCTTAAGTCCAGAAAGGTTATATTGACATCGATACCTTGTGTTTGCTGTGTCTTCCACTCCCTGCTCCCTGTCCCCTTGTGCAATACTTTGATCAAGGGGACAGGGAGTGCAAGTTTGCTTTTATTAGATTTCGTTTCCTCAGTCTCTTCACCTCTGTACTGTTAATTGTGATACAAGAGACACCTTCCTATTACGAAATAATCAGGAATCTGTTCTCATCTCTGTTCCTTCCTAGAATGGTCTCCGTGGTCAGCATGTGCAAGAAGAAAGGAGCAGAAGCTGCTGCCTGTTGTGATTAATGCTTTGTGTAATTGTATGTGGCATTGAGATGCTGTTCTCTTATGAGCGTGTGAAAGCCCTACAGAAGAATGAAAGAAAGATTAAATCTGCAATACACTGTTCTGTGAGACCTCTTCCAATGACCATGGTATGAATGTGGAAAAAAAGATCCCTGGTGCTCACATGCCAGTATTCAGTCACTGCAATATTACAGCTGCTTGGATGGAAACTCCCCTGGATAATAAGCAGATGATAGACAGGAAGATCAACTCCTTTTACAATTTAATTCAAATCTCCTCTCTCTTGCCTGCAGGATTCATCTAGTTTTCGCCTCTCTGTTACGAATCCTTTTATATCAGATTCTCACACTCAGGAAAAGATCAAGGTCATTTACAATGGCAATAGAAAGTTGATTGAAACAAATAACAAAGACTGTAGTTTCAGAGAGTTAAAAAAACCTTAAGATCATTAAATGGACAAAGCTAAGGCAGGATCTAAGTCTGATCAGTTCCAACAGTAGGTTTCCTGTTTTTCCTTTCCATAGGACTCTACATCTTTGCTCCACATAGTGATTCCAGGTTCAAAATTCATCTTAGAACTGTGCTGTTAAACACTGATGAATGAAAGGGCCAAGCAACTGATTCCCCATGTTCATGTAAAATGACAAGCTACACCACAGTCACTCCAGGCCTTTACAAGGTGAGCATAGTAACTAAGTTCACATTTGATACTCTTACCTCCCCAAAATACTCAAATTGGCCATTTTACTGTGCTTGGTGCTGGTATTGGTGGACAGGGACAAGAAGGATAAAACTGGTTTTTCAACTTTGAAATGTTGTTTGTATTTCTTCCCTAACAGACTCCCTTTGCTAATTGCAAAGAATATTTCAACCCCTTCAGAGGAAATAGAGCAGGAGAAATGGATGGGGGTGGGCCTACAGCCAGAAAGTTATCCATAGACTTTCAGACGACATCTCATTTAAGCTGATGAAACTCACTTTCACATGAGTTGTGACATAACCATGGCAGGAACTGACAAGTGTCAAAATCTTGTGGAACAAATAAGATTTCAAGTCCTATTCCTCTGTACCAAAGAAGAGCCAACAAATGCTATACATTTATTCTGCTTTTTCCGATGGCACTAACTCCTCTCAGCAGCTTCACTGGCACTCTGAAAGCATGTCCAATTCTCTCGTTTACCTAGAATAGCTGCTGATATTTAACCTTCATGGCTTTATGAATATGAACTTTCATGGCTTTTCCATAGAGACATCTTCCTAAATGTCACTCTGCTGTGGGGAATAAAGAGTTACTCAATGCTCTGTCATCAGCACTGGAGGTTTTGGGCAGATTCTGGAGCCCAAGAAGCAGCCTCAACATTCTAATGGCACACCAGTGTCTTAAGAAAACAAACCAGCAAGCAAAGCAAAGCAAAAACTTGATTTTTCCTTGGCACAAAGGAAAAATAAAGGTAAGAAAGAGACAGATCTAGTTATAACTAGATCATGGTGTCAAAGTGCAAACAGGGAAATTTCCAGCTTTTACCCCTTCACCTACTGCACTGGAGGATACGACAACCTCTTTCAACTAATCAGATCCTGCAGCCTGTTTTTTCCCAGAATAATGTCTGCCTGCATGATAGAGATGAACCACACTGCAGAGTGTCATCCTTGTAGCCCCACTCATCATCACACAGTGCAGACAAGTAGGGGCAATGAGTGCACCAGGTGGGTCTATATTGTATAAGGAAAAAAGATGAGAGAGAATTGCTCTTGAAATTCTGGCACACTTTTAGCTACTTTGCAGTACAGACAAGGCCTGGGACCATAAAAGCCCTGAGATGTGGGCAGCACGGGCTCACACCAGTCTGCTCACTCATCCAAGTAACAAAAACACAGACAATTCATCTAGGACAGAATGATCCATCTAGGACTGTTCAACTTACCTGCAGTAAATAGTTTATCCAGTGTCTTATCTGCAGCCACCACAAGCAACAGGAATCTCTTCATTATTTATTGTTAGTACCTCATGATTTGGCATTTAATTTAAGTCTTTCACTGTGTTTTGCCCAGGAGCTTTAGCATTATAAATAGGGAAGCACTTTCTTTCCCATTTAAGAACTAGCCACAAGGATTTAGATCAGTTTGATGAACCTTTCCATAAGGCTTGCATCATATTGTCATAAATGTGTGATGCTCAGAAGATTTCCAGCTTCTCTGTTATGAGGAAAGTCACCTAATTGCTGAAGGCATTGATGCTTCAAGGCATTTATCCATGACATGTTTCCCTAAATACTGTAGAGATGAGGAAGTATTTTTCTTTTGTTTACAGTTGCAAGATTCTTTACAAACAGGTGGGTGTTTTTTAACAGATTTTTTTTTCTTTCTGTTACAAAAGCTTCTGTGGCACTTGGGATACTAGGCATTTTGACACAGGGAGCAGTCAGGTTGGCCACAGACAACATGCCCTTGGCAAATCCATGTGGAGTAGTGCTGATTGCTTTCTTCTACTACATGTACTTAGGTGTGGCTGCCAAGAGGATGCACTCTGTGATCTTTCCAGAGAGGGCTTTCACTGTGTGCTTTTCTCACTGTACTCCATCCTTACTCATGCTGCTTTACCCTTTACAATATCTCAGATGCTGTATTACATTTATTTGTAGCCTCCATTCTCAAACCAGAAGATTAATGCCAAATCCAAACATCCTCCAGATACAAACCTTTCCAATAAACAGAAAAATAAGAGGTTTCTCTAACTGAAAAAGGCTATTAAGGCCTAGAAGACTCTAAAAGAAGAGTCCTTGCTCTTCCAAGGAAGCCTCTCAGTCCTTTTAAGCATGGTTTGAAACCTGTCCATGCATCTTGCAGCTGGAACTGAGAAGCAAATCAGGCCATCTGGTCTTCAGAGCCCTCACCTATGTAACCGATTGACCACTTTGTCATTAACTGCTTTTCAAAGCACCGTAAAAGCATTTCCAGTGCTTATACTTACATAGGTACTCACTTGTATTAGTGTTGGAAATATCTTTGTCTCTATTAAATGCTTATACCATGTTTTCCTTCAAATCTGTATGTCTTGAAGACTGTATGAGCTGACTGAGACTCTTCCTCTTCCCAGAGGCTAGAATAGTCTGTATTCCTGTACTCTGAGGTTTTGTTAGTGTAGCTGTGCATTGGAAGACTGCAATCTCAACGTCAAATGGAACTCTAACTTGGCAGATGACACAGTTTTGTCCCTTATGTATGCATTTTGGTTTACTGAGTAATATATAAAGGAACATTAATCTTTACCTCCATTTTCAGGCTCAAAAAATCAAAGACATGCTGCTGACATTTATTTGTTAGCTGAAGTAACTTTCCATGTTTTGTAAAGTAAGACATTTAAACATAAGGAAAGGATCTGCAGTGCAGGAACAATGGCTTATGTTAAATGTTTTTGGAATAAAATTATTATTTAGCTCAGAACATTAGCACTGGCTATTCCAGGACATCTTTCAAGGACCACTGTCCTTATAGCCTTGAGAATGATGCCTAAGCATCCATTTCAGTCTGCCAAAGGCATGCAGCAGGTCAGGATAGGGAATAAAAGAATCAGTGGGAAGCCAAATGTAATAATGAAGACTTCTTGAAGGTAGAGAACAAATGGGACATAACTCCATGTTTGAGTGGTACCTCTGTTTCTGGTTCCTATGGTGCTGCTCTTGCAGGGCTTCACCCTGATCTGGGTGAAGCCTTGCAGCTTGAGCATTCAAGGCAGGACTGCTCCCTCTTTTGTAGAGTATGCTTTGAGCAGGGTCTCATTTTATATGTTTGGATTATGGAGTAGAGTCCTGGCATAAACTACAACGTCAAGAGTGATATGCTCTCCAACATGATATTAAGGTCAAAAGCAGAGGTGCCATTGTTGGGTATGATCCAGTCAAAGGGAGCTCTAAGGAGCACAGGCTGGAATTTGGATGTGCGAAGTGGACATTAATAAGATTTTTGCCACCTAACTCCATTTAAGCCCTAAACTTAGTCTTCCCAGGCTACTTATTCAAAGGCTTTTTTCTGGGTTTCTAGCTGGAAATTCTGTAGAATTTCAGCCAATATGAGTATGCAGTGCATATAGATGGTAATGTGTTTAATTTTCTTTTTCATAGCACACAAAATTAAAACTTCCAAAACTTTAATTTTCTGCCCCCAAAAAGCCACCAGTGCACCTTTGTGATTTGTTTCATCTGTAATGGAGAGATGATGATATCTCGCTTTTGGCAGATGAAAATGATAATAAAAATCCAAATGAGACACACAGAGCCTAATCCTGTAAAAAGGATGACATATGAAAATATTATATAACTTATCTGTAAACTTCTTTTTGACTCTGGCTGTAAAACTTCTGGGTCAATCACTTCCCAATCTTTTCCTAGCTGTAGTAAATTTGGCTAGTAGAATACTCATAAGTTAAAGGAAGTGATTCCTCCCTATGTTAAATACTCATGAGCACTCATCACTACCTCTGAAAGACAGATAAAGACCATGCAATAGTTAATATATACTCTAAAAAGATCTCTAAAAGTTCTTGAGAAGCATTAGTATTTATTTCTGAGAAAAGTGATTTGGTATATGATTAGAGATTCACTAGACACATACCTAAATAAAGTTAGAAGGTAAAATCCCTTGAATATCAGAGAAGTATCCTTACAATCCTCTGATTTTGTAAGCTAACAATACATTTTATCTACTTACGGCCTAATGGTAGGGTTTTAATAATGAGGGATATGAAGAAGATGAAGCATCTCCTTGGACGTGCATAGATAAAGGACAACAGATATAATTTGCAGATTTCTGACTAGATACACAGGGGGAAAAAATCTCTGTATGGGTGGTCAAATAATGGACCAAGTTCCACAGAAAAGATGTGGAATCACCATCTGTGGAGATACCTAGAACTCAACCAAGTGTGTCTCTGAGCAAATAACAGGATAATTCCCTGGCTGGACTGGATGATCTCCAGAGCTTCCTTGCAACATAAATTTCTGTATGATTCTACGATTATGACTACATAAAGACCACTTTCACATTCACCTGAATCATGGGTTGTCACTGCGTGACCTCATATCAGCCCCTTGATGTCATAATATCAGTCTTTTGGGGTTCTTTTCTGTTCTTATTTTACATTGTATCAATCCTCATAGACACTGAGAATTTTTAAATCAGATTTTCTGTTTGCTGACCTACCCTAAGCATGACAATGGTCATATGTTAAATGTGATTTCATTAACTGTTTTTTTGGGAGAACCTTACCTAATAAGGCTTGATAGCAAGATTGCTATTTTTTCACAGGAAATGTAGGAAATGTGCTTTTTAAACTAATGAAACTAGTGCTACCTGTATTGTGAAGAGTTTTGCCATTTTTGGCCTATCTAGATGGCCTCTTATTCTGGTGGAGATACTTTGGAAGTGTCTTGAATATCTGTATCAGTTATAGGCAGCTTGCATGTATTTCTTCTTGGGTGAAATGAAAAATTTAATTATATGAAAAAAATGCAAATTGCTGCCAACTGTGTTAACTGTGAGAGAGTTGCATTATCTTCTAACATAAATTGTCAGTGAATTGAAGAAAAGACGTTTTGGAAGCTGATCTGATTACTGTCAGGGAAAGTGCTCAAACTCAATTGTTGGCAAATGTCCAGTACCCATCACTGAACGATCATCACCTCATCATTCAGTCTTCTCAACTGACATGCAAAACAACATCCAAATATTCATTGCACATCTGTGCTGGACAGATTATGCATTAGCAATTCAAATCAATTCAATGTACAGGCAGTTTCTGTAAAGGCGTCTGTTTGGGTGAGATGCCTTGTTGTCTGGGATGGATAATAAGGCAACTCTGTCTAATCTTGGAGAACAATCAGCCCATCTTGAGAAGGTGACTGACTACGGATGCTCTTGCCCTGACAGTGCTAGAACAATGCCCCCATAATGCACTTGACTCAGCTGGTAATAAAATCTACTTTTGATTAGCAGCCATGGCTTGTGTCAATCACTGCATGATGTACCATTGTCCTCTGGTCCTGAACACAGTTTATTTACAGGGAAACAAAAGCTTTTTGGATATGGCTGCTGCCCAGAGATTGCAAAATAGATTGAGCTGTCAGCCTCACACACTAGATGAAGATTAATGAGTTGTGCAGACAATAAATATGAAGCAATGACCATAAATATGCTAATAGGTATTATCCATATACACTATAATTGCTACAAAAATTAAAAAGTAGTGTAAAGGAAATAGGTCAGAGGGTGACAGACAGATAATCTTGGATGCTGAAGATCTTTGGTTCAGTCAGATTCTCTACAGGTTTATTTCCTTCAATTAGACCCTTCAAAAGATTAATTGTTTAAAAGCTGTTTGAATAATCTCTTTTGAAACAGAGGTTTATGGGAAAATGTTTATGAAAAAGTGACTTCAATGAACATGTTATTGAAATAAAAAAGGTGACTACCAAAAGCAGAGATTAATGTCTCTGATCAGCTGCCCAGCTTAACTGTGAGGTAAATATTTCTAAGTGGGGGCTGGTGAGGACTGCAAGGAAAACATACCAAAGAGACACATCAGTTTATAGCCACAAACGCAAGATATTAAGGTCCTTCCTAGCAAAATATAGAAGAGTTGCCTCCACATCTGGTTGCATTGGTTTGTTTGATGTTTTCAGCTTAGCCTATTTTTCCTTTTTTTTTTTTCCTTTTTAATTTAAGAAGATAAGAATGCCCACCACTCAAATTTTCAGAGTACTTCCAATCCAGCCTCTGGCTTTCCAATTCCTTTCAAATAGCACATAGTCTATATTTTTGACACCTATGGGTTTTATTTGTACTTGAAACTCAGGGAGTTAAACTGTTAGCTCTGTATTCAAGTGCTGTAGCACCTAAGGCTACTGAAATTGTAGTGACACTGAAAATAAGAGGCGGTCATACTCTTGGTATTCATGGCTTTGACTGTCTGGTCTCTCAGGCTTAGAAGTGCCACTGGATGCTTTTTTAGTTTCTGGAATGAGGAAACTAACTTACCCAGATATTCTCCCAAGTACAATTTACTGTATGTATCGCTGCTTGGATTTTGACAAATAGTCCACAAAGATTTAAAACTGCCTGACTGCTTCTGTGCCAGTGTTCTTGAAAACACAGCTGAACATTAACTACACTTGCCTAATATCTTGGAATTTACCCTTTCTAACTATAAATGCCAGTAAAACAAAGCACAAAAAATAATTAAAAAAAATATAGGGACCCATTTAGGAAAATGTCTAACACAAAGCTCTGCAGTCAAAAGAGAACCATGCCTTTCTGGAAAAATTAATGGAGAAAGAGAACAACTGGAAGCTGCAGGCTCAAGAACTGTGTTCTTGCTCCCAGTCCCACTTCAGCAGTGACACTGTGAAGGAGGCTGTGATGTCAATGTCACACATTGCCAGGGCACAGCAAGGTGCTCTCCCACCAAGGGAGGTGAGCACAGCAGATCCAGAACTAATAAGCAGATTGAACCAAGAGTCCAGATCATTGGGCAAGTTTGTAGAGGCAAGTCCAAGGTTTCCCTTGAATCCCTCCAGTGGCTTTCCTTTCCTTATTACATCGAGTTTCTTCATCTTATTTTTATGACACTTCTAGTAACTTCTTATTTCCCTGCTTATTTTCTGATGTCTCTGCCAATCTGAGTTGCCTTGAGACACTTTTTTTGCAATAAAACTTTTATTATATCTAGTTTTAATTCTTTTTAGTTAAACAACTTTGTATGTGTTCATTATGATTTGTGGTTCAGGACTGAGTAAATTGTCACCTCATATAGAGTCTTAGCAGCTTGTAATGCCTTAATTTTCCTTGGCTTTGCCAGACTTTACCATCATTTCCTAATGAGTTGTTTGCAATATTAAATAAATTGGATTAACAAAACACTGAAAGATTTTACTATTTTTGAAGGAGGCATCTTCAGCAATATGCCCAAAGAAACTAACATTTTTTGTTTTATTGTGACGTTGAAGAAGGCCTGTAGCATTCACTGTCCTATTCTTATGTGGAATTTTTGCCTGCATTTAAGCCTCAACTTTAGATATTTTATAACATTAAGTAATTAAAATGATACATGAGGAACCTGAGAAATTATGGGGTTAAAGATACATCATAATTACAGAAGACCTAATGCAAGCAGAGTAGAAAACAAAAATAACTGACATTAGAATTAAGGAAACTAACATACATGAATTAAAGAAAAGTTGAATGAAAGAAAATAGTTAAAAGATCACTGCTGCTTAGGGGTACCTGGGCCAGATATTCCACTACTCAGATAAATAGCTCAGATAAATATAAGAAGAGAGGAACAGATTTCATATCCTTTGTTCTATAACCCACCATGTATAAGATATAGATATCACACTATTGTGAGAACATTATAGTTTTGTCCTGTATATTTCCTCTTTGAGACTCATTCCTGTAGTAGTGTGACCTAATCAGATATTCTTCTTTACCTAAGGGAGGTCTATGGATTTTTAATGAGCCTTATTTAAACTCCTGGCTAAGAAAGGCTGTGATAAAGGCATGTGTGCCATTTGCAAAGGCCTGCTCATTAAAGGCAGAGGCTCTGCTTTAGAGGGACTTGCATGAAGAAGCACAAAGCATCTGTGTCAATCTGCTCAGACAAGGTCCCCTCACGGTTCCTTCCATGTAGAAATTAATTCCAACCATCCATTGTTAGCTGGGTTCTGATTTCCAGCTCTGTGTGAACCAGTGTTTTCAGGGGTAGCTGTACCACAGCTGAACTCTGGATGTGGTAACCAGCCCAACTGAAGTCTCTGCATGCCATCACTTTACTGCCTTTTTGTCTCTTGTCTTTACTCAGAGTTGTAGGAATTCTTAAAATAATGCAGTACCTTCTACAGATTCAATTCAGTGCAAAAGAGTGAAGAAGCAAAGCTTTCAGCTGCATCAGTTGCCAAGCAATGACTCCTGCACTGGTAATTTGTTCTAGTATTGCAAGAGGAAATTACTTGGTTTGCCTAAATTCCATCATGGCAACAGGAATAAAAAGGCCTATTGATAAAGTTCAGTTTCGTTTCCTGGCTGAGAATAAGTTTCAGTTTCTATTCTTCCTTACCATGGCAGCAGTTTCGTTTCTGGACTGTCAGCTGGAGAGTGTATAAAAAGATGGGCTGAGCAGTCTCTGTGTGCTTCCCTGGAATTCTCACCAGCAGAAAGCAGCATGTCTGACCGGAACGTCCACAATGCTGGCTTCACTCCCTCTGGGATCACAGGAGGGTCTCTTGCTTCATCACTGATGTCCCAAGAAGCCAGAGCCTCTGGGGGAGGTGTGCCTTCTGGAGGAGCCACTTCTACTCTCCAGGAAATGGGTATGAGCAATTCTGTGTGTGACCCTGTGTGTGGTTTTGTGTTTCAGTGCATAGGATCAGACAGCTGTTTCTCCTTGAAAATAAGCTTGCCAAATAATCTCTTCTCTCCTATATTCCTGTATGGCACTGAAAAAAGAAGATTCCTTTATTTAGCTGTGCGCTATGAGCAAGATATTATTGAGGGTGTTTTCTGTGTGTGCACATACTATTCATGAATGAACATATACATATGTGATATTCATGAGGTTTTGGACAGTGTTTATTTGAAGTTTGTGCTATCCCTCCATTCTGCCAGGAATCATCAATAATATGAAGAGTCATGGTAGCAACAAGCAATGATGCACTTATGCAAGAACATGATCAGTGTAGCTACATTTCATATGAATTACCAGATTTCCCTTGCTCTTTATTCACATACATCCATACAGGGAGAACTCCCAAAACCTTATGCAAACTCTCTAAAGGAGAGAAATTAGTTGCAGTCCAAGAGACAAATTCATGAAGGGAATGTATAGACATCCTTGACGTCCCCCATTTAAGTGCTAAAATAAGGCACAGCTGCCTTTCACATGAGCTAACCCTGCAGGTGTTTGCTGTTCTGCTGCTGGCTGGGAGCAGTACCTGACCAGACGACTCTTACCAGCTTGGCACTTGTTTAACCCCAGATCCCATGGGATTTGTGCACAAGGTATTCTCCCTGCCAGACCTGCCTGTGTGACCCAATTCAGCAGCATCCTCTGAACAGGCATGACTCCACAGAACAGAGTGCCCCCTGCAATCCTGCTTTACCCAGCAGCTCAGTATTAGCTCTCTGACCTCTATTAGCCTGATAGAGGCTTCAAAACTCCTTCTGCCCTCGGGGTCTCAGACCCACATACCCCATGTGTCAGAGGTATGCCAGCCAGCAGGCTGATTATAGGTGGGCATCTCTGCCATTTTGGTCTACCACCAGTCTACTGTTCTCATAATCAGCAGGTAGAAATCTGAAAGATGGAGCTGAATGTGACTTCTCCAGCCATAAAATGGGTGGTTGACCAGGTGAGCTGGCCAGGGTCCAGATTCAGGGACCATCTTTTAATAGCCAAATATGTGTTAAGCTTGACTGAAAGGAAATAAGTTGGATTTTTTTTTTTTTTAAATATGATTTACATTGCCAATATTATTCATGGAGTGAGGCCCTCTAGACAATGAGGGAATAGGTGACACAAGGGTCATTCAGAGACAGTGCATGTGACTCCTGTGAGGCATTTTTTTAATTTTCACATTGTATGATTTGAGTTTAGGTTCCTGAATACAGTGTTTATTGAATATTCAGTAGGAAAGAGCTTAAGGGATAGTAGCAGCCAAGGGACAGAATATGAGAGAAAGTAAGGAGAGGAGAGGGACAGAGAGAGTCAAAAGCAGAGAGGAGAGCTGCTCTCAGGCACCACACTGCCTCAGCAGCAGAAATCCTGGTACACAGGAGATGCCAGTTGCTCACTCTAGTGATAAGTTAGCTGCACAACCTGCCTTCTGTTACAGATCAGGGTGGTACAGCACACTCATAACCAGTGGCAAACTCTTTCAGTGGAGATGCCCTACAGAGATCATGAAGCTGTCAGTTCTAAACTAAAACACTGAAGATTTCTATCCCTCTGTGTACTGAGAATTTTTATAAGAAACAGAAGCAAAATAAGCATTTAACTATGCCTAGTTTTATTCTTGCAATCTCTCTGTTAACGATGGACTTTTATGAAAACCACCATTTTGGTGAAGAGAAGTCTGCATGACTCAAGGAAACCTTTGCCGTGCCGACAGGAGATGCTCCAGAAGAGCTTTTATCCATGTGGAAAATGCTAGCTCTGTAACACTGCCAAGACAGGTGTGAGCTTTGGCTCCCTGCAGCAGGAGAGCTTGCCACACATTCTTTGCCTGATTGAGAGCTAAAAGGGCCTGATTTCATTTCCGCAGGTGCTCCCTGAAATCTCTCCAAACACATCTTCTTAACCTTTTTATTCAGACTGTAACTCTTCCTCCCCCCAGAACAAACATGCTCCAAGGAGCGGCTGATTCTGCAGTGGGACATGAGTATTGTTCAGTGTCACTTTACAGAAGATGTTATAACAAGCTCATCACCAAAATATTTGAGCATCCTCCAGGAATGCTTTAAGCATTATCACTAATATTTGTCATCACTGATGCTTTACTCATCTCCCAGGAGAAGAAGAGTTTGTAAAGGAATGTTTTGCTTGGGACTTATTTAGACTGAGATAAAGATAAACATATAAATTGACCACTGACTACCACAACTTGTGATACTTGAATTTTACAGGTATCTATTACAGGTTTATGTGAGGGAAAGTGAAATGAAAAGAGCATGTTCATCACCTGTAACAGAAAGAGCAACAGTTCCTATTTTCTACAGAAGTTTATTCCGCAGTCCTCAGGTAGCTCCACAGAAAAGTGCAATTTCAGCAGAGGCAAATTGTGATGAAAATATTTTGGAGATCCAGGTTTATCAAAAACAGTCTGTTCAAGAGCTATAGATTTTCTTTGTGTTCTGGGAGCTCCCCAACAGAACTGATACTATCCTTTCCCCAAGGTAGCAGCTAAAAAGCAGTAGACTGACAGAACAAGTCAAGTGATCTGCAGTCACCTTATCTTTTTTTTACATTTGCTAGCCTTGAATTGTTTTAAAACACAGTAGTTTGTAATTGTCCTATAAGGACAATTGTCCTTTCTTTCTCAGTAACATATCATTTGCAACTGTTCTAGGTGCCAGAGGCACAACCCACTCATCAGGCTATACCAGCAGCGGGATCTCTGGTGGATCCAGGGCCTCTGACACAATGTCCAAGGAGGCCTCAGCTCATGGAGGTGGAGTTCCCAGGGGCGGCACAACTTCCACTGTCCAGTCCATCGGTAAGTGAGAATCCTCTCCATAAAGATGACTTAACAAAGGACTTCTGAGGAGTCAGCAGTATTTCAGTTCATTTACTGTACATTTACTAGATGAAGGGATGCAAATAACAGGAGTGGCTGCTTTGTACTAGTAGCAATATTTCTATTGTTTGTTCCTGTAAACTTGGTGGGAAGATGAAACTGGGCAATTAGTGGAAGTAACTATGCCACAAACTTGCAAAGATATGAGTGGACGGTAGAATCAGAAATCTGAAACACAGTGACAGAAAAAAAAGCCCAATGGACTTTTAGATTATGCTTTCATCAGCACCACAGTGGCAGTTCAATAGTTCTTTTTCAATTACAAATTTAGGATTAAACCAAGGGCTCCACACTTGAACATACAAAGCAGATATAGTGGGAAAAAACAATGAGCCATGAGAATGGAGTTATCAGACTGATAGACAGGAGACATTAGTTTACTTCTTGGGGCCTTTCAGTACAGCTTTCTTTCCTTCAAAGGAAATTCATTGGGTCAAAACCACAAGAATCTGCCTGCACTTACCAGCTCAAAGCAGAGACCAACAGAAATCTCCCTCATCACTCTGCCAGGTTAATGCAACCCGCACCCAGACAGAACAAACCAAACTGTGACAGAGCCCAGTCTATACCTGAATGCATCAGTAAGGATGCTCATTGTGTTAGGATCCTGTGGGGTTAGGAAGAGCCTTGGAGACAGGATTGAAGTTCTTAATTTTAAAAAGTGTCTTTCAAATAGTAACAGAGACCTTTGATTTCTGACCTGGGAAGGTTTGGAGCCAATGCTTTTATGGTCTGTATATTTTCTTGTACTGCAGCTTTGATTTTTATTGTCCTTACAATTTCTCTGTATTTCTCCTTAGCCATGGGTGGAAAAGGAGGAAGACGCTGAATAGAAGAAAAATATCAGTCAAAAACTGCAAGCAGTTCATTCTTCACCATCAGCTTTGACACCTTCTTCCCTTTTATGATCTCCCTGTTATGAAAGGCAAAGCCTTCCACGTGCACAAGTAGTTTCTGTTAAAATGATGAATTCTTGGTTTAAATTAATGGGGACAGAGATGAGGGGCAGTTCTTTCCTTGATTAATATTCTTTGAAGCACAGCCAAGCACAAGCCAATAGAAGTACTTGGATTGCAAGGCTGCCTTAGGCATATCCTGGGTTTAGCAACACTTGGCTCCTCAACTGCAAGTAGCTTGCTATGTTTATTTCACAAAAAGTAATTGCAGTGAAAGTCATCCTGTTGTGAGGGAGAAGCATAGAAACACTCGGCAAAGGGTAGTTCCTTCTAGATGTATTTCTAATACGCTATCAAATTAAATCCTACTTAATAAAGGAGACATATAATCAAACAAAAACAGGTCCCAGGACTGATTTTTCCTTACCTATAGAGTTTTTAAGGCCCTTTGCACAATAATTTCTAGTCTCAGTTTGCTTGCAGCAAAGCGTCAACTTTGTCCCAATCAGACTAAAACTTCCCTGCAAACTTAGGATAGGTGTGAACAGGTAAGGAAGAGAGCCCATTTTCTGATGATGGTCTCACTGTTGGGACTTTTTGCTGTTCCTCACACCTGACTCCTTTCCTTCATGTATGCTTGTACAATGATGTGTCACCAAATACACGTAACATGGTGCATTCCATATGCAAATTCCCACATACAGACCACCCCACACTTTCATCTTCCTTCTGTCAGACATGGACTTCTCCCTGCTGCCTAGGCACCTTCCAGAATGCACACGAGAAGTCAACATTTGCCTCCAGTTGAAGCAAAGTTGAATTATGTGTTGAGTGGTAAAATGCTAGCACAGAGGAGAGACTAATGAAGAGGAGAAGAAATGTATCTTCACTTGCTGTGCTACCCAAAGCATTAAAAGACAACTGAAAAACAAGGGCTTCATTTCATAGGCTAGAGATGATGTCCTAACAAGGAGCTATCTTGGGCAAATGTTTAAATGTAACCAGGACTTGAATTTATAAAAACATAGATTAAATTTCACAGAGACCTTGGTGTGAGGAGAATGAGGGCAGTTCTCTAATCTAAACTTCACTTAAAGGGTTAACCTTAATGTTAGACTTGCTTGCTTAGGCCTTTGTCCCATGAGATTTTGAAAATCTTCCAGGAGGATCCATCCCACACGTTCCTTCCTAGGTCTAGTGCACCAGCCTGGGACTATTAAAATACAGCTGTGATCTACCAACAGATTTTTTTCCCCTCTATGCCCTTAGCACTGGCATGATTTGAAACCAGAAGGTCTACCCTGGGTTTTTCCCATTCTGAAGTTTTTCTCCATGTGCAAATGCCAAGTTATGGTCTCAGAGAACAAATGGGGCCTTGATCCCCACAACATTCAAACAACTGCTTAGCACTGATTATGATGATAAATGAGTCATAGGAATGAAACCAGTGTAAGAATGACATTAAATAGTAGAAAAAGTCAAGTACATACATAACTCATCAGACAAACTGAAGCTGTATTATCTGAGAAATAATGTGTGACCAAATTCATGGCAATTAATGACCTTGTTTCTTATTCAAAGGGGGGAGATTTAAAAGTGGGTTTCAACTTTAATGTTGTCATTAGTTGACCTCAGGTATTTTTGTCTTGTTAAAAAATGACTCACAATAATGAGAGCTGACAAAGGGTACTTAGAAGGGTACTAGAAGAAGAAAACCAAAGCAAGGATGATTAATCACTTATCATTTCACTTTTCAGCTTTTATGTAATTTTGGTGTTAAAAGTTTGAATTATTTTGCCATCTTTAGATCTTGTGTTGAGAAATAGCCTAGATAGCTTTGACAAAGCAGGGAGAATTCTTAGCTGCATTCAAAATCCCTTCACTGAGTCAGCTGTAATGGGTCTGCAGGAGAACAAAGGTACAAACATCCCCCTGGAAGCCTTCCTCACAGACTGCTTCAGCAAATTCCTGTGTACAGAACTACAAATGAACTATTAGCATATTTAACGGAATATAATTGGAAAGGTCAAAAAACAACAAATATTGCAATTTGAATTCTTCATGTCTTTCAATCAATCTTTGCACAACAAATAGACGGAAAAAGAGAGAGAAAGGAAAAGAGGCAGCAGCGTGTGATTACCAGAGCAATAGCACTGGAGCAAGACACTGCAGAGAGCACATAGCTCTCTGCACAGAAATCAATTTCTCCCATGGGATGAGATCAATAGCTGTCTGACAGGACACTATGCAGGCAATTTAATAGCGTTTTATCTAAATGAATCTATTCCTCCCCCCAACCGACCACACAGTTCATAAGAAGTCTCTCTTAGTAAAATAGATTTAATTATTTTTTATAATACAACAGGAAAGTATTTCTCATTCTGAAGATACTGCCATTGTCTATTAAAAATCATTTATCCCTCTTAGTTACTCATTACCTAACACTCTTTCCCAACATCTTTATTCTAATTAGCTAACTCATGGACACAGCCCATAAAAATTACTTTCAGTTACTCTGGAAAATTTTTTTTTTACCCCAAAACATTCTAAACTAAATATCAGCCTTTCAGAAAGAAATAAGCTCACATAGCAGGCAAACTCAGTTAACTCAAAGAAGTATTGGTATCTGAAACTACATTTTTATGCAACAAAAAACTTATTTATTGAGGAATTATTTATACACAGAAATTGATTGTCCAGTGGATCAATTTTAATAGTACTTAATAAATAATAAATAATAAAGTCAATCTTATCGTATTAGTAGATATCTATGTGAAGTAAATGATAATGAATGAGAAACCCTAATAAGCATAATTCCAAGGATGGATCTTTGTCACTCTGGGAGTTTGGTATTGTGCCCCAAAGGCTCTTGTAAATCCAGCTGCAGTTCTTGCTCATCATTTCAAAGATTAGGGGCTGATAAGCGACAGTCAAGCCTTATTAGAACAGGCTAAGGCAACAGGAAACATTAATTGGGTAATTTAATACACAAGGAGACATTAAATGCCTGCATTGTGGTTCAGATGCTGTTTCCTCTATTGATTTCTTCACATCTTGTTCTATGAAATTCTCACAAATTCTTGGTGGAGAGGGTGTGAGACAAACCCTAAGTTTAAAAACACCAAAATGGTTTTGTTATTTTCTAGGGCTTCCCTTTACTCCATATGTTAGTGAGGGGCCCATCAGTAGCCCTGCTCTTGCAAGCAAAAGAAAGAAGAGTAGTCCCTTGCCCAAGGAGTCTTCCAAGAATGAAGGGGAGAGATCCAAGGTCTAGTAGCTCTCTGCAATGAAATGCTCTCTCACCATCTCACTTGTTCTGGTTTCTTCACAGTTTGTGCGTCGAGCAGGAGTCCTGCAAATCTGGGAGGAAGCTCAGACAATTTTGTCCCCTAGAAAGCTGGGAGCACTTAATAAAACCCTCTTGCACTGTTTGGGAGGAGATGTAGAAATAGTTGCTGGACTGATCTTCCTCTGGAAGTAAGGAAGGTGAGAGGAAAGTCCTGACATAGCTGTTTCTTCTCTGTCTAATGCCAGAATTAATCCACTTACGTGGGTGGATTTGCTCTGTTCCCTCAGTGGTGGATATTGGTGGCTGGAACACCAAAAGCTCTCAGTTACATACCAGCTCCCGATTTGGGTCCCATTTTAAGGCTTCATTCCTAAGACATCTTTCCCACAGCTGAACAGAAATGAAAAGAGGTGATCTGACAGTGTGAAAAATTCAACATGAAAAGGGGACAGCCTTTCCTTTACCTCACTGACCTAGGCACTCTTTGTTTCTCATTTTCTAGTACTGCAGCTTGGGTGATCAAGGGTGATAATTCATGGACACTTTATTTTAATAATTTACTTTTTCAGCAATTTAAATATTAAAATGCATTTTGAAGACATGCAAGCCTCATTAATTTCAAATAAACCTTGTACATTATGCTCTGTTTAACAGCATTCAATCCCACTTTTTGTAGCCATGGTCTCTCCCTTTCACCCAGCAGTCTGGCACTGTTCCTGCTGCCAGCAAGCTGCCCCATGTCCATGGCATGGGCTGGAAGCTCACTGTGGGCACAGCACCCTTGCTCTTCAAGCTTCCTCAGGACTGTCACATTTGAAATTGGAGTCTTCTTCACACCTCCTCATGTCTTAAGGAAGGAAACAGCCTCTCTGACTTTATTTATCATTCCTAAAGTCATGGATGCCTTGGGAGAAGAGGCAGGGTCCACCTACCTTCCAACACTGCATTAATTGGTGCTCTGGCTGTGCCCCTGGTGTCTCCTCAAGGATTGACCCAAACACAGTGATCCAGGACTGACCACTGGACCAGAAACCTGGAACAACACCAACATATTCCTTTCAAACCATCTACTAGGTGTCCAGTGGCTGGGTTACATAGGTCAGTCCCTTTCCTCTTCAGGAGAGGAAGAGCCCCAATACTCTTTCTGTGGGCTCTCATTCCACTGAAGATTGAAGTGTTGTAACTGCTGTGAAAAGCAATAAAATTGTGCTGACTGCCCACATGGTATATTTCCTGAGAACCCCACACCTTAAACAGACACAACTAATAATTTCCTTTTAATACACAACAATTTAAAAAATCATCATCATTATTTTAGTAACCAACATTAAATCATTCCCCATCCTTCTCTGTATCTCATTGGGGTAATAGTGAGCATTGAAATATAACCTGGTTTTTGCTTATGTAAGATAGGTAGTATTTTATGCAAGCTATCTTCTTTTTACCCATTGTTCAGTGGGTTTTGGGTTTTGTTGTTTGTGGTGTTTTTTAAGGAATACCTAAATGTGAAAATAAATAAGCCCATACAATTTCCTCAATGTAATAAAATTTCATAGAGAATATTGTTACAAAAGAAATCACGTATGCCACAAAAACAGTTCTTAAAATTCAGATGTTGCTTTTTGCAGTCTTTTGCTATTGGAATTTCCACCCAGCCAAGATTTTTACTGGCCAGTTTTCAGCTACCTCTGCAATTTATGTTTATACATAAACAGCTCTGATTTTAATTGCTATCAACTTCTTATACTTGATAGATGGTCTTAAACATTTTTTGCCTCCAGAGACTGCTTACTTTGCCAAGTATTGACACACTTTCAAGATTTATACTTCTCTGAGGAACAAAGTTTACAATAAAATGTAATGTATTCCGTGGCTGTGAATGGTAATGTTGCTAAACAGTCCAAAGATATTTCACAACTGATAGTTATTTTCCTCTCACATCCAGCACTGCCTTCCTTTAGTACTACTATAGATTAAGGCTTTTAAAGAAAAATCAGATCCCTAATTTGCCTAATTTAGTGTTTCAGAGATCCAATATGACTTAATTTATGTTTCCTTCCACTAGAGCCATTATTGGACTAATGATTACACTTTCATTTTTCCCAATAATTATTTTAAGAGGCTAACTCTTGTGGAAGGGATTAGTTCACTTCTGGGATTGGAATAACCCCTTTCAGAGCTCAAATATCATACTGCAGCCAGAAAAGGGAGTGGTTACAGAACTGTAGACTATAATGTCAAGCATTCAAGTAGCTACTAATTATTGGACAGACAAAACTCAGTAGATGATTGAAGTCAGGTCTAGATTTAAATATTTGGATTGGATACAGTTTTCTGGTAGCAATCACAGGTCATAATGCCCAGAGAAACCCCACAGGACAAGGGAGAGTTCTTAGAAATAATACATCAGTTTGTACCATCTCCATGAAACTGCTGTGGCATTGCAGCAGAAGTAGCATCATCAGGCTGTAGCAGGAGCCCTTATAAAATCAGCTGAAAAGATCTTCAGCACCAAAACCATTCACGGATTTTACTTTAGTGACAAAGCACACCTCTCAGCCTTCTAAGAGTACACTTTGAAAGGGAGAAGACTTAATTTTCTCACTTCATTTCTTTCCCTGCCATTTAATCTCTTTAATGCAGTTTCTCATATTAATCTGTTCTGTAAATAGGTGACACAGCTCCTTTGCACAGGCAAAAGAAAGACATCTCTGGGTTGCTCAAAGGTGAGCAAATATCTCACCAATAAAAGGAAACTCTCCAAGCATTGCACCACCCATCTTCCTCATTGACCAGGGAATGGAAAGGATGCAGTCCAAGAGGGTCTGTAATTTCCCTGGGATAAGTGATGATGCAGCCTGTGCCAGATGAATCTGTTGTGAAGTTTTGAATTTAAACATCCCAGCTCTTGGTGAGACCATAATTCCACATTATTTGGCTTCTGTTGCTTAAGATGAAGGAGACATACCCTACAATTTTTGTAAGAAATACTAAAAATTCTAGGAATAGTTTATTTTGTCAAAGTTACAATCTCTATAATTACAAATTTCCTTGCCCTGGTTCTCCCCCTCCTACCCATCTTACAGGGATTTCTCTAGAGCAAACAATAGTTTAAATTGCAGACAGAATAAAAACTAAGTAAGCATAAGAAAATAAGTTTATAGAGACAGAAACAAGTAGCTACTTAAGTCTGTTAATAACCAGATATAGCAACAATGGATAATAATGATCAGAAAACAGAAGAGACCAAAAAGGAAAATATTTTTTAAGATTTCAACCCTGTAGGAGAAAACAGTAGAAACAGAGCTCAAATTTAGGATAGGATTCAAAAACATGAAAGTTCTAACTTATGCACTTACATTCTTACCTAAGCATTTATACACAAATGCTTAAGAAGTTCTTCATGTTCTGTCAGCAAGAAATTAATTTTTACTTTGGCACAGAAGTAGTCTGCATTGCAAAGATTTTTTTGCAAAAGCATTAGCAAATTTTCAGCAAAAATTTTATTAGGCTGTAAATTAACTCTAGAAACCTGTTTCAAGATATCTAACCAATAGGTCTTCTGTAGTGCATTTTATTTACTCTTTTTAGTGCTAGGATATAAATCTGAGGGTAATTTTGCACCAGTCCAATAGAGAAGTTATGAAAGACAGTGGATGAAGTAATTAATTTCTGATTATTCATGTTTATTTTATCTTTAGCATAAATAGATTATGAAAATAATATTTTCCATGGCTGGTGCTTTTTTGATGAATTTTAAATTATATGTGGAATATTCTTAAGCAGAAAGATATTGAAAATATAAATTTATAATTAGTTTTACTCCTCTTAGCTCCTGTGCTTAAAAATGGTATATACACAAAGAGGTTAATTGCATTGTGATTTTCAAATAATCTGTTTTTAAACTACTGACTTGGAAACTGTGAGATTAATAGCACTGAGAATTTCTAAAGGTAATAGGATTACAATTTAATATTAACTAAGTGTTTCTTGAGGGTCTGCTGTAGCGGTGCCTCATCTCTGGGATCCACTAGAGTAATTAGTCTGTAGTGGCATACAGTGGTGATGCTTGATAACTGCAGCTTTTCCTGCCACACTTAGGATTTTCCATTCATTGGCAAATAGTTTTGATTTGCAATATTTTCATAAACAGGCACAGAGCAAGCTTGCAATGCCTTTGCCCTAAGCTGATGCTGATTAGGGAGAGACCAGTTCTCAAAAACTCACACCTGAAGCACCAGTCAAAGCTGACCAGGGCAGTGAAGGGAGAGGTTTGGAGGCTTTCCTCCTGTTGCTGGAGGAGCAGGTTTAATCTGTAAACAGGGCAGTCAAAGGTGAGCAAGCTCATTAATGCTGAAGAAGGTGTTGTTTACATCAAGATCAGAAGTCTGATCCTGGAGTAAGGCTGAAGTACAGCTAGGTCAGCTGAGGACCTGCATGGAAGGATGGCAAAAAGGCACTTTTTACTGGCATCACTCTTCCAGCTCTCCCAACAGGAAGAAGCATTGTTATTACGGGGATGCCCAAGTTGGGAAACAGAAATGATGCATAGTAAACACGTTTGATATTTACAGGGTCGGAGGGTTAAACAAGAAATGCTCAAAAGCAAAAGGTTATTTTATACTAAGTAGTAATCCTTAGGAGCTCAGACAGACCCATTCAACAATGCCCTTCATGACATCCAGGCCCTGCCTGAAGTGCAGTGACTTCATCCTGCAGGTCACACAGGGGGACCTCTGCCCACCCTTGGAGGGCATGTGCACCTTCCTGCTTGTGTGCAGGCCTGAGTGAGCAACATCTAGGAGAGTTTTGTATACTGGGTAGCAAAATTAAAACATTTAAGTTAGAAAAGTAAGCTGGCAAAAAACCAAAACCCAAACTCTTAATCATTTGAGGAGGGATATTTTACTGATCTTAGTTTGCAAGATGTCCTCGCAAAACTTAAAACTTGAGAATATGATGTACTTCAAGAGCTACCTCCTGCAGAATGTTAGTAAGGTTTAAATGCTGCTACTTGTGCATTTTAAAATCTGTTTCAGATAATGAATAATTTTTGACTTTCATTACAAGGGTCGATTCACATAGAGCATTCAGATGTCCACAGGAGCTCATGTGCTGCTGCCTCCACATCAAAGTAGTGTTATGCTCAGCATCAATTTATCCCATACTTTCCTTCAGTTCAACTGTTTAGATTTTTAGCTATTTTTGCCAGTGACTTTTAATCCTCTGCTTGCTAGGAGACGTTTTTATACCAGGAGGAAAACTGCTAATGATGGAAAAAAGATAATGAAATACAAATAGTGAAAACCAATAACAAACCCATCAATGTAATACACAGAAAAGAAACAAAAAAATGCTCTTGTCACAATTTTTTTCAATTTCAAGACCTCTGAAGCTCGATGGATCCCATTAGGTTAGCAGATATGAGCCTCCCTTACACTCACAATTCTCCTGTGAGGCAGAAAGTTTTATTTGGGAGCACATGAGTGCATGAGAAACCTGAAGAAACTCCACACTATTCAGCAGAGGAGGGACCTGGGATTTATCTGCTGGCACTGACACAGAATTTTTTCAGAGAGGCTCAAAATTTGAAGTCATTTAAGTCACATTCAAGTGAGTTAAAATGTCACTAAGATATTTTAAGTTGCTCACGTGACAAGAGCCGCTGACTATCGCCACTGCTTTACCCTGTGCTCCCTCCCTGGTGTATCCCGGGGTCTGTAGGTGATCACTGCCAAAATCAGCTCTAACTGTGCTGCACTCATACACAGGCTTCCTTTTTCAGAGTCCTTTGTCCTTTGTTAGAAACTCAGCCCCACAGCATCAGAGACACCCAGAGGAAATGGAAACAAATTGCCCATATCAGTGAAACACTCAGTAAAAATGTGTGACCATCTGCCAAGAAACACCATCAGAGGTGAGAGGGAAAGTAAGATGTTTATTTACAAGGGAAAAAGCAACAGCATTGGACCTTTGGACTGAAGGGAAAAGAACTCCTCAGCAAGGGGCAGTCAATAAACCTCTCCTGAGAAAGTACAGCACCTGAGCACAGAGTTCTCCTTGTAACCATGACTTAACCACACTGGGCCATAGAAACGCTGGCCAGAGGGACATCTGAAGGTCATGTCCCACTCAAGGTGGAAGCTGATCATGTCAGCTTTGCCCAGCCAAGTCTTGAAAGCTTCAAAGGATGGAGAAACCTTGAAATATTTTCATGTCATGGCCACTGATTTCCACAGAATTTAGAAATTTAGATGCATACAAAAATCTGTGTTTGAAACAATAAGACTAAACAGTTCTTTCACTGTTAGTAAAAATAGTCACTGCTTTTTGAAGTGATAATTAAATAGGGGCAGTCTGTATTACAGGATTATCAGCACGTCTTGTAGAGGCCACAAGCTCTTTCTGCCCAATGCCAGGTATAGAAGCTTCTGTAGGTGCACTCGTGCATCTTTCTTACCCCTTGAAAGCAGCAGCAGAGTAGTGACAGGGCAGCATCCATTACAGGACTAGAACATGTACCTGCAGTGCACAAAGAATTTTGCAATGGATCCCTTCTCATGATATTTGCAAAAGCAGGCTGGCATTCTCTTCATGCGGAGGGAGAGCAGCACAGCCCACCCAGGAGCTGTTTTTGACCATTGCTAGTGATGGTTGCCTGCAGTGAGATAGCTAACAGAAGTATTAAACATTGATACATTTCAGTGTGCCAATTGACTGTGCATTTTTAATAGACTCCGGTATTCTCTCCTAGTGGAAAGATTTATTTTACTTTAAGAATATATAGGGCTGTGCTTTCAGTACTTTTTCTTTGTTTAACAAGCAGCTCTCTTGCTGAAAACCCAGTAGACCACAAAACCAGTCAGGGGCTTTTATCCAGGATGTCTGACCCATCGCCTGACAATAATTAGTTCAGGTTAATTACAGCAAATCTGTAGATTTGCAGCCTGAAATAATCTCATCCCCTAAGCTGAACCCTCCAGAGGTTTCTTTTATGAGCTCTGCATCCTAAGGGTGGACTTAAAGTAATGAATTTGTCTCTAATAAGATTCATAGGTTTGTTCCCTAAGCAATGGTGTCAATTATAGAATCTAACTCTGATGGCTTATTTTGCTGAAAATAGAGATATTGAGAGTTTTTAATGAAGCATACAGGATTGTTAACGCTTTTGTTTAACTCTTTGCGTTGTTGGAAAGCATAAAAATACAATTATGCAAAATATCATACCACTTTCTAAGTATTTCTGTGTGTGCCAATAGCTAATTTCCTTCTGCTCTATAATGGAAAAGGTTAATGTAATGACTCTGAGATTTCATTTGGAGATGTTCCAGAAGAGTGTCTGAGTATTTGCTGCACTTAATGGCAGGAAGTAATAAGTGAGGTTATGTATTGGTGAAAAATATTTCATGTACTGAGAAGATTAATACTGGAGAGAGGCACATGGGGCACAAGCCTGAGGCTTCCTCCTCAATTCTGGCACAATATAATATGTCCATACTTGATACGTGCCCTTCTGTAGTTAGCTCTTCATCATTAACAGAGCAGACAGGAAATCTCTGGGGAACGTGGTATCGGGAGAAGAGAGGGGACCAGATGTAGGATTCTCTGCTCTCCTGCAAGTGAGTGGCAGACACCTCCACCTGGGAATGCTGGCCAGATGGTTCTGGTACCAGCAAGCCGCCTGCATGGTAAGATAATGCTATCAGAACCTTAAAGGGTTTGACTCTACCCCGACTATTCCGATATCTGCACTAATATTTAGGCATAGTTATTGTAGTTAGGAAGATGAACCACCATGTCACAGCTTCATTTCAGCATTTTATTTCACATGAGACTGCTTACTTATGAAAAATTTAACACCATCGCGTATGAAAGATTTAGGCCTTTATTTCAAACTTTTAAAATTTACTTTTAATTGAGATCCTATTCCTGCTGTCTGAGTCAGTGCAAGTCACAAAACTAAGGTTTCAAGCTGGAGAAAAAGCTCCAGTCATTGATTTTACTAATTTAATAATGAAATTATTATTTTGCTTTTAGTATTGTCTTTTTAAAAGGACATCTAGTAATAGGACATGGGAGAATGGCTTTAAACTAAGAGAGGGCAGGTTTAGATTAGATATTAGGGTGGTGAAACACTGGAACAGGTTGCTCAGAGAAGTTGTGGATGCCCCATCCCTGGAAGTGTTCAGGTCCAGGCTGGATGGGGCTTTGAGCAAGCCTGTTCTCGTTGAATTTGGCCCTGCCCATGGTAGGGGGATTTGAACAAGGTATCTCTAAGGTCCCTTCCAACCCAAGCCATTCTGTGATTCTATTCCATGATTCTACAAAAGAAGAGACAATGTTCAAGGACCCTCTACACCGCTGGAATGACATCTTCGAGAATGAAACTGGAAGAGGTTAAACATGGCAGTAGTCATCACTGGGAGGGTGGATATGTCTAAGCAGCAACAGTTCACCTACAATAGCTCATAATACTCAAAGCACAATTTACTTTAGCAAGGTAAATTGCTGGAAAATTGAAGTTAACCCTGCACTGCTGGCAGACTGCCACAAGAGCTTGGTCTTCTTCCTGGCCAGGGGTAACACCAGCAGGACAATGCAAGCTATTTTTCAGAAAGAAAAATAGATCAGCTTTTAGATCAGCTGTGATTTCTCTGCAGTTTCAGCTGAGTGGGTGAACTTAGAGGCTGTTGGGTCAGACTGGACAGGCTGCCATGGTCTGGCTGACACAGGGAGCGGGGATTGAGGACTGTGTCCCTCCTTGCCTTCCCCTTGTCCACCGGTCCACTGAATTCTCACATTTTGCTGACTGCTATGCTTAATTTTTCACTGATCTCCTCTCTGAAGGCTGCTTATCTAATGAAGTCAATTTCAGTGCACATTTGAAGCAATAAACGTATCCATTAGGAAGAATATTATTTAGAAAAGAAGATAAATGCACTGGAGATAGAGGATTAAAAAGAAAACTTTCTCTAGGTTAAGCACAGATCAGACGCTTGCAGTGACACACATTTCTTAGCTGGAAAAGGCTGGAGCACTGTATTGAATTTACATGTCAAGGCTTTGGATAGAATAATCTCTTCATGTCCTTACCTTGACCTATCAGCTTTTTGTCCTATTTTTCCCCCACTCCCCTTCCTCAGCAAGACTCTCATCTTGCTGAGGAGGGGGAGTGAGAGAGCAGTTTGGTGGGCACCTGATATCCAGCCAAACTCAACCCCAAGATCTTAACTTTTAATGGAAAAATTACTGGATCTCTTCTTTTCTCCACAAGGTCTGGGATTGTGTTTCTGGAGAAGGAAACTCTGAGAGCCCAAAAGGACTGATTGCTTCTCTCAAATGGCAATGCTTCAACATCAGCTGCTGTTCTTTGTTTCAGGGCAGGGATCTGAACCTACAAATTAGGTTGTACATGGGTATCCACTCTGCTGGAGGGAAGAGAGGGTCCACATCAGCCTATCTGTAGATCATGCTGCCCTCTTATTCATTCATGCAAATAAAGAAATAAAGACAAGCTATCGAAGGCTGTACCTGCAGCCTGGTGATTCCAACGTTGGGCTTAAACACAACTTGATCCTGGGACATATTACTGGGGGGAGGTGAAGGATGATCATATCAGAAAATTTTCTTCTGATGTTGAGTGAAATAAAA
Source organism: Taeniopygia guttata (assembly GCF_048771995.1). NCBI lineage: Eukaryota > Metazoa > Chordata > Aves > Passeriformes > Estrildidae > Taeniopygia > Taeniopygia guttata. The sequence goes on from NC_133026.1 coordinate 91,931,589, forward strand.
GTTCTGCAAATTTTCACAACTGTCGTAGAGCTAAAAAATTGTTTTTCAGGTGGCCCTAGAGATTGACAGGTGGTATTAATTACGTAGAAGGCTGCTTTGGCCACCTCTGCCAACACACCCATTACGAAATTATCGAGCAGGGGTTTAGGAAGGGGAGGCACACAGTTTGCTCTCTTCTGTTAAACCTGTTAACTCAACATTGCAACATATTTTGTCACATAACAACCCTCCCCTGTGGAACGACCACAGGAAAGCTCAGGTGTGCAGACTAGCCATTGTTTAATCCTGTCTTGCAGTCGGAACTCTCCTCACTTGGAACCTGTAGCCTGTTAATTGCCTTACCCTCATTTATATGATAAGTGGTTCATTTCCTTTATTGTGATTGAATCCCCTCCCTATATTACAAGAAAACTGGAGCTGCAGAGAGTGCTTGATTGGATTTCATTGCTGTAGGCCATTTCTTAAACAGGTTACAGGTTGACAAACATAGAAGGGGGATCAATATCCATCCTTTGCCTCATTGACAAGCTAATCTTTTCAGTAAACATTTCATCAGTACCTGCCATTTGTATACACACCTGCCTCGTGAGGATGGAGAAAGCTCTGCTTTATAAGGTTTAGGTAACTAATAAATGAAAATCATTAAGATAGCATTTTTAGGAAAATGGCCTTTCATTGCCTGCAGAGTATAACCAAACACATTTCCAAGCACTCTTAATTTTGATTAGGTTGCATTACACTCAGACCTGGTGTCAGCTCCTGTTTCTTTAACTCAGTCTGTGCTGCTCTCTCTGGAAAGGTCTCTCCCTAAGCCCAAAATCTCACACTTGCCAGAGCTGAAGATATTAAATGAGCTCAGGGGAACTAAACTGTCTCTTTTTCAGGCATGTGGCCTGCCTGCTTTCTTCCTGTTTTTTTGTTCCAATGCAGATAAGAAGGGCTGCCACACTCAGTAAAGCGACATCCTCCTCTCTTATCAGAGGTAACAGGGCTCTATTTTGAGTTGGGATTGAAGTTGGGGCTCTACTAATAATTTAAAACCCATGAGTCACACTCCAAAAGAAAGCAAGAGCGTTATGTTAAATGTGTTGGGAGACATTTTTTTTTTGCTTTTGTGTCACATGTTGAAGCCCACTTCCCCCACAATGATGTGGGCTAGAAACAGGCATTGTCTCTGACATAAATAAGGGCCAAGAGAATCACTGCATTTAGGCTTCTTTTACAGTCCTGCATATCAGAATTGCATGTCTGGATGACAAATTCTGCCAAAATTGGTGATGCTGGATTTCAGTCTAACCTAAGATGGAGCATTTACACATTCCTTGGAAGAATGTGTTGACAGGAAAATTAAGTAATTCTGATATGGATACTTTAGTAATAAGTTTATAATTATCCTCCTGTCTTTATTATTAACCAAAAAGTATATCTTAGTGATATGAACAGGATCTGAAGCATGGCAGGTAATTTATTTCTTTTACTAGCCCTTCCTCTACTGCCAGGATCCAGAACTACTACTGGGTGTGCTAGAGGACTGAACTATTTCCTCTTGGACTTCGGAAATGCCACCAGCAGAAGGATGAACACACGACAAATATTCCTTTCCAGGTAGAAAAGCCTCCCTTCAATGCTCACCACGGCTAACAGAAGAGGGTCTGCTGGGGCAACCTGGCTACTGGTGCATGTGCTGCTTTAGCTAAGCTGGCTCTGATCCCAGCTACAGGACCTCACATTACTCCAGGTTTAGGCAACACTAAGGCTTCTAAGGCATCTCCATACAGGACTGCCAGTGGAGGCTAGGATGGGATGTACTGGTCCTCTGCAGTCATATCATACAGGTAGGATACTGCACCAGCTCTGCTCGTGGTATGTGTTTGTTCCTTTGGACATCTTTAATTTGCCATCTCACAAAGTCCTGCAAGTCCAAAACAAGTCCCCTGCAATCATTTCAGAGGCAAACTGTTTCTCAATTTCTCACTAATTTTCCTGTTTCTCTGACACAAAGAAACTCTTCAAAGTCACACAGTAACACTTTCCAAGCAAATACATTTTGCAGAGTAGAATGTATTAGAAGGGGAGATTTCCCCAGGTGTAACTTCACTGGCACCATTTTGGTGCTGAATATCACTAGTGAAAAATGAGGGGGTACCCCTACTCAGTGGCATCAGAGTGTAAAGGCAGTGTAAAGGTCAGGGGAACACATACACAGTTCCTTTTCTCCCCAGTGGAGTATTTCAATCAGTATTATTTTGAAATAATAACTAAAAGCAATGCATCTTGGAAGTCAATTCTATCATCTATATAATAGTAGGGAGAACAAGTAGAAAGCAAGAGATCAGGTAATGTTCAGCAACCTGAGAAAGTATTTAATGTAACATTTTCGCAGCATATTGGATTCCCTCTTTTCTTTTATCAAGCTGGTCCATGTAGGCCTGAGAACTTTTATTTTCTATACTCTTCAATTAGCAAAAGCAATGTTAGAATACATCTTTTATTTGATGGGCAGACTAGAATAGAAATGTAATAGCAAAAAAAAAAAAAAAAAAAAAAAAAATCCCATACCCATAGGTTAATTGCCAGCAAATGTTGCTCAAGCGGTCCTGGGTATGTTGATTAATGGCCTCAGTGAGCAGCTGAAAAATAGCCAGGCTGCTGGAAAGATCATTAGCAATTTTAACTCCTCAGCTATTGTGATGGGCATAAAGAAACAATTGCTAACATATATAATGCATTTTCTGAGTACAGCAGCACACTGAAACCAGTATAGCAAGGGAGAAACAATCACTGAGTTGTTCTTGAATTCAATTTTATAGAAGTTTACAAGACAGAGAAAGAAAATATTTTTTTATTCTTGTTTTTCCAAAGCTTTTGGACATCTCCTTGATAAATGCATGGGAGGTTTTATACATAAACACAAATAGTCAGTTCTGCTCATTAAATCCTATTATTTGAAGGAGAAGAGGAACAGAGATGCTGTGTGAAAAATACCGTGCCAGCAAGCGTGGTAAAGGTACAGCAATATAAAGCAGAGCCTTTTGACAGCACAAAGCTGGCAGTCCAGGGGCTGAGGAAAAGAAAGATGATCATCCAAGCTGCCTTTCAAGATGATCTTTTGAAAGCTCTGAATACCACTGCCTCCAGAAGACCATGTTCCTTTGGGGAATTCATGACAATATCTCTCCTTATCCAGAGTGGCCGCAGACCCTGAGGGTGCCAGAGTGCCAACTGAAGTTTTGGGAAGGAAATATCTCAGCAATCAGAAGAGGGGAATTCAAAGCTATTACAGACCACTCCTGGCCATTTACACCACATAAAACCAGGGCAAGGATCCCAGCATCCTCCTTTGGATAGATACCCAGCTCCACAAACAGTCATAAATTGCCTCTTTCTACCTAAGTTCTCAGAAAAGAAGGAAACTCCACCTTCAGGCTGACTCTTCCTAGTGAGGCTTCTGCAGGCTAGAGCATGGCCCCACAAAGTCCTGAAGCACTGCATGCAGGAGGCTGGGAAAACAGACAGCTGAGAAGAAAGCTCATAGAAACATGCCTGGATACATGGCACTGAATACTTTGTTCAGGAACAAAGCAGCCGCCAGAAAGTATGATCAGGTTCCTTGGAATGGTGTACCTTTCAGCTGAGTGTGTGGGAGGCAGGGTGTGTTGGTACACAGGTCTGTCAAAACCAGCTCTGTGCTGCTGAATGATGTTTCCAGCCCTACGAGTCCTCAACTCACTTCAGGCATAGCTGGGGCATCTCCTCCGTCTGCTCCACTGCACAAACCAGACATGCACAGAAGATATTTGGAAGTCCTGCTGACATTTCTGTCAATCCTCCCATATTCTTTGGGCCACCTGCACTTCCTTCAGCCCTAGGAATTTCACAATGACCTCTGCCCACCAGATCATGTCCTTACTGAAGAGTAGCATAAGGGTGATACACTCATGAGCAGTCATCGCTGTCTCCTGGACTATCCTTTGGTAAGCCCTGGTCAAAGATACAGGCACCATATAAACCCTTTATGAAGCATCCCTACTGCTAAGAGCCCTCTCTTCCTGACATTTTTGTGTGCTAACCCAGACAAACTTGTGACACCTACTGTCAGAGACTCCATGATCCATATTAGCACTCAAATCCCAGGAGGGGGAAATAAAACAATCCTGAACGACAAGAGAAAAAGGGTGGCAAGAAGCTGAAGGCTATAGCTGGCTGATAATTAGACAAGTTCAATTGTAGCAGGCTCCTGGAAAGCTCATCAGGAACAATCCCTCACATGGTTTCAGAAAATATGCAACAGGAAATTACAGCCTGAAGGCACTGTGTTCACTAGCAATTCCCAACCGAGGAAAAGAGAGACGACACAAACCAAAATAATTGCATAAGACTCTCTGAGCTTTACATGCAAGCTCTGCACTTGTCAAGGGAAGTGGGCAAGCAGCCAAAAGGGACACAATATGTCACTAATTATCAAATATAGGAGAGAAATAGCCGGCTTGTTGGAGAAACAATTCATAGAAACAGGGAAACATAGTATCTTTTATGTTGGAAAAGACCTTTAAGACTATCAAATCCAGCCATGAATCCAGCACTGCCAATTCCAGCACTAAACCATGGCCCTAAACTCTGAATGATTTAAATATCTTTAGGGATGGTGACTCAACACATTTCCCACAATTTAACTGTCTGGAGCAAGGAATTTGGTAAGGTATCTGTGATGGAAGGGCAGGGGGAAATCCCTTCATGCTCCTTTCACTTGGCATAGTTTTTGTATTGGGGCTTTTAAGAGGAGATTCAGCCAGTGTACAGCACAGACACAAAGCATGCCAGGCACTCTAAGCTGTTTGCTTTGGGTAAGAAACATACAGGATAGGTAAATTTGCACAGCAGTTTGCCACTGTCATAAGGCAAATGAGCCCTTCTTGGCAATCCCACAAAAAAGCCAACTCTCTGTTGCAGAAAGCTTCTCTGTTTTGCAGAAAGCCTAACTAAATGGTGGGGAATGAAGAAAAGTGGAGGCAGGAGGAGTGAGGAAGCCACCTGCATCCCCTGTAGCCTGGAAGGACACAGCTTTCCCTCAGATGGGAGAAAGTACTAGAGGTCCAGCCAAGCTGCCCTGAAGCAGTGTTCCAGGCAGTGATTCCAACTTCTGTGCTCTGCTACTCCCGACACATCGACAGACATCCATCAGTACACGTTCAGGTACTCAGCACCTCCTTCTCCCCATGCCTAAGGCCAGAGTGGACGTTTAGCTATTAAGGCAGGGCTACAAAACAACCCCGGGAGCTGTGTCAGCCAGGACACTTAAATAAACGCCAGCTTTTTGTGAATTTCTATATTGTTGCTTTGTTTTCTGACAGCTGAATGTGGATTTTGGATGCAGGTGCGGGTGGACCTGCAGCCCCCGAGCCGTAGCTACAGGTGCAGACACCGGGCTCACCAAAAAAAAGGGCAGAATATAAAGCCCTTCCTTGGTCCCATCACTTTATCTCACTGTGCGTTTGGGTGGGCTCAGTTAATCCCCTTCCAAGCCGCATTTTCAGTCAAATTGGTGCAGCAGAGCCCCCGGCTGCCGCGGCGTGAGGAGCGCTCGGCCGGGGCGGAGCGGCGGGGCCGGGCGGACGCGCGGGGCTCGGCTGCCCCCTGCGGGCCGCGCCGGGGAACTGCCGGGCAGCGCCGGGCGGGGCTGGGAAAGGCGGGCGGCCCGAGGCGGCAAACCGCGTACTGCGCTGAGGGGAGAGCTGACCGCGGAACCGCGGCACGGTTCGGGCTGGCAGGAACCTTAAACATCATCGAGTTACAGTCCTCCTCGTCAGCCCCATCCGGCCCCGCTTGGAACACTTCCAAGGATGGGGGTACGCGCAGTTTCCCTAGACAGCCTGCTGTCAGTGAAGAATCTCTTCCTAATATCTAATCCAAACACACCTGCTGTCAGTTTAAAGCTATTCCCCGCATCACTACGTGCCCTGGTGGAAAGTTCCTCTCCAGCTCTCATGCAGGTCCCTTTTACGCGCTGGAAGAATCTACAAAGTCTTCTAGGCACCTTCTCTCTTTCGGGCTGATCAGCCCCACCTCTCTCAGCCTGTCTTCACAGGAGAAGAAAGCCCTCTGATCATCTTCATGGCCCTCCTCTGAGCTCAGTCCAGCAGGCCCACACCCTTTTAACACCAGAGGCCTCCGATGCTCCAGGGATGCAGTACCCTGGGAGCAGGCAGAAGCTCTCCCCGGAGCACAGCGGAGGGGCAGAATCCCCTCCCTTGCCCTGCTGGCCACACTGCTTTGGGCGCAGCCCAGGACGGCGTTGTCTTTCTGGATTGCCCATTTGTCGGGTCATGCTGAACTCCTTGTCAACCAACAGCCTCAAGTCTCCTCAGGAAGAGATTTTGTTCTTTCGGGGAGGTCACGGAGGGAAGCTGGTAATTGAAAATGCTTAATGCAGACTTTCTTTTTCAGCATCTTTTAAAGACCAATCCCAATACTTCCGCAAATGCTCTGTTATGATTTAAACTAGAAGACTAGAAATTAAGCCTCAGACCAACAAGTATTCCTCCTCTTTCTCCAAAAAGACCTTAGAAAACAGGTATTTTTCGCAGCTTAGCCTTTTCTTTGTTCCCAGGGCAAATGTTGCTTCTACCTCTAAAACTCTGAGGAACATCTTGTTTTGTTCTAACCTGACAGGAGATAACCTTTCTTTGCCACCTCCCAACATCCACAACTCTCCAAGATGTGGTACGGTGGGGCACACAGAGCCTTTTTAATACTACGCTGGCAAGTCAAGGTTCAGTGTACAATTCCAAAAAATCATATGGCTTTTGGGTGAGTCGCATCAGCAACATTACCCTTCCCTTTGCATTTGGACTCCTACATACACCATGGTTTGTAGCACAGCCAGAGTTCATTTGCAGAAGGTATCAGCATCACAGTCTTGGGTCATGAAAAAATAAATTAACAGTCTGGGAGTTTTTAATCCTTACAATCATACTTGCACGGACTCTTTGTGGAGTGCATGAAGCAAGCACTGAGGCTATTTGAGTGGCTTTGTGTTTTTTCCAAGTCCAGTTACTTCTGCTGCCCTCTCAAGATGGTCTGTCTAAAAATGTCCAGACGTCCACCTGCCGTTATCATTTTAAATAAAGATAAGTAAAGCCTTGTTTTTGTTTTGTTTTCTCTCTTTATCTACCTTCCCATGTCTCTCTGAACTTAAAACCTAGGTGGCAGCCAAGATTCTGACTTGACTCACTCAACTACAACATGTACAGTTTTGCATCAATCATTCAAGGAATTATAGGGCCAATAGCATAAAAGTCATTAGAAAAAACAGATTTTTTTAATACTGCCAATTTCTTTAACATCAGAATTTAACTTTACGTCAGTTGCAGCAAGCCTGTTATTTTTTATAGAAAGTTCTGTTTTCATTCCCATCTTTCTTGTCAGCTGAGGGCTGAGGGGAGGAAGGCCCCAAGGCTGCAGTTCCTGAAACACACACACACCTGAGTGGGAGTCGAGTGGGTTTTCTTTACGGACCTGCTGCATGATTCAGCCTCTCTTAGAAGGTCTCTTCTTCCTTTCATGGACTATAATAGTTGCTGCTTTTATTTCCCCCCATGTTACGAAAGAAATAATGTCATAGGTTAATGTCCTGGAAATAAAATTTTATGATTATTCGACAAAGAATCAGGTAACAGCAAAGGCTTGAGTAGTTCATATTCAAAAATATTTATTTTTCAGTTGTTCATGATACGTGTCAAATTCTTGGTTACAGCAAAAAAGTTGTAACAAACAGCATCACAGTGACAAATAATCAAGCCATAAGAGTGAAGTTTATTACAACTGTGTAAACAAAAAAAAGTATTTCTGTCATGGCACTGTCCATGAACCAGATTATGGCATACAGAATCCCAGCAAAAGTCAATAGAAACTTTTGTAAAGAAAACAAACCCCCAAATTGTAGAAGAGTATGCCAAAATGGCCCAATCCACATTTAATCAGAGATAAGAGTGTCCCCAGAATTTTTGCTTGGCTTGTTCTTTAGGAAATTAAATCTTCATTGTTTTCAAGGCATCAATCCAGCATGTGAAATAGTACTATTATTGAATAATATGAATAAAGAGCATACATCTCTTAATTATGACAATGTGAATACCCCTACTGTTACATTATTAAAGGAGATGAGATGATTTTGGAATGTTATTGCCTGTATAGCATGACACCTTTAAGAGATATTCCTCAGGAAATAAAAATAAGTTACTGAGAAATAAAATCCAAAGTACACCATCAGATAAACTTTTTTGTGCATAAATATAAAAAAAGTAGAATCTTATTTTTATGCAATGAAAGTAAACAATTTGATTATAATACAAGGTACATACTGTAAACTGTAGGATACACTTTGAACGAAAAATATACTAATCTCAAACATATTTTATTTATCAGCATCTAAAATGAGATTTTAAAACCTTAGGGGTTTTCTTTTAGATCATGCATTAGTTACAGCTTGCTTGATGGCCACAGTTTTGCCAGCAGCCTTTTAGTGTTCTGTGAGAGCCTCTTAATAAAAACACACAGGTCTGAATTCCACTACATTTTACACATGTACCTTTCATACAGGAAGTTTTGCATATGTTCCATCTGCAGAGAGTAGGTCCCACAACAGCAGGAGGTAAAGACAGAGCAACCAAGGTACAGTTATTAAAAAGTGCTGGACAGTTGGGAGTACACAATATAATTACAAGCTGGTATCTTCAGTTTACAGAAAGCTATACATTTGTTTGTTCAAAAAAAAAAAAAAAAAAGACATCCAACATGTGCTTACTCACATGCTGACACAGAGCTCATGCAAACAATTAGAAAAAAATCTTCCCCATTTTATCCTTCAGAAATGCTGCTTATAGTTCATCCTCAAATAAATTGAGGTTCCCTCATAAACAGAAGGGGCCTGATGTGCAGATTGACTCAAGCAAAATGTAATTGTTTCCTGCACACTGAGACATGAACAGAAGTATCAAAGAGGAGATTTCATTGAATTGGGCTTCATTTCAACACTGTTAGGTCCAAATCCAAATTCACTTGTCATTAAGTAATAAGACTACCTTAAAAAAAATAAAGTTATTTTCTTGGAGGAAGAACATTTTCTTCATAATAGCCTGGATTTACCACATTTCCAGCTGGATCATATCTAGCCACCACAAACGTTGAGCCATCACTAGCAGATGCCTTTCCAACTCCCATCTTTTTTGTGTTCTTCCAAACCATTGCTGTAAAGTGACCTGAAGAAAGAGAGAGAAATATAAACATTCCCTTTAGATACTAAATCTGTAACATTTCCTTTAACATGTGAGGTGCTGGGGGAAAAAAGAACAATATACAGCTGCTTCTTTGTGTAACATGAGAACAAGCTAAGGACATGAAAAGGAACCCTAACTCTACTACTACCCTACTTTTGAGTGCTGTGCCCAGTTCTGGCCCCTCAGTTTGGGAAGGACACTGAGACACCTGAGCGCATCCAGAGGAGGCAACGAGGCTGGTGAGGGGCTTGGAACACAAACCCTGTGAGGATCGACTGAGGGAGCTGGGGGTGTTTAGCCTGGAGAAAAGGAGACTCAGAGGTGATTTTATCACTGTCTGCAACTTCCAGAAGGGAGGTTGTAGTCAGGTGGGGTCTGGTCTCTTCCACCGGGCAGCAACTGGCAGAATGAGAGCGCACAGTCTCAAGCTGTGTCAGGGAAGGTATAGGTTGGATATTAGGAAAAGATATTTCACCAAAAGATTAATAAAATACTGGAATTGTCTTCCCAGGGAGGTGGTAGAATCACCATCTCTGGATGTGTTTGAAAAAAGACTGGACATGGCACTTGGTGCTATTGTCTAGTTGTGGTGTTAGGGTATAGGTTGGACTTGATGATCTTAGTGGTCTCTTCCAACCTCATTATTCTGTGATTCTAGCATTTTGTCTTGAAAACCTGTAACCTGATCTGTTTTCCATGCTACTATTCCCATTTCCATGTTCTGTATCCAAATAAGAACATGTAGCAAGAGAATCGTGAAAGAAGTAGCTTGATAAGTATCTGATGTAAAATTTGACAAAGATATCACAGTCTGTACTCCCTGCAGTGTGAACAGCAGCTCTGAGAGTGACTATTATTCATTTGCTTTAATTGCCTCATACTCCCCCATGTGTTTGCATGTGCAACTCTTAAAAAATCCCCACTGTTTCTGTTGCTTCTTCTGCCTAATTTAATAGCCACCCCTACATTGTTGTTCCCACTATGCATAGGCTGATCCCAAAGTCAGGGAGAAAAGACTAATTTTCTTAATCTGAAACAAGGTCAGGTGCCTCTCTTGCTTGAGCATTATTTAAGGAACAACATTCTCAAATACATTTTGCACTAGATTGTTAATATGCAGCCAATGACCTGTTCCCAGTCTCCAAATTAGCTGAAGTGATCTCTGTGAGTAGAGTGATATAATTCAGCAGAAGTCACATGTCAATTTAAGCAACACAGTACATTTAGTAAGACTCCTAAATGATTCTAATTTAGTATTTCTTGCAAATTAATTTCCCTTAAAAATAAGTTGCCTGTTCAAAACTTCGAAGTCAGAGGAAAAACGCAGTACTGAAAAACCCTACAAATTTTGCTCATTTTCTAATTTCTCAGGGTTTTTTTACACTTTTGTAAAAGTTTTTTAGCATAATAGTAGAAGTTTCATCTTTGAAGAGACAGTTCCCAGTCTGAACTTACCTGTCCTAGAAGAAAACCCTGGGTTTTGAAAGCTGTAATTTTTTATTTCACTGTACCATCTATCAGCCACATCTTTTCCTGAAAGACAAAAGAAACGTGCTGCAGAATCATGACATAAACACAAAAGTGTAGCTCACTTACAGCCTGGCCAGTAAGATCTTTTATAACTTAGAGCTTGGAAGGTAATGAAGACATCTGCCTCATCTTGGATAAGTGCTCCTGTCATCAGGTTTATACATACAGCTTGCACCAGCTTCTTCCTCTTGAAATGTGTTTGAAAATGCCTAAGTGTACCAGATTTTCTAAGCAAAAGGTCACACCTGTGGATGTTTACCCCTTCCAGCTCCAGGTAAACCAAAGAAAAATTAAATTTCTGATGTCTTTTTAGTTTCCCATGTTCTCACCAGCATTGAATATTTCTGACTGTATTTATTTTTAGAGGTGTCTACCTAGCACTAAGCCATTGTGAGGGCCCATTTTGAGGCACTATAATCTGGAGTACTACAGAAACCTCAAATATTCATACTTAGGAGCTGTTTCTGTGTGGAAGCCTATGTGTCCAGCATTGTCTCATCCCACCCAAGGCTTTCCTTGACAACAGCTGCATAAGGACTATGACTACAGCCAGGGATGTAGCTCAGACCCAAAACTGCAGATGCAGTGCAGACAAATGTCAAATGTTACTTGTTTTCCATTACTGGTTGTTAGGAAATTCTTGTGCCAAACACCAGGGGGATGAGAGGGGTTAGGTTTTTCCCTGAGCAACCTCAATAATTAAGTGCCTGCTTTGCGTTCCAGGATGCATCATCCACACAAGGCCAGGAGGTTTCAAAGCAAGCTGCCAAAGCTGTTAAGCCTGCCATCCTGAAGAATGCTGGTCCCTGGTGGACTGTTGGCTGCAGAAGAACAATGAGTCATGCTTTGCTATTTCACAGCAAAAAGTCTTAAACTTGTGCACTTCTGGAAGTCAGACTCCGTGTTAACTTCCTTAAACTTCAGTTTGTTATGACTGAAGCCAGCTAAAAGGATGATGCTGTTAGCCTGGCAAGCTGGTTGTCAGAGCCCCAGCTGATAAGCAAATATTCAATGAAGTGCTATCTCTAGAGAGGTTTATGAACTTGAAGTACTATGAACTTACATGCCACACTGGTTGTTAGGAATAGTGCTTAGTAGAGTAAATATTTTTTTCTACATAGAAAGGTAACAAAACATCTCTTTCCTCCCAAAGTTTCAGGAACAGCAATTGGCTTTTCTTTTCCTTCTCTCCTTGCACCAGAAAAACAAAACCAGTAGACCTGTATTATGGTTGAAGTATGTAACACATACTTATTCCTTTCTTACTTACACTAGAGTTAAAATGAAGGCTAAAATAAAATGCAAATAGTGACCTTTATGCAATACAAGGGGAAAGAAAAAGCACATAGCAAAAAACCACACAACAAATCAATCAGGTCATCCTGTCCCACTCCAGATTTCATAGCTTTGAAGGATTTAGATGGGTTTGTGGTAAGCTGGCTGTAACAGAAGTACAGAAGGTGACTGCTGACATATCAGGCCTTATGAAGCCCATGTATTTTATCTGTACTAGTGCTGAAGTGAATGTACCACATAAGCAAGATTTTAGCAGATGTAGGACTGAATTCTCACTGCTGCCAGGTATTTATTCACTCTGTATATAATGTATCAGTGTAATATAGTATTTAAGAGAAAGTCACTCCCACTCTGCTTACTGTAGCTCTAGGCTGTATGTGACAGAACTTAAAATCTACAAAATGCAAGTATTGCAGGGCACATGGAAGTTTGGACAAACACTTTCTCTTCATAATTAATTTGCTTTTAATTAAAATAATACTATCATTTAAAAAATTGTTTTCTTTTTAATTCAAGAGAGATAGAAATGGCATCAGGTAAGACTGCCTCAATCCTATACCTGAAAGACAATGAGCATAGTTAGCACAGTCTATCATGTGTTAATTCCCAGATTTCAAGGATGAAAGCTTTCAACTGACTGAGGCCAGGCAGTTAAAGCTGAGAAACTGATCACTGTTCTACATTTTTCACATGCTGGATCAAGTTTTCATTATATAGCATTGCTGTCATCATCCTTGAATTAAAAGAGTCATGGCCTCATAAACTGTGAGAAAATAAAGACTGACTTTTTTCATGCAAAAGAGAAGGTCACCAATGGACTAGGCAATTTTCAACAAACTCTGTCCTGAAATCACGTTAAAGAAGCGTCCTGTAAGCGAAGGCAATGAATGGTACCTGTCACATGGCACAGGAAGTGAGGGGGAATGCAAAGTGGAAGTTATTACTTTGTGAGAAGACAGGTAGGTACCTAGCAATCGATTAAACAGACTCTCTTTCCTCTGAAATACTTCTATTCTGATTATTTTCCCTTTGTGGAGCAAAGACAATGCCCTGATGGGACACAAGCCAAACCAGTGTTGAGAGTAATAGCTGGCACACAAGGGACCAAGGAAAACCCCTGTTTTGAACCCAGTAACCTCCAGGCTTCCAGAGAGAAAACAGCACAAGGGTCAGGAGTGCACTGAGCCTACCTGCTTTAGCAGCAACTTGCATCCTCAGACTTACTAGTTCAGAAAACTGACCACAATATTTCCATTTAAATGTATTATGGAATAAATTATGCAGTCCTATTTAGGGTCCGTTTTGATTGTTTTTCAATGTTCCATTGAAAACAGCTCGCCCTGCTCCCAAAGTTCCCCCAAAGCAAAGGAAGTTGGTTACAGTTCAAAATGCTCTTCAGTCAGAAGGAAAAAAGCAGAAAAGAAATGGCTCACATTCCTGATCAGAGCAGAAATGATAAAGTTTACTCCTCTCAAGAAGCACATGGATGTGCCCTGCAGTCAGAACTGCAGCTTGAACTGTTGCTCTGCTTGTGGAACTGATTAGTAAATATTCTGCTGGGCTTTTTTATCACTCTTCCTCTTTGCACTGCTGTAAACTAGGCTCAGAGTTTCAACACTTTCACTATGGAAACGCGGTTTGACTCCACCCTTCTCCCAGGAGAGACAGCTCACTAATGACCTGCTCAGCTAGGTTTACTAGACATTCATTTCAGAACAGGCTGAATCTCAATCTAATGAGTTTCAGTCATCTTCCTCAGGTGAAAACTTGGCGCAACAATCCTTGAACTAACATCCAAGTATAGTTTTGCCCAAGACTAGGACCAGAATCAGCACAGTGATTTGATTTTATTTGCACAAGATACATGCTTGCAACGTGGCCACACTGACTGTGCTTCAAGATTCCTGAGAGGGTCAGAGGAGTGACCATGTGGGCTCAGTCCATATGTAGGACTAACAGTCTAAATTATGTCCTCCTTATTATCAAGGGGCCACTGCATGCAAGCAGTGACTTGTCCATGCTTTGCATCTTATCAGCTGTGCTGTCGTGCATTAAATGTCATTTTTAGCTATTCTCCTGGGTGAGGAGCTGTGTGGATGTTGACGGGGTGAGCACTAACAACTGGTACCAGACCAAGGGTTGCAGGGACCTCTGGGTGGGGCCAGCAACTGGAGCACCAGAAAACCACAAGAGGGACCAGCTGGTGAGCAGGTGAAGTGCTCTGAGGGGAGCTGCAGAAGTGAATGGCCATTGCAGGGTGGGTCTGATCAGCAGCCAGGGACCTGCGTGTGTGAGATGCACTGTGCTGGCGACTGGAGTGGAACTGCAGACTCAGGAATTGGTGTGTCCAGGTGCAAGCTACTGGGGAGATCGGAATCCAGGGAGAGCTAGTGGGCAGACAGTGTCTGAGCTCAGTTACTGCTGGGATCCACACTGGAATTCTATTTCTATTATATACATGTATATAAACATAGGTAATTTAACACTGTACAAGATACTTTACATCTACTTTTAAATCATTTACTGAGAAATAGGTATTTGTATTTCTATATACTACATTAATTTACTTACATATACTCCAGTAACATATATTGGAATCAGACGGAAAAGGAAAGAGGAAGAGGCCACTGGTGCTGTTCATTTTAATACTGACTGCATCTATTTGTGCTGTTCTGCACATAAACACATATCCACAATATATTGTGTAAGGCTGGAAACACATTCCCAGCCTGGGCAAGACTGGACACACATTCCCAGCGTCACCATTGGGAACACAATGCTGTGGCAGCCCTATTCCTGTATTTAGCTCACCTCAACTGGGCCCAGTTAATTCCTCTGGGCCCAGCCTTACTGTTTCTGCTCATACCAAAGAATGCTTAAATCCTCAAGTAATCCAACATTCTAATAGAATCACACAGGCCATATTTCTCTGCAAATGGACAGCACCTTGGTGATCTACTTAAAAACTAAGTTTTCACAACATTCTTTTGACCAGTCAGGGGATAGAGGGTAGATTTAACATTGCCTTTGAAATAAAGTATCTGCCTAGACCAAAGTCATACCAATGGCTTTTGGAAATAATTCTCTGATTTCATCATCTCTCATGCAGGTCCTTACTTTATTTTACTTTATTTAACACTATGGTATGAGCCTGGAGTTAGACAGCAATAGATACATCAAGACAGGCCTTCAGTCAGAGCACACTCCTCCAGGGCTTGGACAGACAGTGCTTGTGCTGTTCTGCACACTAGTCCCAGCCTTAGGAGACCCAAATTCCTCCCATGACAGATTTGGGGGATAGCTGACTGGATTTCTCTTACAAACTCTCTAGGGTTTATAAACCATAGTGCTTCCACCAGCAAGAGGGCATGTTCTTTTCAGCCACACCAGCCATCCCAAACAGAATTCAGACATCCAGTGCTTGCCTTCAGCCTCCCAACACACGAGAAATGAGATGAGGCATCCTGTGAAGCCTGACATAGCACAGCTGCCAAGGCAGGCTGCAGTCTCTCGCATTAGTGGCAGATGACAGCTCACTTATTTGAACAGACAAAGAAAAGTCTGCCACAGAGCAGTTCCTGCAGGACTGGAGGGAGGAAACAGCTGTCAACTCTTTCTTGGATTACAGGGATAAACATATTTCTAGCAACAGCTTTAGGCTATGTAACTCTAAAATCCTGAAGAGAATTCAAGGTATTCTTGTACCAAGGGAAGAGTCATATTAGGCAGCTTTATAGTTGAAAGCTTAAATCTTCCCTGAAACAAGAAATACATCTTCTGGCATTATTACAAAACTCAGCAAGAGCCAAAATAAACAACAGCGTCACTTTTTGAGAGAGAATACAGAGAATTCTAGAGGTTTATTGAGTCTTGCTTTATCTGGGAAAGAAACCAGAAGACACTGCCTGCCTTTGTTAAGTCCCTGAATGGATGTCTTAATCCAAATTTCAGCCTCATTGAGCAGGGTACAAATTAACTATCGAGAGGGAACTATATGAGAAAAAGAGGAAGAATGAACCAACTCCTCAGAGGTGAAGATTAAGCCTAGATGAGAAAATAACTTCCTTTGAAGAACTAGCTTTCTCATTCTGGTACTTCGAGTGATCTTGTTGGAAATGTAGAAATGTTTCACAGAACAAGAGGATGTACTTTATTTTTCTCAACATGGTATTTAGTCCTGTGGATAAAAACCAGCAAAACTTCACAAAACTGGAAAGTTATGTATGTTGTGTATGTATGGAAATGGTGCATTGAAGAAAACAGACCAGATCCAGAGAAAAGACAGACATTTTGTAGAAGGATTTGTGTGTTATGTTTCTAGCTCTCTAAAAGGGAATTCTGTGGTTTAACCTCAAGGGAAGGAGCACAGGCCAGTAACACAAACAAGAAAGAGCTAAGCTCAGTCAGTGAGTCATAGCCACTATGCAAACTCTGCCATACATCTGTGTTTTCCCATGCTGCTCCGAATCCTTTCCTCACACCCTTGTAAGGGACAGAATGCCAAATATGAGCAGATCAAATTGTATTTTTCCACCATGGGTTTCTTTTTCAACATGAAAATTTGGACTAGAGTTGGCACTTGAAGAGGAACCAAACAGCATCCCTGGGACTAAAACTCACAAAAATTTCCAGGTCCTTCAAACAGAGCCTCCAGCCTACAGAAAAGAGCTTCTGTTTCTTTGGGGCTGTGCTGGAAATTCCAGGGGTAGACTGAAATAAAGAAAGCAAGTGGTCACTTTTAATACATCCCACCTGCTGTCCCAGCAGGCTGAGGCATGAGCCCTACTCACTGGAGGGAGGCAGGAGGAAAGAGCCTGCTGAATCTCTCTCCAGCCAAGGGCTCACTACAGGCTATCAGCCTGACCAAAATTCAACTCCTGGGGCACCCAAATCAAAGGCTCCCAGTTACAAATTACATTTGCAATCAGAACATACATGAAGTAAAACAGTCTTCAAAAATGTTGTCATGAAAAAGGGCATAAAGCTGTTTGCTGACACATTTGAAGATACTAGTGGAAGGACATTAGCCACTGTCACTTTGGTGTCCAGTCCTCTGCTTTTGCCCCTACAAACAAGAACTTCTGTGCAGTGTGCAAGAGACATTTTTCCACTTCCCTCACCACAGCTGGGCTGTGGGCTGACCTCTCTTTGGCTGGGACAAACTAAGGATAAAGGTGAAGTAGGAGGCACTGTTGACTTCCTTCTCTCCTGCATGAACACACAAGTACCACCAAAGACAGCTCCACAGCAGGGACACAGGGAGCAGCGTAGCTGCCAAGTCCTGCCTCCAAAGGGACATAACACACCACCACAATCCCATACTCCCTCTGTGCCCACATACGCTTCTTGCTCTCAGGACACATAGGTGACTGCAAACCACCAGCCTGTCCCCAGGGAACCTGGACTGGGCTATGCTGGATACATTTTTGAGATAGAGGAAACTCCAGCACCCTTGCTACCAGATGCAAGCCAAAGTACTTAAGGGATTTATCAGGTGTCTGAGTCAACAAGTGAAGAGAGCTCACCTGATTGGTCATAGGATGCCCATGCCAGGTTTTCTCCACAATTCCCATTAGCAGACTCAGAGCTGTGCTTGAGGACCCTCGTAGTAGCCAGTTCTTCTGCATACCTAGCAAATGAATCCACACATTCAGTTAGGGACCACAGCTGCAATGAGCAGAAAGGAGGAGGAAGAGAAGAATATGCAAGCAAAGAATTGTGCTGGAAGATGATGGGTTTAAGTCAAGTTGCAAAGTCCTGAAGCCAGAGATGCTTTAAAGTTACATAGACCAATGAGTTAGGCAAAGGAAAAACATGTTTTCCTTCTCTTTCATGAGTATCTGTATAAATTCTGAGAAGGGCCTAGAAGAAATCAAAGGGCAGATCCCCTTGCACCATATTTTATCCAGCACCTGGAAATCCTACGGCCATCCTCAAACACAGCTGTGGGTGGAAAGGGATGTACCTACAGCAATTGCTACAAGTGCCACCTCCTGGCATTTCTAAGTCCCTCACAGGAGGAAATTAATTGTTCTCAGTGAGACTGGGAAAAAAAATAGATGTGGGAATTCAGTCAAAGCAAGCATAAACCCCCTACATTTACAAATGAAAGAAAAAAGTCAATTGCAAAAAAAGAGCAATGTTCCAGGCAATACGATGGAAGAGAAGGGGATCACATGGAGACTCTGAGGCAACAACTGTGTAAACCAACATAGGGATAAGCAGCACTGTTTCTATAGAATTTGACATGTGGGTGAATGTGGGATGTATTTTATTTTCTTAGAAAAATAGGGTTAAGAAGAACATAATGGGTAAAGCAATTACTCTCTTTATTCAGCATTGGAAAGGCTTCAGTACAGAGATAGGGAAATTGGAACGACCATTTGTTATTTCCTATAGTGGCAACAAAGAGAGTCATCAGGTCATAGATTTAAAATTCAAGTGAGACAAAGCTCTTCTTCTACACTGTGCAGCAGAAGTCATTGCCACAGGATAATGCAGGCACCAAAGCACATGTGAGTTTGAAAAAGAGAGAGGCAAAAACAGCGTATGGATATGGGGAGGAATCTTCACAGCATATTAAACAACAGCAACAAATAAATGAGGATACAACTTACTACTTAGGAAAATGGTGATGTCCAGGATAAATCCGTAATTTCCAGAAAAAGATAATAGGGGAAGGATCACATTTGTTTTGTCCTCCTACTCCTTCCCTAATCGTGAATTACTGGCATCTGCCAGAGACATGAATTTTGTGCAGCTGAACATTTTGACCCAAGCTAGTACTTCAGTCATTAGGTTCTAATTTCCTTCTGCCCTAATCCTCCCACAAAAAAAAAAAAAAAAAAAAAAAAAAAAAAAAAAAAAAAAAAAAGAGTATTCATCTACATCCATTGATTTAGAAATAATGAAAACTTGTCAGTTGTCAGTTTGCTAGATTCTGGACTAAAGGATATTTAGATGCTATCTCTACAGTTCTGTAATTTTTCTCAGGATCCTCATATCCCAAGTTAGAGGCAGGACTGAGACTAAGTACACATTGCAGATGGATGAAGCTGCCAGGGATTTGAGACAAAAGGTGATTAATCCACTCCAGCTCAGGCAGTTGAAAGCATGAGATTTTCATCTCAGATCATCACCCTATGCTTCATTACAGTCAGAGATAAACAGACACCTGCTGAGGCTGACTCATCTCATGTTAAAGCCAGGATCCAATAATCAGTTCACCTGTCACAGTAACTGGACCTGAAAATAGTAGGAAACACACCATTTTCAACACAGGTAGAGAAGCAAAGAAAAGCACCCAGAGAGAATAGCATCTAAACACATACCAACAATATATATATATATGTCCTATATATAGGATATACTCAAAGAAAAGGTGAAGTTCCTCTTTTAATTTAAGAATATGCAAGATCTATCTTGACAAATATGAGATTTCTTAAATTTCATGTCTTTTATTCAGATCAAAACATTTCTTGTTCTTGCTATCAACCAGTTTTACCTGTCTCTGAATGTGTCTTTTAAGTTACAGACCTCAACCAAAGAGAAACCTCTCTTTGTTGTTCATTGCAGCAGGGCATCAGCTGAGACCAAAGAGGGCTGTGAGGAATTTCTGAAGGATCTAAAAATACCCAGCAAGGGCAACAGCACACTTAGAGATAAATGTGGAGCAACGCATATTTGATAGAATAATCTGAACTATTCACACAAGCCAACTTCTTCAAACTGAGTGTAGCACTTCTGAGACCAAACAAGTGCTATTGACAAGTCAATGAAATCTCTTACTCACTGTGAGCATGAAAAACAGAAACAAAAAAAGAAACCCTTAGAAGAACAGAAGGAAAGCCCCAGCAGATTACAAGGTTGGTGGATGAGTCACTGGCTTTCTATATCTTAGGAATACTGTATCCAGTTATAATGGTGTGTCAAGAAAAGAAAAAAAAAAAAGTGAAAACACCAAGATTTTTCTTGCTGCCAGAGGTCATGTCCACATGCCATTTACATGGTGTGTTGTACAGCACAACACCTGGGAGAAATCTAGGAGCCACACAGTTCATCTGTGTGACATCTCTGTCCCATCATTCTGGGACAATAAATCAGGTTCTGGAAAGACTACAGCATCTCTGGCTCCTAATAACTCAGCACAGAGAAATCTGTGTGGTTGTGGTAGAAAGATAATGGGAGCAGATCTTATGTCTAGAGTAGGGATCAAACTGCCCGCCATTTAGTATAATTTATCTTCCAAATAGTTTAATCAGCATTTGCTCCTTCTATTATCTTCTTTGTACTGTGAGGATCAGCATGAAAAAAAATTGAAGATTATAAAATCTACTTTTTGAAAAAGATTGCTGTAAATAGAAGAGAATTAATCTGGTTATCATAACTATAGCAAAGAGGACAAACAGTATTGGACTCAAATTTCTGTAAGGAAGATTCAAGTCAGAGAGCAGGAAGATGGATTCACTGTATGTTAGACTGAGAAGAACTTGTGCAGACTTCAACACTGGAGTAGAGGCAAGATGTTTCCTTCCTGACAGAACAGAGAACATATAATACTTTTACATTTGAGGCTGGACGAGACAGATAAATTAATCAGAAAATACTTCCTCCTGATTCTACTGATCTTAGACCAGTTGCCACTTTTTACCATGAATAAGTTCTTTTTTCTCTATTTCAGCAGGAGTAGATATTCTCCTGCAGGTGACAATCCCTCATCTGACAGAAGTGGTGGTGGAGCATGTTTTATACAACTGCCCTCTGCAGAAGACACCTACCAATGCAGACAGATGTAGTGCACATGTGAAAAAGGCTCCCAGAAAGATTTGTACAGTTGTGACCACAAAAGTGTCCATGTGACCAGCTACAGCTATGGGATGGAAAAAGAGAAGATGAAAGAGGAGAGTCCCTCGCTTTCTACTCAGTAAGTCTTCACTGGTTATCAGCATGCCAAAATGAAACAGTAGTAAACACAGTAAACCTAGCAGATAAAAGTAAACACAGTCAAACCTAACAGATAAAAGAGTCACAAATCTCTTTAGAGAAAAGAAAGGACTGAACTCACTGTTGGGCTCCTCTGTTTAACTTCTTGCAGAGTTTTAATGGGGGGACTCCATGTTTCTTCCTGTAGTCATTGTGTACTTTCAAGACTTCTTCAGCAAATTGTTTGGAAGCTGAAATCAAATTTTAAAAAAAATTGGAAAGGTCTGTAAAATATAGACATTAGTGAAGACAGAAAAAACATACCCTGTACCTAAGCCCTGATGCAGGCTGGACAGAAGAACACAGGATGAAATGAACCACTGACTTCCATCCAGAAACAAACTAACAGATACTCCCATTGGGAAACTACAGACTCACCAAAGGTTAAAGAAAACTGTGATCCTTACTGCTTTCCTCAATAGCAAGGTGGTTTAAAGTTGTTCAAACAGTTTGTCAGTTCAAAACCAAAATCTGTTTGACTGACTTTCATTTTAAGATATCTGTACTGCATCACCATTCCAATCTCAGAGTAAGCAACAACTAAGTCCTTCGAGAAGATGCATTAAAAATACAAATGATTGTTCCTCTAAGCAAGGATTGTCTGTATTATTCAGGGTACCACCTAAAAAGAATGAAGATATTAAAATGTTTAGATCTCTGCAAGTACTTGGAAACATGCAACATTCTTCTAATTCATTTTATAGTACAAATTCATAGAAATCTCAAAATGCACCTTTATTTGGCTCAACACAAATAAATGTTGACAACAGCAAGTGGTAAGGAAAGATACAACTACTGTGGCATGGTCTTTATATTTATTAATGACTCATCAGCTTCATTTCTGAGTGTCTCAGTTAGCATGACTACCATCATTTTCCTTGTAAGACACTTGGGAAACCCAAACAGATCCAATGACTAGAAAGAGTTTCCTGTTATTAACCTTGGATTTCACAACTTCCTCTCACTAGTTGATCCTGACAACTAAAATCAGTCATTCTCTGCTGTATTAGCATTATTCTCTTCTGCTGTTTGTAATGATCCACTTTCCCCACAATAGAGCTGTCAGTTTGCACACATTGGTCTCAGAAATTTTTCCTAAGATGATTACCCAGCTCACTCTCATGCTTTTGGTTTTTCTTGGAGCTCTCTCCAGTTTCCTCAATAGCACTGGGATAATATAGCAGCCTAATATAATCTCAGTATCCAATGCATACAAGAAAGCTATTACCATTTCATATTACTTTTGAACACAGTCTGAAGCTGGTTTGACTCTTTCCTGACTGGAGAGTCATTGTGGACATATATCTAACATATTCTCCATAATATGCTTTCAGAATAACTTTTTTGGTATCAGTTTGTTGGTATAACACAGCAGCCCTGTTGAACCTGGTGACATCTGCCCACCACCTTCCTCCTCTTCAGTTCTCCCTCAGTTTTGTGTATCACAAGTTGCACATCATCAGAAAAACAGGTACCTCCATTCTGGTATTCAAGTACACAAACTCCTTTTTGCTAATGAACCTGCCCCATCAGTCTTGCTACCATAGCTCACAGCTTACTGATTCTATCAGGCCAGAGTCTTAAACCTCTCATCTGCTCTGTTACAGAGGTAGCCAATTTCTACAGCATTTATCACAAGTCACTGAGGAAAGCAAGCCTACATCAAATTCACCCCCTCCCCTGATGCAGGGGGTCCAAGCTTCCAGCAAGGAAATGTTAAGACAGCCTACAAATTACAGACATTGAAAAATATAGCTTTGAAAGCTGCATTACATACTCCAGACTAGTTTTTTGGGGTGGTTTTTTTAGTTTTTTTGGGTTGTTTTTTTTGCTTGAGACCATGCTAAACTTGTGGCTGTTATCACCTAGACTTAATATCCTACCCACTCAGAACTGAATAGATAAACAATCTGACCTGCAAGTACGGAAGTTTTTATCCAAATAATTTGCTCGCAATGACAACATAAAATTGAAATTCTAATTTAAAAAAAAATTCAACTGAAATACAGATTTTGCAGAGCTCAGTCCATAGATTAACAGAAATACTGCAGTGTAGCTCTGTACTAACTTTTTTGACTTACAAAGATAACAAGTCATGGACAAAACTGAGTTGCTTCTAGCTGCAACAGGCACTGCGATGCTGTCCCTGGAGAACCTCCATCCTCCCCTTCCCTCAGAGGTGGCTGCTATAGAAATGCTTATCTTCTGTGAGTCAAGCTCATGTGCTAACCACCTCCCTCTGTACAGCTTTTCCCATGCCTGATGATGTGTGGAGAGGGACGCCCAAGTGCCAGATATATTTCAGATTTGTTTCAGGACGCGTGTTAAGTTTTTCCATTTTACCAGTGTTCCATACACTGAGAAGCCAGGCATTAAAAGTGAGAGTTAATGGGAGCTTTCAGGCTCCCACCCAAATGGGAACAGCTTCCCAAACAGCTGTGGAGACGTACCTCTTTCCCTTCATGTAAGCTGCTTAAGCTGCAAGAAAAAAATTATTTTCTACTGCCAGACAGTTAAGTTTGGTCATGAATCATTACACACCTTAATAAGTAAAACAACTGAAGGTATTAGATACAGTTGCTTGCTCCTCAATAGTTAAGTATTTGCCTCTATTTCTTACTCTTCTGGAAAATAGGCTAAGATAATGGCAGCATGTGACGTTGAATTTCTAAGCTATGATGTGGTACAGATCATACCTACAGCTGTTATGGTCTTGGACTTCCAGTTTCACTGATCAACTTTGTGTGACAGGGAAAAATAAGCAGAGGAATCTAGGTTGCCTTTTCCCATCACATTTGTTTTTCTGAGAATTCTATTTATCTATTCTTACTGTCTCTAAGCAGTGCCAGTCTACTCAATCTTTCTTGCATGAAGAGCTCTTCATGCCTGAATCCATACAGCCTCTTGTTAGAGCTGTCTTCTCCTGTCATTTCTGCTTTAGTTTGGGCACCAAAACAGAGGTGAGTTACTTGAACATGTGCTCCACAACACAAGCTGCCCTGCATCACCTCTGCAGCTGTCAACTGCACCTCCTCCGCTGGTCTTGTGGAGCCACAAGATGAAAAGAGTGAATTGTTCCACAAAGCACCAAATCCCTACACAGCAGAAATGCTGTGGGTAGCCTTTACCTCAGCACAGGGGACATTATAGCAACATTATAGCAGGCACACACATGACTAGCAAAACAGGCATACATTTTTATGCCTAAGTATCCACCCTAGTGACACAAAAATGAGCCCTGTATCAATCTCCACAGGTATTGTTTCTTCTCAATGCTTTTTGTCCTATTGCTTATGGATTAATTTTCACTGGTAATGTTTTACTTTCCATAAATACTAAGTTTTTCTATTTAGCTTCAAATAATTAATATATAATGCTGTCAACAAGAGAGAGTTGGGACTGTTCAGTCTAGAGAAGACAAAGCTTTGGGGAGACCTTATTGTGGCCTCTGCTTAAAGGAAGTTTATAAGAAAGACAGAGGCAGACAATTTATTATGGCCTGTAGTGATAGGACAAGGGGTAATAGGCTTAAAATAAAGTAGATTCAGGCTAGATGTATGTAACATTTTTTAATTACAAAGGTGGCAAAACACTGGCACAGGCTGCCCAGAGAGTTGGTGAATAACCCATCCCTGGAAACATTCAAGGTGGTTGGATGGAGCTCTGAGCAATGTGACGTAGTTGAAGATATGCCTGCTCTGGGGCTTGTATTAGAGGACCTTCAACAGCCTCTTTGAACCCAGATTGTCCCACATTACTATGAAACAAACCTCATTCAGAATTCTACAGGGAAAGATACCATTGTGTCTGTCTCAATCTCTCTCTGAACCATGACAGAAGCTTCAAACTCTTCACCCAATGTGTGCATTAGAGGTAAATTGAGATAGCGACCCCACCTTTCAATCTTCCCCCAGAAATAAATACCTAGAAATTTGCTTTTACATTAACAGGACACTGCATGTTACTCCCATGTCACTCTTACAGGCCCAGATCCCAGGCAGAAAGAAACTATCTTGTTTCCAGCCAGGACAGAGCTAATTTTTGCAATAGCCAGGAAGGACCACATCTAGGACCTGGAGATTATTCTATACCACCTCTCATCATTTTCCAGGAATGGGGGAAGGGGCCTCTTCCATGTCAAAGTAGCATGGCACGATCAGCTATTTTAGGCTCCAAGTGGTAGTGAACATTTGCATATGAATCACTCACCTGTCTTGCACATTTTTCCATAAATATTGTTGCTGTTACTTTTTCTTCCTGTTTCTAGTAAATTGTTTCTCATTACTGTTTCCAGTAAATTGTTCTTATCTCAACACGTCTTTATTCTTTGTTTCTCCAATTCTCCTCTCCAGCCAACCATGGAAAGGGAGAGAGGGGATTGAGAGAGCAGTGCAGCATCTGGGGTGGTTTAAGTGGGAACACTAAATTGGAGAATATCATTCCTAAACCACAACAGAAGCCAAGTGCCAGAATACATGGAGAAGACAGATGCAAAGCAGATAGAAAACACATAAAAGGTAATTAAGTAATCGTTTAAACACTGAATTTAAAGCTCTGCTTTAAAGCCGAAATCCCTTCAGTTTCCCTTGATTCTGCAGAATTGTTCTGCTCTACCCTGAAGCAGAAGTGGGTTATGGAATAAGAATGCAGCAAATACAGCTTTTAGTATGCCCAACAGGTTTGTCAAAAAAAATAATTAGAATGTTTAGGGTACTGTAAAGTAATTACATCAAAAAGTACTTTGTTACTGTCCCAGGTAACTGATACTTCTATTTGTGACAAACTTCTCAAAGTACATTCACTGACTGGAAATAAACAAAATTCTCAGTAAAAGAAACCCCAGCTTCTAAAGACAACATTTGCAGCTAGACTCTTTTAAGAGAACTGACATTTATTATTAATCTTTATCCACAGTTGAAATGTAACTCTCTGGAAACCATCCCTAGCTGAATCTTTCCCACTGTGAGAATAGCATTCCTTCTATGGAGAAGTGATGGATGCCTAACTGATATGAGAAATGTTCAGAAGATAGTCATGTTCTACTGCACTTTAACTCAGCACTTTGGTTTGAGGCCACAAATGCTTCAGGGTGGTCTCATGCTGGCTGATGTCTGCGGTAACACAGGGAGTGAATGTTCCATGCTTCATTCTCCACATATTTAACTGCACTTTCTTGGCCCCCATTTGGGACTGTAACATCTTCCAATACTGGTCCTTAATGCTCTATGTCATTTGGGAAAATGTATCATGTTTCATCCATGATCCATTTCCAGCCATAAGAACTTATTTCCCCAGTGTTAAACTCCCATTTTCTCTGACATAACTGGCTGATTGCTTGGAAATAAACAGAAGAAAGGAAACCATGTATAAATCTTGGAGGAAAGGAAAGATAAAATCATACTATGTTTAGAAAGTATTGTATCCTGGGTGGCATTTCCTTGTCTCCTCTTACACAATCGAGAATTCAATAAAGGAGTAAGGTCTCCATCCTATACAATAGGCATTTATGAGAGATATCATAATTGTTGGTACATGATTCCAAGCTGAATTATCCTGTAACCTTATTAAAAGTTAGAAGAGAAACTATTGCTGATGGAAGTGAAAGGAATTGGGAGTTATAATTATATACTAGTTTAAATGGGAGTAGTTTCCTGGAACCTTCCTATGCTTGCTGCTCAAAATAGCTTTCTCTTCAGCTCAGGAGATCCTTCTTCAGGGAGGAGTTTGTGTGATGTTTCTCAGCATTCAGTTTTGCCTGAATTTGCTCACATGCTTGCTTATCACTGGGGTGAGCTTCAGGACAACAGTGAGATGTCCAAGTTAACAGCATCTGATGGACAAGGACCCCACTCATTTCAATATCTGAGCTTGCTCTACAGCAAACTGACAACTTAATAACCTTGCATTACCTGTGCCACACAATGTTACACACTCTTTTTCCCCATACCAGATTTGGGGCATGTGGCCTGAGACTATGAAGCTGCTGGTGCAATAATGTTTCAATGACATGAGTCATGTCACTGTTTGATTGCTAATCCTATTCTTGCTATAATAGACAGTGCTGATTACTTCCTCACTTAAGGCCTTTTATAAACAGCAAGGCAATTGACTGCCCTGATTAAAAAGGAACACCTGGTAAACTGGAGGCTGCTCAGCTCTGAGAGGCAGCAGAGCCTTCTATGATACAGGCATTTAAGAAACAAGCAGCACTAATCAGCAGTTTTGAGGTCTTGAGCACTGACAGAAGCAACTTGTCACTTCCACTGGAGGCAAGGGTGTGAGGAGAAGACCTTGGCTTGTAGCCCCTGTCTCCTCCAAACTGACCAACAATCAGAACAGCAAGCAGTCACTTCCATGGAATGTTCATATTGCATAAGGTTGGAACTGATTGCTCATCATCTCCAGAGCAGCCAGTCCTTTTGCATGAAAGACAATCAAAAGTGTTGTTTTTATTACTATTCTGCCAGGAAGGACACCTGAATATTGTAATCATGCCACACACCCACAGAGACAACATTTGTAGGCAGCTAATGTGTATGCTGCTATCCCTTTCAAAAAGACAAAGGAGACTCTCCCATCAGAAGGACATCCTGTTCTTAAATCCAACTGCCACAGAATTCCTAGGGCACGTGCACTTCCAAACACAAAGCCATAAGTGACCTGCATGTGTTAGAATCACACTATGCAGAAGTAATTCATGTGATCTCCATCTCTTCTTCCCCCAACGCTCTATCTGCTCAGAGTTTATACTTACAGAAATTTATTGAAGAAAATAAGGCACAACTATATTCACTAATGAGTAACAACAGAAATCAGTTGTTTTGAGTAATTGTAAAGAAGTAATTGAACTGAAATGGAATAATATTTCTATTCATATTTTGGATGCTGCATGTTCTTATGCTCTACAGATGGACAGCAACAGACACAACCTTGTTTTTACCCAGTGCCAAGCTCAATTTACATAGCACTGCTAGCTGTGTGGTGCCAACCAAAGTCTTTGGAAAGTGAAGAATTTTGCAAACAAGAATCAAAGTGAGATAGAACAATCCCATGTCTGCTGGGATATGCTCCAGCATTTCACCCCTACCATTCATGTTCTGTCATGGTTTGGGGTAAGCATACCTGACCTAGCTTTAATCTCATCACTCAAATATCCTCCCACTTTGCTTTTCTGCCAAGGACATCCAAGATAGCTGTGGCAATGCTCAAAGTATGTTTACTTATGCACCTCCCTGAGGCATGGAAATATGGCCATGAACATTTCTTCTGATCGCTGATGTATGTGAACTCACCTATCCAGTACCCAAAGTCAGGCAGGAAGGCACAGAAATCTTTCTTTACTCACATTTACTATCAATTACATCACCTGATTTTCACCCTCTGCTCAACAGGCTGAACTCCAGCTCTCGCAATTCAAAATATTTTAAAAAAGGTATTTATTTCATAGAATCACAGAATAATAGAATAGTTTGGATTGAAAGGGACCTTTGAAGGTCATCTAGTCCAATTCTCCTGCATTGAGCAGGGACAACTTCAACTATACCCTGTTGCTCAGAGCCTCATCTGACCTGACCTTGAACACTTCCAGGGATACATTAAATGATGTTTACAGTGACCTAGACAAGCCCATATTGTCTTCCTACACAACATCCCAGATTCCTACCACTTCCTTACACCTACTTGCACAGGAGCCAGTTCTGCACCAGGGAGATTGGGCCTCACCTCATCCCCCTCTGCAGGGCCAACCAGCCCAGCTCTGGCTGCTGTTCAGACCTTCACAGACTGGGCAGAACTTGCCTATATCTGCCTGTAAGAACAGAACAGAGATAGGCTCCAATTTATCTTTCAGAGAACAGCACAGCCTCTACAGAAAGAGAGATCTGACATAGCCTTCTGGCCTGTTGAGATAAATAATGAACAACCAAACAGTTAAAATCAAAATATTTGTTTTCTCATACTTTTTGTTCCTGCACATAGAGCAGCAAAAGAAGCAAATTCAAACCCAGGCAAGACAGACACTAACAACAGTACTGATGTACTGATAGAAAATGCAGGGTTTGCATGTTTCCAGTAATAAAACCTTTCTTCATGGGGTTTTTTTTGGGTTTTTTTGGTTTGTTTTGTTGGTTTTTTTTTGTTTTTTTTTAATGCACAACACAATAGTATTGGAAACCTTGGTAGGTATGTCAGTTACTATAGGCCATCACATTCTATCTTATTCTTTCTGAACCCTACCCAGTTGTTTTGGTATTTATCTGCCTTGAACACGAGGCACTAAGGGTATAATCTAACAGCTGACAGGAGCAACCACTGTTGTAAGGGGTGGCTGCTGCATTCTCCTCCCCCATCAAAACCCTGATGATTAAACAGACAGGTAAAAATTGGGCCCACAATACTGTCAAAGCCTGACACATTCCTGGAAGACTTTTTTTTTATCCTACTGAACTATTTTTTATTCTTATTGAACTTGAACCTGGCAACCAATGTCTTCTGCACACAGCAACTGGAGATGCAGGGCTATGAATTGAATTACCTTTGGTTTTGAAAAGTCATTTTCCCACCACATCTCCAGCTCAGCTCTGGTGGCAAGTTCTGCAAATGTTCTAATGTTACCAAATGCAAAAGCTCAATTTCTAGCAGTTCAGAACAATCCATCTTCCTTATCCCCACCAGTCCTGTAAAACCAACCAGCACAACTCTTTCTCATTTTGGCAGCTTGGGAGTATCTAATTTCTCAGAAAGCAAACAGGTCACTTGTCTAGTGACCTGTATTTTTGTCATGACCTGCCATGGCTGTCTCTTACCAGAATGCTGAAGTAAAAGTCAGCATTTCAGCTGAAGATGTAGCTCGTTCTGCAGAAAACACAACAGTCCTTTTCACTGTATTCTGAAGATGCACCTTAAGAGTTAAAAACAGCACATGCTTCTAAATGACATTAAAACCAGCATGGAAAATTGTATTTAGTCTGGTTCCTGTCTCTTTTCCTTTTCTCAAAACCCTTTCTCAGCCCCTCTTTGTTTTTTTGTACTGACTCAACATGCAGAGCAGTGGGTAACTCCCAGCCCTTTCTATGGAGTCCCGCCCACATTTGCAGTAGCGGGGAAAAAAAGGAAAACAGCAGAAAAATAAAACAAAACTTTAAAAACAGAACCAAATTCCGTAAAATAATTGCCGTATTTACTGAGCCTGACATTGACACCTTCTGCAGAATAGAGAGCTATTCCCCCGTAGGGAGCAAGTGGGGCAAGCTCCCTTCCCCCACGAGGTTGAACCCGGGGAGGGGGGAAGTGGGAGAAATAAGACTTTTAGCAGCCTTTCCTACCACCATCCCAGCCTTTTCAGAGACTCCCACTGCTCAGCAGAAATCCACGTGCTCCAGAGCGGAGGAGTGGAGCTCGCAGGCAGCTGCTCTCCCGAGCATCGCCCGCAGCTGCTGGCAGGGATGGATATCCCCGGTGGGGCCAGGGCTGCGCCGGGGTCAGAGCCCTGCCAGCACGGCACTGCCAGCAGCAGGGCAGCGAAGAGCTGCCAGCTCTCAATCTCCTCCTTTCCTGCAGAAACAGTATCCCTGTCTTCTTGCCTAGAGCTCTCTGCGACCTGTGGGGACGGCTGCCTGCACCCCCACTAATCCAAATGGTGTGTGAAAAGACCTTGGGGAGGGCAGAGAGGGTCTCCGTATTTGGCTTAAGTCTTTGCAGGGGTTATGACCACGGGAGGCATTTTCTAACCCTGACAAGGAAGTTTCAGTATGAATTTGATTTCGTCAGCCCGCAGCTTCCAGGGAAGAAAGCTGAGTCAGAGGTGCTGATACTTTCAACACTCAGCTCTCTCCAATGAAACACAGCAATGCTAAGTCTCTAGCTCGGACACTTGGAATGAACATGGCTTCAAATATAATCTAATAACTACTAATACAACACTATTGGAGAGTTTTTACCGAAGAACTGAGATTTCCAGCAGCAGGTTTTTGGGTTTTTTTTTTGTATGGTGATATTTAGACCTCAAGACAGATTTATCAAAATCAAGAGGTTAAAGAAACTGCTCGTTTGATTTATATTAAAGTAGTGGTCCTGCTTGTCATGAATTAGAGCATCCTTAAATTAAACCTTCAGGTAATCTCTGCCTTAACTTTCTGACCCAGGAGAGGAGTAAGGAATCTGTACTGAGGTCAAACAGATCTGTCATGCAACCAGTTACATGTTCATGTACCCTAGTACAGAGAAATTGGTCTGCATCATACCTTATGAGTACTAGAGTGGGAACATATTATGTATTTCACACAAAACACAGAGGAAGCAGTATTCTGTACAACAGCTGTTCTCCCCATTCAAAGGCAAACCACACTGAATGATCTCAGACAGGAATTTGAAGACTTCAGTGGACTAGAAAGGGCAGATGGGATCTAGTCTATAAACCAATTGTCAGGACAGGATCTCAGTTTTATGATTCATCTAAAAATATTGCACGCAGTTCAAAGACAATAACCTGGACCTAGTTTAACATTGGTTTGCATTACACAAGTAGTTAGAAAACATTCTTAACATGCACCTAGATTTTAAGCTCTATTTGTATAACCACTTAAGGATGCAAACATTACCCAAGCCTTGGCAAAGGGAGTTTCTGGTCTGCCATTGTTCCTAAGTTTGTAAAAATCAACTAATGCACAGCAATAAATGTGCAGGGGAAAAAATGAAGATGGTAATTGCTTTATGACTGTTTTAGCAACTTTCATGCATTAAAATAAAAGGAGATTTTTATTCCTTTGGGGATTGTGAGGTGCACAGTGGAGTATCTCTATTGCTTTTGCCCAATGTGGTTTGCTAATGTAATGTATAGGCACTACACTGATTTGGTATTTGTACTTTTTAGCATGGGAAGTGCTGAGCTTGGTATTTCACAGCAACTACACTTACTTAAATTGTTATAGGGTTATTTATCCCAATCTAGCTGCCAGGATATGAGGCCAAACCCACCCATTGGCAGCTGGACTTTGCCAAAAAAAAAAAAAAAAAGCAGGTGGTTTGTCTGGACTGGGTGTCATACCAGTAAGCCCTTTACAGTCACATCTGCAGACAGCTCTGATCTCATCAAGCAAGCTGACCTTTAAAAATAAAGAAAAAGGGAAAAAAACCCAAAACACCCGTGCTGAGGCCCTTTAAAGTGTTACTCACACAAAGATTTTCTTTAAGTTTCTCTGAAGAGGCCTATAGTTTTGAGTTAATCAAGCACTAAATTTTGCTGAGCATGTCCCCGTATGTGCTGTTCACACACAGGACAGAGACACAACATGCCACCAGGCTCTGATTTGTCACAGAAACAATACCCTAAGAACAAGAACAAACAGATCCCATCCAGTTTCACAGCTGTATCAGAAATTCAGGACAGTTTTTCACTCATGGCCTTAGCAGGACAAAGATGGAGAAAATCCAGGGCACTCAGCACTCTCTTCTTAAGGTCTCTGGCTCCTTGGCAACTTTGGAGAAGTCTCTCCAGCCTAAACTGAGCAGGGCACACAGACAGCCAGCAGCAGTGGGGAAAGAACCAACAGCACAGGCAGCAGCAGCAGCAGGAAAAGGCTTAAAGAAAACGTGCACAGCTGGGGAGAGACTTAGGAGCTGATCAAGTCTGTTCTCAGTTAAATGGTAACCAAATTTTACATTTAAATCCTTCCGACAGGAAGGTGATAAAGCTTATCCCCCTCGAAGCATCCTGCTGCTTTTCTGCAAGGCTAGTAAGTTTTGTCAGACAGCAAGACACAAAATAACTTTAAAGCTACAGGATTCCTAGTAATTTTTTACAACAAAGCAAAAGTACTTTAGGTTACAAAATACAAACTTTACAAAGTTGTACATGAAATACAACTACCTCTACACCGTGCAGGCTAAGGAGGGGGGTAGCTTTTCTTTTCGTTTTTTTCAATCCAACCCTTTGTCAGAGAGAAAGCTCCTCCCAGGCTGTACCATGCACAAATGAAAGCAGCCTTCTCCGAGGAAAGCCACTGAACGCTTTAGCAACGCTTTCCAAGCACAAAACCAGGCACGGACTTTGTGCGAACACACAGGCACCTGCACAAAGGCATTTGCTCACCTGATTTCCCCATGACCAAGTGGGTTTGTTTTTTTTTTTCTTTCTTTCTTTTTTTATTTTAAATTTCACCTGCTTCCTCCTCTCTTGACTGAGTTTTGCCGCTCAGTGCCGGGATGAAGTGTTCGCAGTTTCAGCTCAACTTCTTCATTCGCCTGCGACCGCTGCTGGAAAAAAAAATCCTCGCCACCGCCCCTTCTTGAGCGCTGGAATAAGCCTGCCCATGCCTTTATAAGGCATAGGGACACCGCTCTTTTTTCATGAAAAGATCCGGGTTAGGGTCAGGAGCTATTTATCCTCCGCAGTAACCAAGCAGCTCCAAAACAACATATGTTTTCACATACCATTTTAGGTTAGTAATCGCATCTGTCTTCTGATAAGAGTAGGCTGTGAGAAGAAATTCTGCTGACAAATAGTTCTGCTGCCACAGTGGGCATAGCCCACGGAGCTAATTCATACAACTAAATGCTGTTGAAGTTTTACCCACTTGCTGTACGTAAAGTTGTAACAGAAACGTGATAAAGCACTTTGAAGTATAACTACATTTCTATGTCTAAAATGAATCACTTCCTGCCCTGTTACAACATAATCTGTAGAAGGTGTTAGTAAAATAAGATTTTGCAGGTTAAAGAGAAACGGTGCTGATGGTGTGTTTCTGTGAAAAGCATTGGACGTGAGTACGTCTCATTTCATCCGTGTAAGCACGCTGAGCCACTGTTATCTTCACATTACATCAAAATGCCTTAAGCCAATCTGGCAAATATTAACCACTTTAACTACAGTGAACATGATACTTTGATTTAACTTCAGAAGTGCTGCATATCTACAAACACTAATTCAGTTACGTGTCTCCAACTTTCATCTTCTCATCATCACAAAAATCATCTGAGGTTAACGCTTCCCAATTTTTTACAATGCCTTTCAATATGTCAAGGTTCTTCTTGGTTTTGTGCCAAGTCTGCTGGCTCATCAGGATTTAATTATCCTTTGTCCACCTCTGCAGGCTTGGCTCCATGGTAAGTAAAAGAAAATGAAAAGATGCAAGGGTTAGGTTTTTTTCTTCTTATGCAAGTAGCAGCAGCAGGTGAGGAAAGGCAACATCCCTTCACCAACACTGCTCCTCCTGTGGTGGTTCCACTGGCAGGAGTGAAACACGGGTTGAGAGAGTGTCACTGACAGCTCATGGGTTCACTGAGAAGAGGCATGAGGACAAATGATCACCACCCAGAGGAGGAAACCACAGAGTGTGAGACCACGGTCATCTTCACAGCTGCCTGATATTTTCTTTTGCTGGCAGCAAGGCAGGCAGCAGAACAGGAGAAGGAAGTCAGAGAAGGTGCAGAAGGAAATCTCTTCCCGGTCTCTCTGCTGCAAGTGGCAGTAGTTGGCTGAGGAGGAGAGTGGGGAGCTGGAGTTGGTACTATCAGAGCCCTGTCAGGAAAAAGCTGCTGTTTCACTTGCTTGCAGGAGTGAGCAACCCATGGACCAGTCTGAATGAATCAGATCCCTGGTCTCTGAAAATGCTCTGCTAAATTTAAAATACTGGGCTATATTACTCCTAGGACATACATCAATGCTCAGCAATAGCCAGTGCCGTCCTATGGCCTTGACAAGGAGTAAAAGGGATTTTATATTTGTATAGCTGTGAGTCCCTGGTATTTGAAATGGTCACTTACATTCTCATACTTGATTGTTATATTTTATACAGTTTATGTTTTAGATCTTTATAATATTCAGCTGAATTATAAAGCAATACCACTTCAGGACCTGGACTGCTAGTAGAAAACAGCACCAAGCATTTTCAAAAGTGAGCAGATATACCTGCATACCATATCCTGTGAAATCACAGCTTAGAAAAGAGGGTTTCTCTGATCTGACAGAAATCCAGTGATATCTACAGGGGAAAAAAAAATTTCGGATCAGAAAACAAGGAAACCAAAATCAATGCTCCAGCCTGAAACATAAAAGTATCAGTACAAAGTAAATGCAATGACTCATCAAAGACTGGAAAGCAGTGTAAGCTGAGACATACAAAAGCAAAGAGGAAGGAGGGAGCTGAGCTCTTTTATTATTTTAACATCACCTGAAAGTTCCACACTAAAGAATATTACTAAAGAATATTATCAGATGGAAATTTAGAGGAGGTATGTACACTAATAATTAAGAATTCAAACAAGCCTTTGAAAATAATAGGAGTGATTAAATAAAAGCCACTGCTAGTGATAATTTTCAAGCTGTAAACCATTAATATCCTCTTACCAGTTTCAGGCAAATGTAAATGGTAACAAACAGGATTTTCCATTTCCTTTATGATGTGTCAAAGCACCTCCAAAACATGATTCTTTTACACAGAGAAAATATTAGGATGACATGGGTATTACCTAATAGTAGACATTGGAAACTACATTACAGCTACAGAAATGCCCTGTGCAGAGGAGTTGCCTCCTATGGCCACATCTACTCAATATTTCTGGAAAAAGAGCAAAAAAAGGTACAATGTGGACTGACTAATTTTTAATTGTTTCATGTTCCTGTTAAAAGGAAAGCAGAACCGAAACAACTGGCTAAGAAAAGTAACACTTACCTAGTAAAGACTGGTGTAATAGATGTTCTTTCTGGAAATAGGCTATAGAGCACATGAGAAGGAAAAATGGAATTTGAAAGGAAGTGCATGAATCATTACAATCAGGAAGTTAGTGATAACTCATTTACAGTAGAGCTATTTCATCTACATCTGTGGCTAAAATTTTTGTGTCAAACTAACTGGGCCATTCTGAGGACAAAACATTCTACTCCATCTTCCCTTTTCTCCTAACAAAGCAAATTCGTTTCACCTGCCCACATCAGACACTTCTCTTTACCTTGATGTGACTGACCCTAATGCACAGAGTCTCATAACCTCCTCTGGTGCCACCAGATATTTCCCTTCTTTGCTTTCTTGCCTCTTCTGGAAGCTTTTGGTGCCCCAGCTTGCCCCATGTGACCTGCTGCTTGCATTGTGACCAGCCCTGGGTAGCCACAGGCACTCCTGTGGTGCCCCACAGGTTGCCCTATGGCTGTGGACCTGGCAAAGCCAGTGTTGGAAGTCGCAGTGTGGATTTCTGGGCTCAGCTGGGATTGTGCTGTTGCTGCTGCTGCTGCTGCCTGCTGTCTCATCCAGCTTGGTCTTCACAGCCGTGTGCTGACAGCCTTCAATATTCCTCCAGGA
Organism: Taeniopygia guttata; assembly: GCF_048771995.1. Taxonomy (NCBI): domain Eukaryota; kingdom Metazoa; phylum Chordata; class Aves; order Passeriformes; family Estrildidae; genus Taeniopygia; species Taeniopygia guttata. The sequence continues at coordinate 91,967,965 of NC_133026.1, forward strand.
CCCTCCACCAGCCAGACATATATGGCTAAATCTGTAGAAAGTCAGGATTATACAGATGTCTTTTTGATAGAGCAAGGAGCCCCAGGCAGATCCCAGGTTACCTGTTGTCTTCCCAGAGGTCTGCCTGCACACAGCTAAATACCCCTTTCCATCTGGCAAGGGCAGCCCCCTAAGCAGGGCTCCACAGCAGCTGTGTGCCTGCTGTGAGGGCCCCGGTAGCATCATGGATTTCAGCCTGCACACTTCTGTTCTAGCAGCAGTGCAAGCAAGGAAGCAGCAGCCAGCCAGCTGTGCGGATCCCCAACTGCTGGCAGGCAGGTACAGACACATAGAAGGAAGCCTGAGATGAACCTTCCCATATGTGCACGCTCTGATGGGTTCAGTTGATACAAATGCCTGTCATCATCAATGTTTTGAGTCATTAGTTCATTCCATCAGTTGGCATTTATCAGGTACAATTAGGTGTCCACACAGACTGGAACAGACTTTTGACAACACTGTCACACACCAGCCCTGCCAGGGAGGTGTGGATGCATCCCATCCTGCTTTTAAATACAACACCGAGCAGTTTCTCCACAAGTCAAACCATGCAGACAATACATTTGTGAGCAATTCTAAATGTAACAAATCTGTTTTCCCCAGACACCCTTAACAAATTACATTAAGAACCAACAGTATTTATATGATTACAAAAACATCACACAGGAATAACATCATGTATAGTTACAAGAATCGAGAGTAAACTGAAAAATTATGCACAAAGCTGTATCAAGCAGCAAGAAAACTGCTTATTTTAAAAAATGTAAAAGGGAAATGGGGCAAAAAATGATGGTAGAATATTTGAGAATATTCTTCCTCTTGCACTTATGCCAGGCTTTGCTTCTGGGCTCTATTGCCATTTCACCTGTGAATTAAGCCATGTTGTGTAGCATATAAAAAAAAATCAACTTGAACACAGTTGGAGATGTTCATTTTTTTGCAAGTTTGAGCATAATACTCAGTTGCTGAAGAAAATGAAACTAACTGAGCTGGAAAGAGGAAGAGTGCAAAAGCAAGGCTATACCTCTTTTCTAAGCACTACGCTGTTTTCAGATGGGCACATCCACAAAACTCTCACACAGAAAACAGCAGACTGTGATTGCAGAATAGTCATTCACTTCAACTTCTTCCTACACACTGCAAGATAAAAGTAGCGTGTGATTAATCATCATCATCATAGAATTACAAAATGGTTTGGGTTGGAAGGGACCTTAAAGATCACCTAGTTCCAATCCCCCTTACACTGTGGGGGTTGGAACCAACAATGGTCTCAAGGGCTGGGTTCCAAGCAAAGGTTTGGGGAACAAAAATGTGTGAGTACTGCTGCCCAATGGAGTGTAGCACAAGCACTGCCATTCTCTCAAGAGGCCCAGCTGAGATTCTCCAGAATCATCTAAATGAGAGCAACAGCACACCGATCTCACCAGAGCAGGGCAGTGAAGTGCCCACTTCACACTTGGGATGTACCTCAACATGGCTCGATCTACAGGGGTTCTCACTTCACAAAACAATAAGAATAAACCTCTCAGCATGGTTGCTCTCAACTAGGTCGAAGCAGGAGAATCCATAGGAAATCCCACTTCCCACCTGTCCAGATGATCGTAGCGCTTCCCCTCTACCCTACCAGGGAGTAAAGGGGCTCTGTAAGAGGCAGCTCAGTCTCAGGATACAGAGGAGTTAAGGGAAAGAGGGGGAGAAGAAGGTACCATGGACAGACTTGACACGAAGAAGTATTTGGGAGCATTGAAAGAAAAGAGCGTTTTTGTCATTTCCTCAAAGTGTTACCTCTCTCCTCCAAGGCTGCAGTGGGCTGAACAGTATCTGGAGCATGCTTCATGGCCTCTCTGCTTCAGCACAGTACCTCAGGTTGAGTTTAAACATCATTTTACCAGGACCACTGTTCTGTAGCAATGATAAGAAAAGGCAAATGACAGTCCAGATGAGCACAAATATACAAAGGGGTCAGACAACTAGGCCAGTTGCTGGCTTCCAGTAGTGGTGTCTCTACACAAACACACTGACCAATGCAGCACCTGTATTTTGCCTTCTTGTGCATTGCCCCACAATCTACTACTTTTCATATCTGATCCACATAACCTTTGTTTTAGGAAAACCTCATCCTACTGACTGGAAGAAGCTCCTGCTTAACAGCTACAGATTTAGCTATTACATTAAAATATCCTTGTACATGAACCACATTATGAGTCAGAAAGTAAATTTGAGCAGTTACTCATAAATGAGATCACACAACTCTGATAGATCCTGGAAACCATCAGTTTAAACATTCAGAACAAGACAAGAAAGCACAACTGATATAGGGAAATCATTAGAGAAGAAACAAGGAAAAGGCAAGTTGTGGTACTGTTTAAACCTCTGATTTCCTTCTGCCTTAAATTACATGGGTAGTCTTAGTTTTCTGATCTCAAATAGGATACAGCATTAGTGGGAAAGGATCAGGAAAAGGCAGTAAGGACATGGAAGCTTCATACACAAAATAACAGGGCTTTAAGCAATCTGTTCTAGAGGAAAGTATCCCTGCCCATGATGAGGGGTGGAACCAGATGATCTTTAAGGTCCCTTCAAATCCAGGCCATTCCATGATTCTTCAGCCAATGGAAGAGATCATAGAAAAGGAAATAACAGACATTACTACAAGAGGATGTGAAACACAGATGGCTCATGACTGTTGATTGTGTTGTCCAATACAAGAATTAGAGGATATTAAAAGAAACTTGTGGGAACGGGGTTCAAAAATATGAATGTGGGATGCAACAGATCCCCTTTGGCAAGGAGATTTTATTTTTGTGCACACTGGCTCTTGTCCTACCAGTGAGCACTGCTGAGAAGTGCTTGTCTCCCTCTCCTCCACTCCCTCCCTTCAGGTATTTATACAGATTGATGAGATCACCCCTGAGTCCTCTTCAGAATGAACCACCCCAGTTCTCTCAGACACTCCTCACAGGAGATGTTGCATAGATCTTCTAACTGAACTTACTCCAGTTAGAAGATCTATGCCCACCCTTCCATCATCTCCTCTCCAGCAGCTGTCCTACCTGACATTTACATCCGGCTTTTCACAATTCTCATAATGTACATATTCAAACCATGCCCTCTGCATGCATCCCAGACTTTGGTTCAGTCTTTTTACCCCTGCAGAGTGCTGTCTGCCACCGTGGGGCTATGACTGAGCTAGCGAGTACTTCAGCACAGTAGTTCAGGCCGATTTGTAGCTTAATGTTTCATTGAGTTTCATCTTGGCCTAAAATTACTGCATGGCCAGCAGCATGCAATGAATACCCAATAACAGTTGCAATAAATCAGCTAAACTCCTGAGAAAGTCTCTGGCTGCATTCAATCCCAAAAGAACCCATTTTACACCCAGAGGCAGTCCCATAGTGCAAACTAATGAGAGACAGAATGCTATTCAAGATGGGCACTGGTATCTCCTATAACCCTGCTTTCACTGACCTCTTTCTATTATTGACTCTGCGTGCTCATAATTTCATCCAATTCACTTAGCAGAATCTTGACTTATCTCTCGCTGGTACGTGCAATGAGTTTGCAATGGCACTGCTCATCTACCTTGTTAGCTAACAATACCATACTTGATTTTCCTTAGGCAAGATTCCTCGGGCATTACTGCTTTGTGTTGTCCTTCAACTACAGAAACACAATTAAATTCAGAAGTCAAGCAAATAAATCCAGAAAGAAAATACAATTTTTGTTCTATTATATTGTTTAGTATTTTTCCTCTCAAATACTTTTTTGCTTAATAATACACTGGATTTTAGATGCAATGGGCACACTTCCACAAAAGATCCCAGCAACCTCTGACACCAAAAACAAGGGCACTGATTATCACTAGCAGACAAACCATCACATTTTAATTGATGAAATATTGCTGGAAGCAGGCACCTAAGCAGGACACACAGACATCTCTGTAATGACAAGAAGGTTATTCCCAATACCGTATTTCTTTCCTGTTCTTCTTTTCCTCTGTGATTCCATACAAATTGCAAAGCCATCCCTGTAGAGAAAAGGGCTAATCAAAGACACATGAAGGAAACAGATGTTAATTCCAAAGCAGCATCTCCCCAGCTGTACACGAGGACACACTGCCAGGGTAAGTGCTTTGTTTGCCTTCTCAGGGGGATAGCTGGGAGTAGAGGAGTGTCACCCCTCACCCTTGTGCCAGGACATCAGTGCTGGGGCTGGACTGTTTGGATTGGCAGGACTGATTTTTAGCCAGAACAGTCCAATGACCTGGCTAGCTACCTGCAAGTCCTACTGCTTTTGAGAAAGAGGCAGTAACCAGAGACAGTAACAGCAGCCTGGTCCAGACACATACACTAGAACTGGCCCACAGTTCTAGTACACTTACAGCCTCTCCTAAAACTATGTACTTGGGAAAAGTGCATGCTGAAGGGAAAAAAAAAAGCTCCTTAACTGTGAAAAAACAACAACATCACATATATACATCATGTCTATTGCGCATCTCCATTTTTACCTGCCAGTTGAGAGATCTTGCCCTCGTCTGTTGATGCTGCTCACAGCTCTGTCACCACAATTTCACACCTTGGCACATGTCCTGGCTTACCTCCTGGCTATGCTATTTTCTGCCTCTTCCCCTCCTGCATAAAGCTCTTACTATTTCTTTTTTCCTTTTTTTTCTTTTTTAATTTTTATTTTATGAATCAATCAGAACCAGCTTTATTGCCAGTCTGCAGTTCTCAGGTGCTTCTGTCATATTTAGTGCCAGCCCTCAGTTTTAATGTCCTAGGATGGTGGAAATTTCTGCTTTTGCTTTTTCTTAAAGGTTGCTTTTCTAGACCTCTTGCTTGTAAAGAAACTCCTGACAGTGTCACCTGTAAGAAACAGATGGCAATTAATTTATTTTTAATAGGCATTGAGCTATTTTCATGAAACCTACAGCTTCTGAAACAGTGGGAGATAAGGAATTGAATCTTCTTTTCATTGAATGCACTTTCCCCCCATGAATTCTGTCCCTTTGTCTTGTCACTCTGAACCTTTTGATTAAATCCTTGCTAACATTCAGTTAATTTTCTTAGGTCTGTCAGCACATTCATATGTCTGTATTTTCAATATACTTTTAAAATATTTAAGATCCCATATAGATTGCAAATTGGAATGATTATTACTGCAATTTTAATATAATTTTATCACTTTAATAGCCCACCAAAGAACGTACAGCCATTATTAAAGCTGACAAAAATGAAATATCGCTTTGACTCTTCCATGTGGGTTTTAGACAGGATATTTTCATTTCCCTACCATATCCTTTAGTCTGACATAATTTCAAAGGCATTATTTCAATCTTTCCCTTTCACAGTTTGTATCTATAGGCGATTGCACTCTATCTCCCTGGCATTGTTCTGTACTGCCCATGAACAACACTTTCTGTCCCCCTTTTTTCTGTTTTGCTTGTTCCTTAGCACTTTTAAGACATCATGAACCATTCACATACCCCTTGCATTTTTTCAAAATCAAAAAAAATGGCCAGCATTGAAATAGTTTGTGAGTAGATAACAACAAGCATGAAAGCCAAGGAAACTCCCAAAATCTCTGAGATCAGCTGGAGTCTGTAATGCCATCTTTAGGTTGTACTACCACCCATCGGCTTGAAGTAGAATCAACAAAAGCAGCTGAGTGGACTAAGCCTCTGCTCTGCTGCTGCAGCACAGCCTGCCACAGCAGCTCAGCTCCTACAGGGATGGGAATCCCAGCAGCTGGAAACTCCTCATCCCTGATGCATTTAGCTACAGTGGCTAGAAAAATACCAATTCCTCCCATGGTCCTCTTTGACCATAGCTGTATCTGACAAGGATTTTGGCTTTTCAAGAATTTTCTTGGTAGCTGGCTCAAGAACAATTTATTTTCTACAAAAAGTAAGGTGATTTAAAAAAAGTAATCACTTAAGAAACATTTTCCTTTTATTTTTTTTTTTTAACAGGAGCATTATTTACCAATTCCAAATTTAAAGTTATTTTCACAGATGAAGGTGCAAGCTATCTTCCTCTTCCTTCTCATTCTGTGAGGTCTTTCACTCAGGATCACTCTTTACAGCTTTAGCTTGTTAGCTAATTCTTAGTGTTGTAGATAAAACTACTTAACCCTGAAGGTTATTGTCAGCAGAAGTAATGAAATGCCACAGGTTTTTATGTCAATGTAATCCAGTGCATCTTTAAGTAATTTATCTCATTTGATCAGATAAATAATCAAACCTGTTTCTTTTCATTTCAGTCATCTGCATACTTCTGTAATTTCTTTGGGCTTTACTGCAGTTGCAGCACTGCTTGATTGGAACAAAATCTGCTGGTCCAAAATACAAATGTCAATCTTTATGTGCTGACTTCAGGCATAGTTTATCATTTAACTAAATATCTATGTAAGGGAGATAATGCTGATTTTTGTCTGGGAGCTATGAAAAGTGTAGGCCTCTAACATACAGTCCAACCTGTGATATAACCTCACTGTGAATATCTTGTAAATGCAGCTTCTGTGACATATTGACATACACTGTACAGCAAACAGATAATTTTTAGAAAGCTGCATTCTTAGTTTCAATTAGCATTAGGCAAATGCTAATTAACATTTGCCTAAAATGTACACAAGAATATAAAATCGTTTAGTGTAACTTTTGCTAGGATTGCTTTAAAATGTTTGCTTAATGACATAGAAGAAAAGTAAGATGTGTATGTAGACTCCTTTGTTGATACTAAACATTAGCTCATTTCATGTGCCTGATACCCAACCTTTAGCACCTCAGTATAGTAACCACATCTTGCTTTACACCATTTCTGTATGAAGAGTTCCATGTTAAAAACAGGTGATGTAGCCCCATAGTTACTGGCTTGTATCTTGGAACTCAGGCAAGAGGACAAACACTGGTGTAGGGAAAGATGCAAGGAGAGCCTTCTGGGACTGTGAACATTGGTAACAGTGGATTTTGAGATTCAGGTTTTGTTTACTGCTGGCAAACCCAATAAACATTGAAGCTAATTCACAGTATAGTTATTACTGGTTTTACACTAACACAAGGTAACAGTAGACAGAATAAAGGAATATTCTGAGTATTTCTTTACTTAGTGTGAGCACTTGGGATGTTTTTTACGCTCCTCCTGAGAGGTGAGACTGACCATGAATAAGGAGACAGCCAAGGTGCAAACAAACCAACAGCAGAGTGCATTTTGTCAGTATTATGAGAATGTCTTAATTTCATAACCATGAGCTTAATTTCATAACAGATGAACTGTGACCTTGGTATTTTGTACCATGTATTTTTAAAAGCCAAAATTAATTTATTGTCTTTTATAGCATTTCCTTCACAAATTTTCCATGTATTGTCCATTATTTTCAGCAATAAAAATATTTTGGAGAATTTCCAGCATAGCCTTACACTAATTATAGTAACTGTCTGATTTTTGTTTGTGGTGTGCCTTGAAGATACAGCTCTTCTTTTTCCATACAACAGTTCAACAAAAATGCCCACTTCAGGATATATGAATTTTCACTATTATTAATATGAATAATAGTGTCTGGAAAATATTCAGCTATATGAACTTACTGAAATCTTTATTACTATTTCAAACATCATCTCTTTAAAAGAAACTGCATTTTGGCTCCACACTGCAGAGGACAAAGTTATTTGAGAAGATGATTCATTTAATTAGAAAGTTGCTCTAAAGATTTTTTTCATATCAGTGTTAGTATGTTTAAAAGTACTTGACTGTAGCCTTCTGTTGCTACACTAAGTTTGTAATTTTGTTAGATCTCACTGAGGGATAAACCTTCAAGCATTATTTATGCATACACTGAAAGGCACCACGCCTTTTAGAAATGCAACAGTTGCTCCAGTGGAACATCTGAATAATTAATTATTTATGAAAACAAGGAGGATGGGAGGGGAGCCCTTCTTCAAAGTCATGCCTGTTTCTTTCTGCATGTTTATGTGATTATTTTTCTGTGTTAAAATTCAGGTAGGTTTGACATCAGCACCGCTTTTGGAGTCCACTAACTTTGACTTGAAAATCTTTGTTTTAATTTTTAATAAATGTTGCTTCAGATACTGAAGATGTTTAGAACCCAATCCCTGCTGGTCTTTGGAGACAGGATCTATTAATATATAATCTCTGCTCTGCAACTTCATACTGTTTTGTGCGTGCAACATGAAATCTAGAGAAATATTGTTTCTCTAAAACATTCCTCCCAAACTTAAATTTTGAGTATTCTAATGATTTATACTGGCAATAAAGGAGCAGAGGTACAACTTGTTCAGAGGATTACATCAATTTGTGATTAACACCTTCTAGGTGGGTAACTACTGTCCGGTGAAATGCAAGACGACAACAGGGGTTAGCCAGCTATTAGTTTATTGATAATATAAATTGCAATCAGCACAGTATCCACAAAGAGTTGTGAAGGAAAAGCAATCTGCTCATGTACCTGATGGAGGTTCAGTCCAGGGCCATACCTCCCTCAACTTAGATACTTGTTCTTTTTGACAGAAGGTTTTATACATCTATGTCTCTCTCTATATACATAAATCTATTTCATGCCCACCTGGTTACACATCAAACAATACAATGATGCAATAATTAAAAGCTTGGGTCACTGTGACCTGAGGATCATCAGTGGGGCAGGATGTTTGCTTTGTGAACTGGGACTAAATCTCATGGATTGAGCCATGTCCTTGATTCCTGGATGACCTTCCACGTCCTGCCCTTGCAACAAGTACATCCCAATGTGGTGCATTTCTCTGTACAAACTGCAGGGACCAGGCTTAAAACCTTGGAATAGATGTGAAACCTTATGCATAGTTTTTCTTTCACCTCAATCAGCACATTATGAAAAAAGACAGATAAACCCCCATCCTTGTAGTAGAACTATTTACACATGCAGCAGCACAGATATTTACGTGTTAAAAAACTTATATACAATAGTATGTTTCCTATTATTTCCATATTAAAAAGAAATGTAATGCAAAAATATTCTTAAATTTCTTCCCCAAAGTAATCTGAAAACTTACATGGTGTTTTAGGAAGGCTTTTGAAATAACGTGCACAAAGATTACCTGAAAATATTGCCTCAAGGAAGACAATGAGAATCAGAATGGCAATATGCCATCAATAGTGCTTAGAAAATGCAGCTGTTCTGAGGTTGGTATTCCTTTTGTTCACCTGGCTCTCTCTATTCTGGCTGATTCATATCAATACCAAAGCAAAAACCATCAATAAGGTGCTTCATTAAGACACGGAAAATAGTCTTCTGTCTTGAAGAGGACTGGAGGTTCATAGAGGGTCTGCTGCTGTCGTGAGGAAGACGATTTCTGCAAATTAGAGAAGTTTATTTTTCACCTGTTTCATAAAGCATTTTAAAACAAAGCCTGCAGAGCTAAAATGCAAAACCAGGAAAGTTTTAAGGCATATATCCTTAGTTGAATGAATTCTTAATCATAGCTCAGATGAGTCTGGCATGTTCCTAAAGTTAGTAAAAAAATTCAGCCTTTGACCTTTGCCATTCCAGCACCCAAAAAGATTCAGTCCTGGAACTTGTACAATATGCCAACACTGCAGGAGCAAAATTGCACCATCCAGCTGATGGGAGAGTCATTGTAACCTTCATCCTCTCCAAGCCATACACCTTTACTTTTTCTGCTCCAGTCTTCAAATTCTCCTCAGCCACTTCTTTTGAGTCAACTCTGGGCCTGGGTTCTCATTTAGTTACTCAAAAAGTCTTTCTATAGAAACACACCTAGCAAATGATTCTTTCAAGAAGGTCCTTGAAGATTCTCTCAAGAAGGCCTTCAGCTCCTGCCGAGCTTCTACATGTAACACACAGTTTAAAATAATCTGGTAGTGGACTGGAAAAAGAGCTGTTTTTCAGGGAAAGTGTACATGTTTTTTTTAAATAGTATCTGTACAATGTTTTGTTGTATCAAATGGCTCACTGAAAGAGACAACATCAAGGACCACGAGTGACCACTGTGTCAGTTTTGCTGCCTGTAAATAATGCTGCAACGCAACGCAGACACAGGGTATATTTTCAATGCCTGACATTAAATAGAATGCTTGAAATAAAGATTTCACTCATTAAAAGTTCTTTTCAACTAATAAAGAGATTTTGATGAACTATTTCGTAGAGCCCTGTCATCTGGAATGAGGAAATTAGCCTTCACCAATAATAAATGTTAAAAGTACACCAAATATCATTGTTTGATAGCCTTGGAGTTTAGGATGGTTTTACAGCACCAAAATGAAGATATAAGTAACCATACCAACAAAACAAAGTGGAAATTTCTCAATACTCAGTTCAGCTGTATACTTGTACTCCATGTAACGTAAGTACATATTCTCCTGTTATATACAAAATTGCTGATATATTACATTATGTCTTTAACTTTACAATACCATTAATTTCTCTGTTTGTTTTGCCATTCAAGTTCCAATGAAATTAAAAATATAAACAAAGATCTGATCTATAAACAGTGTGTATTATCAGTGTTCTTCATATCACAAAATCTGCCAAATGTAAAAGACCCCTTCAAAATCAAAGTCCTGATTTTTAAAATAATTTCCTACACTGTACTGTCCTATCAGATAACAACCTGCAAGCATGGGAAACTAAGGTCACTCCTGACATGGATTTAAGGATGCTGTATTTGCCTCTGTGCAAGAAGGGTAATTTCAATCCAGTGAGGAAATTTATAGGCAGGCACAGTACCCACAATTGCCTAAGCACTCATTTATGATCAGTTATTTTTGCAGCTGCTTAGCGGACATTTTTACCTTTTGGGAGTCTACATTCTTAGCTTATAGTACTGTTCTTTACACTGCCTGGTATTCACAAGGGAAGAACTTTGGGCAAAATCTGAAAGGGAGATTATAAATACACATCTTGAGAAACAGAAAATACAGCCTTTGTGTAAAGAAACAGATACAGTTAAATGGAAAGAGAATGAGGGTACCTGAGTAAATTAAAACTAGCAGTAAAATGTGAACAACAGCTACAGTGAAAATCATGACATCAGAATAACCTTCTTTTCCAAACGTATTTTACCATTGATGTATTGAGCTAGTTAAATATCAGGCATGTGGAGAAATCTCTACAGGCATTTTCATTCACACATGCTTGTGTTTGCTACTGGAAGTAGGTATTATACTATGAAATACCCAGAACCACTGTGGAAGAGTAGCTTGCCTCTTAGTGAATCAAATAATGCCAGTAAGTCCTCAGTGTTATTTTATTGCTATCCATAATCAAAGTAAGAAACCACTGGAGATGCCAGGTTCACACTCCTGACACTTCTAAAGATTTTCCACCTTTTAAATTGTGGAAAAAGTGCTAATTTGACAAAGTGTTTCCATACAACACTAAAAAAATACTTTCTTTGAACTAGCAAACTTTCCAAGTGAAGACTGTAATTTCTTGGTTAATAACTGTTTATAGAAAAAAATGGAAAATACTGATGAATATTCTTCAAAGCAGCTTGTGCAGGTTTTTTGTTTTGTAACTGGCCCATAAACTGCAACTTTGTGTTGTTCTTTTTAGTTTTTTTTTTTAAAGAAGAAATGACAGACCTCTAAACTTAAACACCAAGAAAAATGAAGGAATGAGATGAGAAATTAGCTTAAGGACTAATTAACTTAAAGACTGCACAGTAAACAGCAGTGAAGAACAAGTTCCTTGAACTGAGCCTTAAAAGATGTTTTTTATATGTATTTTTCTCTGCTGCCATACATGCTCGGAAGATGCAGGAACAAAAATACCTCGAAAAGTCACAACCTTCTTCCTCTCCCCTTCTACAAAGCTATTTTTTCCATCATCCTTACCAGAACACAGAAAACTGAGTTAATACAGGATGGATATACTAAAAGATAAAACAATCTGTGAGATTACAAGATGCAAAAGAGTAGAATTTACAAATGGTGTAAGGTGATGTCAAGAAGCATCAGGAATTCAGGTGATATTTTTTTAAACCAAAAAGATTATTTTAAACCTGAGGCGCAACACCAGTTCAGTGTTTGGTAAGGCATCTCTGAAATATACCAGAGAGAGTGCTTCAAGCCTTTTGTAAAGGAACAGTCCACAAGGAAAGATGGAGAAAACTGCATCCTTAGAAAGCTTACCAAGGCGTTAACATGATTAACGCTGTGTAGACTGAATACAAATATAACCTTTATTTTTAAAGTACTGTGCAGATTAGCCTTTTCTTTTTTGGTAACATTTGTGCAGTGATTTTATCAATGCAGAAGGATCCTTCAGCAGTGTTGCCAATACAGGCTCTTCCTACTTGCTTTGCATACTACCAAGATCAGGGGTGCTTTAGTAGAAAGCCTTGTGCATTATGTGCCTCTGTTTCCTTCACATCCATTTCTTTGTGTGCTCAGGCTTGTTTTGCAATGTTACACAAATCCTTATAAGAAATTGAATTTTTAAGTTCAGTTGTTTCCTATTTTTTTTTAAAGAAGCCTGAAAACTCTGTAAAAATCTTAATAAAGTATATTAAAAATGTACAGCTACATTAATGTACATGTACAACAAACTTATCACTATTTTAATCATCTGGTCTAGTAAGAAGAGCAACTAAGCTGGTCACATGGCAGCAAAACTTTACTTACATTAAGGAAGGATGGCATGCTGATTGTGTGCAAGATTTTCTTGAATGTGCTCGGAAAAGCCCCAAGGTCTGTTTCTGCCTTTGTGACCCGTTCTTCCAGTCGAGCTACGCTATTCCCAATCATTTTCACAAAAGCCTGGTGTAAAAAAAAACCCAAAAAAGCCCCAAATAAATATTAGTTTCCCTATCAAAATAAAACAGGATTACGTATTGCAGAACAGTGGTGAAAGATCCATTACTTAAATGAATCGTCAAAAACTTCATGCTCAGTTTCCCTTCTGCCTACAAGTCCATTTTAATGCTAGAAATTACTTGAGATACTTAAAAGGCTGAAAACCAGGTTAAACATAATAAAATAATCTTCCTTTTCAAATTTACCTTTCAAATAACTAACTTGGATTTTTCACAATCTAGACTTCTACCTGCCTTTCTACTACCAAAGGAAAAATCAAGGATCTTAACCACAGTTTTAAAGCTTTATTAGGGATGAAGAGATCTCTCATTCTATTTGTTTCTGAAACTTTGGAAGTTAATACAAAAAGCTGCCTTGCTTCAAACAGTCAATGAACAATTTTTTTTTTTTAATATGTTGCAAAAAGATCTAAAACATGTCTGGAATTCCCACAGTCCCCAGAAATTTTTCATAAATGTAGTCCTCTTTATTAACCCTGAAGTACTGATCCAGCATGAACACGGAGAGCACAACTCTCCTGATCTCATTCCACATGTGTGCACATACACACACAAATATCCAGACACTGATTTTTCCCTCTGTTAGGAAACATAATGCATCTACAAGACAGCAAATACATACCTCTAGTTTGTCAATCTTCCTATATATCTGCCTCATTTCTGTAGCTTTTGTGTAAATTTGAGGTATACTTTCATTGACAACTTGAGAGGAATCACTTCGAATCTAAAGACAATGGAATACAATAATACAAAAATCAATTAATAAAACAAAATGTTTAGTAGATTTTATTCTGGAAACTAGAACTGTGCCCCAGTGGATAGACTAATATTTAGAGTTTAAAAATACTGGAATAAATTAGTATAAAAACACTAGATTAAAATCAATACACTATAGCTTTTTTGTACAGTTTCTAAGTAACTTTGAAGAAAATGTATTTTACAGAGACTAATATTTACCTTAATATTTATATTAAAAATAGGCTAATACAATCTCTTCTGAAGTGATATGAAACATTTTCTAAGACACAGTAAAGACTTAAATATATTAAGCTAAAATTTTGTCTTAAGTTTTACTACCTGTACTTTTCCTCAGGTTTGTTAAAAAAGTCAGACCACAAAAATCTTAATTTGCTGGTATTAAAAAAACTCCCCAAACCTACAATGGAGTTGTGCAGGAGAAGCACATAGTGCTACACTTTAAAAGACAGCCTATCAACCAACGTCAGCTTACAGGAACTTGCCCTTCAGTTCTTCCATCTAACCCCATGAGAAAAGTGAAAACAAAAGTGCCTTTCTGAAAAGAGGGTCCCCTAAAGACAAATCTAGTTTTGGTGGTTTGGCAACTCTGATTAGATACTTTCATTATAAAACCAACAAAGTATGTCTTTATGTATTTTAAAGAATAAGCAGAATATCATACTGTTCTTTTAAACAAGAATACAAATACAATTACACAAATATGCAGCTAGGAAAAATTTCTTCACTGGAAATGTTGTCAAGCATTTAAGCAGGCTGTCCAGGGAAGTGGTGGAGGTATTTAGAAGATGTGGCACTTTGGGACATTATGCTCTGACACGAAAGCTTGGTAGTTTTCATCCATGAGTTATCTGATTATCAAAATAAGTCATCTAATTATCCAACATGTTTTCAAACTGCAGCCTGCCTTGACTAAAGGCTTCTTTTTCTCGGTACCATACTTACAAACACCGATTCAACTGTGTTTACTCTGCCTTCAAAAACACAACCACATGCAACTATACGTACCATATCCAGCATTCCCACGAATTCATCCACCCTGGTCAGCAGGTCTTCCAGACTCTTGTCTAAGCTTTCTATCTGCAAAACAGAGGTCACTTAAGTGCTCGAAAACACACACACCCACATTCACAAAACCCCGGCCGGTCTCACAAACAAGACCACCGAGCAGAGACACAGGTCGGGCTACAGACAGTCCGACAGGAATCCCACGGCTTTTCCCTCTCTCGGCTTCGTTCAGCAAGGGACGCGCCCCCGGTGCTGTCCCTGTCCTGCCCCAGCCCAGGAGCGCGTCCAGCTCCAGAGAGCTGCGCTGCCCCGCTCCCGAGTGCCCGGGAGCCGCGCGGAGCCCCGGCCCCGCTCCCGAGTGCCCGGGAGCCGTGAGGAGCCGTGCGGAGCCCCGGCCCCGCTCCCGAGTGCCCGGGAGCCGTGAGGAGCCGTGCGGAGCCCCGGCCCCGCTCCCACCTGCTCGCTGAAGAGGCTGCGGTCGGCGAGCAGGCACGCCGAGTAGGCGGCGGCGGTGGCGCTGAGCGACGCCTCCGAGGCGTCCTCGTCCTCCGCCTCCCCGAGGCCGGAGGCTCTGCTCTGGCTCTGGGACACATTCCCGCTGTCCGCGCCGGGGCCGGCGTCCGGCAGCTCGGCTCCAGCCCGCTCGCCGCCGGCACCCTCCGCCATGTCCGCACCGCCCCTCACATGACGGGGCGGGCCGGCGCAGCCGCGCTCCCGGCGGGCAGGCGGGGCGGCAGCGCCCGTGCCCGGGCAGGGCACCGCCTGGCTGCCTGAGGAAACTCGGGTTCCACCGCCTCCGAGCCGCCCCTGCCTGCCGCTGTGACGGGAACGGGGCTCCGCCTGCCGAGGATGTGGCCTTTAGCGAGGGCTGGCGTGCCGCTGGTCCCTCGGCCACACACCCTGAGAGCCCCGTTCAGCAATTTAATCCCACAGCCCAAGGGTCCGGCCCGTGAAACCCGAGCGGCCCAGCCGCGTTCCCACGCGGATTCCTCCCTTACGGCCCGAGCTGGGTAGGAAGCTCGCTGTGGGTGTACCACACAGCTGCACCCACGGTTAAGGGCCACTCACAATAGAAGCTGGGCTGTGTGTGTGTGTGTGTATTCGTTTATTTTCCCCACGAAGATTCTGCACAAAATGTTTGCAAGCCTTAAAAGTTACTTCACAAAGTGTTGGATGCAAGGCTGACACATCAGCAGCCTGGTAATAGGTACATGTGTGTGAAACAACTTATGCTTCCTTCTGCGATGAAGAAAAGTTTGGATAGATTGCACTAGAGCGCTTTCTATGGACAGTGACAGCCGGCAGGCAAAGGAGTGCAGAGTGGCCATCAGAGGTATCCTGGCCTTTTCCCAGGGAGCCAGAACTACCCCTCAAAGCCCAGAGGTCTGCAGCAGGCCATGCTATGAGGAAGGTAGGAAGCTACTCGGTTCCCATGGAAGTCAGAAGAACAGGAACTTTTTGTAAAAGCAGCACTGAGAAAAGACACTGCACTAAAATAGTTGCATAGCTGAAGAGCCACACAAACTGGACACCTTGTTTTCATAGGGAGGGGAGGTACTTCCATAGAAAATGCTTGAGGCACTGAGAAAAAATACAGAGTAGAAGTAAGACAGTCAACATTTTATTGCAGACAAGGTCACATTTTCATCAGTTAACTAAGGTAAAATGAGTAACTTCAGTCAGACAAATCCACTTATTCATAAAAGTAGTCTTATTTAAGGTATAACACATTTTTCTGGATAAGATGGTCTGATTGACTGAAGCATATCCAGCTATTCATTTGTTTTACTGCACCAATAATCAGATTTATTTTTTTTTAATGAAAACCTTTGGTAAAGTACAAACACAGTTTTAAGAACAGGATCAATGTTCTATTCTTACTGTGCTGGGAAAAATAAGTACAGCTCTATAGCTGCTTTGATACCTAGAAAAGTTTTAATTAGAGTAAGTGAAAGACTTTTAAAATAAACTCTTAAAGCAAATCTAAAAGAAATAAACTAAGTTCAATGTCCCAAAGATATTTAACCATGAGCAGAAGACTGGTTGTTCCACAGGTATTCTAAATTAGTGACAATGAATCAGTCCACACATCCTTTTTCCAGCCATTACAGATTCCAAAATGGAATGTAATTTTTCCAAACCAAGACTCCTGAATTTTCATATTCATAAAATATTTAAGAAATGTCTATTCCACCATATAAAAAAAGCTTTAATGTACTACAAAGTTAAAAACAAAGAGCAAATGACACAAGCTAAAAGTAGAAAAATACATTTTAAAACATTTATATTTTGTTCCTTACACTGATCAAGATATAACAAAATATTTTAGATTAGACCACTTTCATAAAACTCATGGTGTTTCCAGAAGCAGACAGGTACTGACTCAACAGTCACTGGTCACTCACTAGCCACCTGGCCACCCAGCAAAGGCGTCTGACCTCCACAAATATCCAGTATACTTTAATTTTCTAGAAGTCCTGTGTAGACATTAAGCTTTATTATTGGAGGAGTCCAAAAACAACAGAACTATTCTAAGTTACGCTCGTGAGTCAGTCAGCATCCCTCCCCTCCCCTCCGTAGGGCAATCTGTTGTCAAGGAAAGACCTTGTGGATTCGGGTTGCCCCAAATGTAACAGCAAAGACCAGTGTCAGCTCTGAGGCTTGCACGCCTAAAAACTCACATGAACCATGATTTTGAAAAAACAGATGATGCGGGGAGGGGGGAAAAAACAACCAAACAAACCAAAAAAAGGAGGTATCATCTAATAAATATGGTAAGAGAATACAAGAAGGCAGCGGCGCTGCGGTGCCCCCGCCGGCCGGCAGGTGGCGCCCATGGCCCGGCAGCCGCGGCCACGGCCCGCGGGAAACACGAGGTTTACGTGGATGTGGATTTCTATCGCTTCCTTTGGAAAATGTGTCTGCAGCGTCTCCCGAACGCTGCTACCTCCGGAATAGGAAACAGCTGCTTTTACAGAGCTCGTCTGGATTAGACATAACGCTGAAAAGACGGTGTAAACAAGTAGGCAGAAGGGCTGTATGTAACAGAAAAAGATAACTATTAAGAAGCACTCTCTCCTCAGCTGGTATTAGAAGAAAACCAGGTTCCACTTCAAATAGACATGTCTGTTACTATTAAAATCTAATTCATATATATGCATGTATAAATACGTCTACCCACGCTTTCAAACCCGAGTATATAACACTGCTATGGGTAGCCTGTAAGACTGCTTAGGTTTATACCAACTAAAACAAATTTGCGTTCTCACTTCAGGGCTGGGACATAAACCAGGTTTTGCACTCTAGCTTTCTCCTGACAAATTTTGCAGTGCATGACAGTTTTATGTCTAACTCCAGATGCCACATTTCCTAGAAAGCAACTATTTTCTGCACCCGTGAGGTCTGTGAGAATATCAGCTCCCTGTTTCGTGCATGTGTTGCACGAGTCGATTGTCCCAATTGGCACTTAAGACTGTAAGGAGAATTGCAGAAATTGATACTAAAGTGTAATGACTGTTCCGTCCTCCTCGATACCTCCCCTGGGGATAACCAGACTGTGTCGGGGATCAGTTTTTAAAGAACTTAGTAATTTGTGGATGTTGCCGTTGCTTTCTCGGCCAGAGCTGTTGTTGAGCACCAGGTCCCTTTGAAGTCTGTGGCTAAGGCTGCTGCCATTGATTCTAGAGAGGCTACTGGAAGTAAGGCTGTGCAGTTTAGGAATGTGTTGTGGCTCCAGACCACCCTCAATGACAATGTCAGCCTCTTCGTCACTCTCCATTTCATCAGGGTGGAAGTTCTGCAGCACATGGGGTGTAGGCAAGCTATGGTGACTCGCAGTGCTGTCTGTAGACTGCCCAGAGCTACCAGACATCCTACTGCTCCGAATAATATTGTTCCTCTGGTTTGCTGGCTTGACCGTGATAATGAGATTATGGCTGTTGGCAATCATCATGTCTGTGACTTGGTCAAGAGTCTTTCCTGCTACTTCAATGCCATTGACTTCCAGGACTTCATCATTCACAGCCAGCAAGCCTGTGCTCTCTGCCAAGCCACCAGGAACCATACGGGAGATGAAGATACCAGGAACTTTTTCCAGTCCGTGAGGAGTCACCCTTACACTGGTGCCATCGCGAATGTAAAACCCCAAGGGTTTCTCACACCCGTGTCGATACAGCCTCACTCTCCTGTGTGTTTCGGGGAGAATGTCCACATCAATTATGGAAGACACGGGTCTAAAATCATGAGGCATACTAATGTTGATGTGGGGACGCCGGCGGAGGGTGTCATTGCGCAGTGTCACCAGAGCCTTCTTCTTCCTTGACAGTGTATTGGTCCCAAAATTGCTGTAGTCCACTTCATCTGAAAGAGAAACAGTACCAATGTATCAAACAGAATAATTCAATCTGCAGGGCATATTCCTCCTCCAGTTGGTTCAGTGAAGGCACTGATAGCAATATGGAAATAATAATAATAATAATATGAAAAAATAATACTAATAGGAGAAAAAATCAAATTAATTCTTCCATTTACTCTAATCTTTGTTTCACATTATGTCCAGCACAACACTTAGAATGAATTAATTGTTTACAATGACTCCCCATACTTCTTCCACGTTTTGGAGAAAAGAGGCTTCTGAATCTCAACTGTTATCAGCTCTGCAGAAGGCAATTTCTTGCTGCAAGCCTACCATCTTGGACATGAGACTGTATTTTCAGAGCTGTATTGTAATCTTACACATAATCTTACCTCTCAAGTGGGCATTTCTAACCTAAAAGTCTGAATTGGGGAGTGTTTTAATACCCAATAGAGTGCCTTGACCTTAGAAACAAACATGAAAGCAAGAGTGCAACAGAGCAGTTAGATACGTTTTCAGCCTAGGCCTTTCTAGTAAGGGAGTTTTGTTAATATGCATCTCTTGGTACCTCACTTTTCTCTCTGGTATTTTACTTCAGTTCAGCTGAACTTGACAGCAATAGAAAGTGCTAAAAGAGCCATATAACAAAAGGTAGTATGTAAGCAAGCAGCCTGGCAGAAAGAGAAGCAGGTAGAAGGAAAGTCCTCTGCTTAATCTGTATGCTAAAGATCACAGAAAGGACATGGATTCACACCCACACTCCTGCCTTGAGGCCAAGATTCACAGGAAAATGCCTTTCTGGGGTCTGCAGTTTAAGGAATTGTTTAAATATTTCAGCCTCTGTAGCAGTTATCTCAAGGGCATATGAAAAGTGATCACCTTTAATTCATCCAAGTAAACTAAGTTATTCCACATAAGAAGTTCATGTTGTGCTTTGCAAAAAAAATACTAAGTCATGAAGTTGTTAGTGTATAAACTGTGTCACTGCATCTCACAATAAAAATACTGTGCATATTTTAGATGTGAACCATGCACTAGCTGGAAAGTTATTTCACCAGGAGTTTAAGCACAATTTTCAGATAAACTAACATATTTGCAGTTTATTCTCCTGTTGAAGACAAGCAGTACCATACAAAGTACAATTACAGAACTGCCCCTAAAATTGCTTCTCTGACAAATTAACCTTGCCTAGCAGTGTTTGAAAGAGTAAGAATACCTGATGAAGGCTGGAGGGGGGAAAAGATTGTTAGTAAAAACAAGCTTATTATTTGCGTTTTTATGTCTTGCAAGGTTTAATTTTCAAGTCCACTTTCAAGATGTATCATTGACAGACTTCAATCAAGTGACATTAAGTTACACTAATTAGAGGACACTAAAAAAATGGTCAATAGCAACCTGACCTAACTGAACCTCCTTGAAGCAGGTGTTAGATTAGGTGGGCTCCAGAGGTGGTCCCTTCCAGTCTAAGTTATGCAGTGATCCTACACAGTGCTTTGGACTGAAAAAAATAATTTAAAGACTTCAGAAAGATTATTTCTGCATTCTCCTATAACTTATTTACACTGGCTATAGTAACCCTGAGGACATGGGATGGGACTGTCGATGGGACTGAAGTTTGAAGACTGAAATTCTACCTCTCCCCAGTTGCTTTTCAAACTTATAAAACAAAAAAGGGGGAGATGTGGTGGTGTGTGTTTTTAAAGGATTTTACAATGTTTTGTTTTAAGGGTTAGGTTGTTTAATGTTAGGTAGTTTCAGTTGGTATGTTCCTTGTGCCCCCTATTTCTTCCCTTCACAATGGTTTCTCCCAGGTTGTTTACCCCTAAGTTTTCCCCCACTTGACTGTCCCTCAAAGTGCCAATCTCCCTGTTCCTCCCCTCGTACCCTTCAATGGTTCTGTCAATCCAAGCTGTGCTGCCCACCTCCCCTATCTGTCATGCAGCCACCCCCATTTGGTTCTTTAAGGTTCCCCATTGCATAGTATTCCCTTCCGTAGTATCTCACTGGACTGGTGAACCTGCTCCCTTCCCCTGGATTGCCCTCATTGGGCTGTCCCAGCTTTGTTCTCCTCCCCTAATATCTCCCCATTGGATGTGAGTTGTTTCCACCCACTTATACCCTCCCCTCTTTATAATGTGCTGCCACCCTCATTCCTGTGCCTACTTGTCCCTGAACCCTCCTAGGTAATAGATTACCTTGGATTTCACACAAGTGGCCCCTCTCTATTTCTTTACTTTTACCTTTGTTTCTGCTTGGGAGCTGTGATTCCCACGCCACAGCCAGCCACAGGGAGCTGCCCACCCCTGTG
Source organism: Taeniopygia guttata (assembly GCF_048771995.1). Lineage (NCBI taxonomy): Eukaryota > Metazoa > Chordata > Aves > Passeriformes > Estrildidae > Taeniopygia > Taeniopygia guttata. The sequence goes on from NC_133026.1 coordinate 91,989,259, forward strand.
AGCACTGCCACCCTAGAGGTCTCACAAGAGATCTGGGGGCAGCCACTCCTGTTGTGCCCTCTGGCTATAAGGAGCGTGTTTAGCCGGGATACCTCCACACTGTGGCCACAACTGGGCAGCGACAACCTCTTCTCTCTCTCCCCAGGATGTTCAGAGCTGTACCAGCGGCACAGGCCCTACTGTGTCATTTAGACTGGTGAGGCACAGGATTGGAAGTCCTTAAAATGACCCAAACACAAGAAGCTCCCAACTGGTTTCTGGAAGGGTATTCACAGCCAATACAGTGACTGTGGAGAGATGGCATCTTCTCAAATCCACCTGGTGAACAGTCAGTGCAGTGACTACTCTTTTGAGTACAGTAGCCAATTACTGCAGCAAAAGCCAGGTCATTATTCCTCTTCTTCCATCAAGATCACCATCTACATTCAGCTGCTTCTGTTGGATGATTCCAAAGGTTCACAACAAGTGTTTTTCCTTGTAAAGTATGGGTGTACAAGAGATATCTTTCATCACCACAGTCTCCAACATTGTGCCCAGCTCACCCCCACAATTCACTGATAAATTTCTGTGACAGTCCTATGAAAACAACTTGGGGCTTCAGATCTAGAATCCAAATTCTTCCTTACTTGAAATACAGTGCTTTAGAACAATAGGGCTGTGCCATATGTGCCTTAAGGTCCAAGATAATATTTATAAAAAAAATTTCAGTTTAAGATGCCAGTTAAAATTACACATGGGTTTATGCATTTAAGACTGTCTCTAGGAGTATTGGCAAAAAAGCTTAAAACAAAACCTGCATTTCTTAAAGACTCAGAAAATTTGGCAGGTCAGTACAGCTGATTGCACTGCAGGTAAAATGAAACACATGCCCTGGTTTTTCCCTGGAAGCACGCAGGTAGCTGTTACCTCCCTCTCTCTCTCTCTAAGTATATTAATACCTTATTACTTTAGCGCAAACTTGCAAAAGTTTTACCAAATAATTAATCTGTGAATATTTGTCGACAAAACTGTCTTTTTTCCCTTAAATTAACAACAACCTAGAGAGTTAATTCTAACAAGATGCAAGTTTGTGATTATAAAGTAGCAAAGTCACAGAAGTATGATGGCCCTCCTAACACACATAAGTAATTTCTGAAGCATCTCCCTTGAGCTGAACCACCAGCAGAGCACTGGCACAAAAGAAGTGATTGTTTGTGCCTGTGACCTCCTCACCTGTGCTCAGCCCACTAACCAGTCTCCCCAGATTATTGCTATCATTCCTAAACTCTGAACAGCTTCAAAATAACCACCCCCTTTAATAACAAAAAGCCCGTCTCACCACAAAAATGCTAACTTTTTCCTCGAAACACAAACCAGGCATGAGCAGAGATTACATTACAAGTGATGCAGGTTACCTTCAGTGTGGGACCACTGTGTGGGACCAGTTCTAGGATTTAGTATTACAGGGCTGGACCATGTTAAAAAATGAAATCTATGTCCTGCTGATGACTGGAATTTTTGTTTTTAAAACAGTGCCAAGCAGTAGTTTCCAGTCCTGACTATAAATGGGGTTGTATATGAGGAAGATGAAATCTAATTGTAACAGGTAAAAACTGTTAAAAGCTATTACAGGTTGGAGAAATGAAAACTAATTTGAAGAGTTTTTAATAAAAATACTAACTTTATTTTCTAGGAAAAAAACATCAGAATACATGCTCTTTGACAATACAGGGATTATTACATTAGAATTCAAGATAACCTGCTCTCTAGCGGTTATGTTCCCTTTAGACATCACCTTAAAATAAAAAAAAAAAAAAATCCAAAACAAAACAGTCCTGTAGAACAAAACAGCTACACCTTCAATGTTATTTAGAGGATGTATGCACTACTCTTGCTGTAGGAATAAAGAAAAGTATGTCAATTGAAGTTTAACATCATTAGCTGTTGCTGTGGCAGCAGAAAGTCATCATTCCCTATCCAAATAAAAATAAAACTTCCTTCTTCACAAGGGAACTGGGAGAAGTTAGCCAACATAATTAACTTTTATCAGCTATGTGGTGGTCACAAAATGGTGCACTATTCCTTTCCAGTACTAAACTGCTTAGGTGGCAGGTGGCAGGCTGAAATGGAAACTGTATCAGTGCAAAATTTATGATGACACACTTTTAATGCAGGTCAGAAACTTGTTAGGTTTTGAGTTTCTCACTATACAGGACTGCAAGCAGGAATGCCACTTCAGCTAAAGAAACAGACTGTGCTTGATGCCAGATTTCAGGCAAGACCAGAATGTACCATATGGAACCAGACAGAGCTCATTTTTCATTTGTTGCCATATCAAATTCTCCTTTTGCAGAACAGAAGGGGTCTATAGAACTCTGCATGTATACTAGCAAGAGAAGTGGCATCAAATGGCACATCTGAACAATGCTTAAAGCACTGAATCTTACAGGGTCTCATATTTTCTTACGTCTGAAAGGAGGCCAGACTTAGATGTTACTTACATACAGGTGACAGAGGGAGAATTAATCTTTTAGGTCTTGAACATGTCCCTCATTTCTCGGAATATGTCAGATTACATGGATCATTTTAATCTACAAAATGCAGTGCTTTCAGATAAAATGTACTATGAACTGGATGGATAATCCTGGATAACCACTCAACTTTAACAGACTTGGACTGAATTTTACTTGTGCCCATAATTTGCTCTTGACTGAAAATACTGCTCCTGTAAAAAGAGATGGGGAACATAATTTACCACAGTTGGAGAAGACCTCCTGACCTTTTCAATTCTCTCTTACTTGAATCTGCAACCCAAAGCTTCACAAAAAATACCTCAAACTCCTCTGTAGGCACTGGATAGCCGCTCTTTTCCCCACAAGCTTCAGCTTTCAGTACATTTGAAGAAACATTTTCTCTATTAATGAGTTAAACAAAATCTGAAGTATTTTGGTTAAATGTTTTCTGTCACTATGTGTTTGGTCAGTGAGGTGTTTTTGGGATTTTTTAGAACTCCCTACTTACCCATAGGGACCTTTTTGTTAGAGAAGATACATGTACAGATCCCTTCATGCAGAGATGAAGACTGTGCTCGCGTTCTTCACAACAGCAATGGTGGTGGATAAAAACATACCTGTAAAATCTATAACTTTGAGATGCTCTTCTAACAAGTCTGTAGTCAGCTTGTGGCTTTACAGAACACCTTACACCTTCCTAGTGGGCATCACAAATCCTATCGTTAAGTCACACACGACATAACAGCAGAACATACTAAAGGGCTATTTATAAGGCTAAGAAAACTGCTTAGAGCACTTGGTTGTAGCCAAGAGAGTATTGTATTTCTGTAATTTACATGAAACAAGAAATTATAGACCTTCTGAAAAAACCACCAGGAGCACCACTCCCACTGCTTGGACAGCTGCTTTTCATAGGAACTGCCTGCCAGATAAAATACCAAAGCTTAGCCAGATAAGATTGTATAAACAAGCTGAATTCCACAGAGAAGCAGACTGCCAGGCTCCTATAGGAACAGTTCGTTTCAGACTCTACATTTTCAGTGTACATGCACTCATGGCTTATTGTTTCCTCTGGGAACTGTGGAACGTTAGTTGACAGCCCTGGAAAGTACTTCAAAGACAAAATTACTTCCACTAGGGAGAGCGGCACTTCAGGCAGCTTGGGAAGGAGGCCAATGAGTCATTAATAGTGAAGGGTAACCCCTCTATCCAACAGATTTCTATTACTGAGCATTCAAATTAGCAGCAGTCATAAAGCCACTCCAAGGCAATGTGTCATGTTTAACCCTTCTACCTCTCTGTGTCTCAGCTACAAAACAATGTCCATGTTTGACAGAAACTGCAATCCCTTTCTAGTTTCTTAGAAAAATCAACACCAGAAGCATTTGTGAAAACAATCAGACAGCAAATAAGCTGGCAGTCTCTCATTTATGACCTGTAAGGCTGACTGCATGCAAAGGGATTTAAGAGGAAACAGATACAAAATTAACTATGACTTGGGGGGAGGACCAGTGCCAATACTGCTCATCAAGGAGTATTTAATAGCGGGAAAAAGAAGGTTATCTGAATGCTAAAATTGCATTGTATGTGTTGCAGGAATATTAAAAAAAAAAAAATCCAGCCATACTGCTGCCAGAAACCTTTGGGTGAACCAAACAAAAAAAAAAAAAAAAAACAAACCACACTGTAGGTAAAGAAGTTGTAGCTGCTACTCTGTCAAAAATCAAGTAATGTATCTCACACAGGCACAGACCCCCACACACACACTCACTCCCTCTCTCCCCTCTTATCACCGTATCAGGAGAAATTGGACACAATCTCATCAACATTTAGATGACCACCTAAATGCTGTAGTTTATCATTAACATTCAACAGGACTTTTGAAGCAGCAACTATGCCTAATAAACTGCAGGTTTTAATTACAAAAGGCAACCTTCTTTCTCCAGTGATTCAGTGAGTACTAAAGAGATAAATTTGCCTTCCTACTTAGGAAGTGTTCATTAGTAGGTTAGGATAAAACCTTAACACAGATGTATCATACAAATGTATCTCTACTTCCAACACATTTATAAACATATAGCATGTTACAGCAGTCAAAACTAGAATTGCATTAATCTCAGTCTCTTTACGGTGTCAGACATGTATAAAAAACATTTCTAAGCTGGTTGCCTTGAGATGGTGACAGTCAATTTCTTGGGACTTCAGTCTGTGCTGCTGGTGTGGCCTCCTGCACTTCCTGCTTGTCATGAGAGGCCACTGTTCCCTTGCTGAATCCCTTCCTTTTCCAGCAGGAGGCCCTTCTGACTCCCAGACCTGCTTCAATGGAGCAGAAGCATGACCTGCAAGTTTGTCCCATGAAAGAAGTAAGGCCTTTGGAAGAGATGGGTACTACCAAATATAACATATTATATACCAACTATAATATATAATATATCTATTCAGGCATGTGCCTCCCAAAGTTATCCAAACTGTCCCATAAACTACAGGACTCCAAATTTTATAGTGGAAGTGCAGATAGTGATTACTAGGATTTTCAGGGTTTTCTTCCTCTAAGTTTGTTATGTGACTTCTCTTCTGTCCTAAAACATGCCAGAAACAATAACCTTTCTCCCTTTGCTGCTTTCCACAAACCACATTATGCCGAGATTACGTTATTGCAGCACTAGAAAATTGTGGGGTTTGAGCTTTGGCTTCATTGCCAGTTTTTTTAAAGTATTAGTTAATCTTTCCCATTTCCTGCAGGAGGTCAGTCGGAAGTTGGGAGGAGTCATGTTTTTGCTGCACTTCTCAGATATCAATCATTATTACGTTCATCCCAGGTCACAGGTGCTGCCCGGGAGGTTTTGATGGTGAGCTGGCTTCCCAGGACAGTCAGCAGTGAGGACACTCAGCAGCAGTACTGGATCGGTGGTGTATGCAGAGGGCGACAGCATCACCCATAAAAAGCTCTCCTGCCGGCCTGCCAAAAGAAGTCTAACACCATGTATCCAACAATTCCCAGCAACCATCAACAACTGAATTCATCCAGCTGATGGCGCCAAAATGGGAGGGCTATCAATCCTATTCAAAGATGTTTGGGGGGACAAAAAAAATCACCTTCAAAACCACCCTCCCCAAGCAATAATTTCATACAATCTATTCAGCAAGTTATCGTTTAAGATTTAAAGTCATTAAAAAGCAACCTTTAATTATTCTACTTCAACCACTCATTTTTTCACCTGCAAACACTGTCCTATTTATTCAGATCAGGCAATTGAGGGGAGCATTTGCTCCCTCAAACAGGCACTAAAGGAATCGCTTTTTCTAAAAGAAAATGTGTATGTGTTATGCAAAACGAGAGACAAAACTGCAATAACTCTTATTAGCCAACACAGATACAATAAAAATCTCATTAATGACACAAAAAATGGTATATTTGATCAAGTGAATATTGAATACAACAGTTTCCCAATTGGTAGCAGAAAATATTACTTCTTGCACAAGTCTAAAGTGTGGAAGGCATGAAATGTTTACAGATTGAGCCAAAGAGAAAATTCAGGAGAATATAATTCTATTTTTCATAGTGAAATAGAGATTTTTGGAATTCACTTAAATTAACAAAATGAATTAAGCATTTATATTTTAGTTTGTAGCGGTATGTGTTGAATTTTAACCTTTTACTTAAGAAACCTCTGCCATGGTACAAAAGGGCATGAGAAAATGCAAATTTCTGAAGCTTATTGCACAAAGAACAATGCCTAAGGATGCAAAGAACCCAGATAAAGAAGCTTCCCTGTCTCCAAGCCCATCAAGACTGACAGACATGCACAGATAAGCACCGAAGGACCGAAGGTGCACACGCAGAGAGGAAGAGTTCAAAAGTTCAGTTATGAGGATGACCACGATCTTCAGCCTCAAGAGACCACCAGAGACCCCCGCAGGACCACCAGGGCAAACCACACGTGCCCAGAAGGGCGTGGACATATTTAGCATGAGAGGCGAGGACAGGCAGGGCCAGTGGTTGAATATGCATGAAAAGTTTCTGCAATGTACTGCATATGGAACACCTTTGTGAATAAAGGTGTGGGTCAGACTGAGGCTCAGTGCACAAGTTTTGGGAGAGTTACCTCACTTGTGCTGGGCACCAACAATACATACCCACTTCATAAGTACCCCAGGTTGTGGAGTCTATTTATTTATTCCACCTATCGCTTCAATAGCTGCAATACTTTGAAAAACCACAAGTAATAAAAAAATTCACCTCAGGATCACATGAATTCAGAATATGAATTTTATACCTCTGAAAAGAAACTAAATTTTTGTCTTATACTAGTTTCAGGAGAAGCTTCAAATGTAGCTTGAAAAGGCAGCACAACATCAGGCAGCACAAAATAAAGGTGGTACATGTGCATGACGAGACTATTTACACAGGCATAGGTGAAAGGAAGTTATTTTTAAGGGCTGCAATACTGAACCTGATCAGAACCATCATCCTACAGAAAAAAATATTAAAACACAGCCTTTTTCCTCTCTTCAGAGGTAACCTGATCAGCATCAAAGATCATTTCAACAGCCAACAGAGGTGAGGAAGGCAGGCTCTCTATTACCCAGCTAACACAGCTTGTGGCTCACCCGAGGGAACCCGAAGCCAGTGTGGCACTTCACACGCTCCCTTCTGCTACTGTCTGCCACTTAAGCGTCCCTTCTCTGCCAGGTGCTCTCCTCCTCTCCAGTCTGGGGTGATCCTCCCTCCATAGCTAAAAGCAAAACTGATAGCAATCAAGTTATGTGCCGTGCTCAGCTACCTGCTAATCATGTTTCTGTAGCATGCAAGCAGTTTTTCTTCTTGGAAAGAACAAATATCCCAGAACTGGGAGCACTTATGCAAAGGTGGCAATAGAGACATTCAAATGCTACAAACATTAAATCTGTGACAAACAAGGATACTACTAAAAAGACTGTTTACTGTTCTGAATTAGTTCTTTCTCACACATTCTTTTGCTGAGTAACACCTTATTCATCTCAAGCTAGTTCAGACAGGCAAGCTAGGAAGTGCCTTTTCACTTATTCTTCTAAATTCCCAGTAAAAATATTTTTTTAAAAATCACCAAACTGTGCATATTTAATTAAAATATAAGTCTCAAAGAAATAAATGGCAGTATCTTCCACACTCTTTGTCCTGGAGTGTTCTGAAGTTGCTACCAGACTTTCTCAGAGAAAGATGTGGTTTTGTGCAATCAAAATTTTTTCTAAGGTTGTGTTTTCTCTCTTCAAAAAAATGGACACAACAATGTTTTCATAGCTTCACTGTTGTGGTGTGATAATGCCACATACATCCTGCAAAGGGAGGGAGGGAGAGAAAAATATTTGCAGTGCTTCTCAAAGCACTTTTCTGGTTCCTGCCTCCAACCCAGCAGATTGTAAATGAAGTCCAGATTCTGCCTCTTATCATGAAATTAAAAAGGCTTCAAAACAAGCGTGGCATAAGAAATTAATTACAACACTTGTCTTTCAAGTCAGGACCTCTGGGAGTCTCCCAAAGTTCGCTGGCTGGAGTCAGGCTAGTCACAAGATAAACAGCGGTGGTGGCCAGCCCCGACAGCGGCACCTCTCATCAGGCGCACACAGCCGCTGCCCCGGATGCCCCGGGCCCGAGGGCACTGCCAGGCTCCCGGATGCACCGGGATGCCCTCCTGCCTGGTGGGACTGTGGGAATCCCAGACAGCTCATCTCCTGTGTTCTGGTGGGGCAGGAACAGGCGGCGCTGCCCTGCAGAGACACGTTCTCCAGCCCCGTTCCCCAGGCTGCAGCAGGCCGGGCAGGCAGGAGCAGGCCCGCGGGCAGGAGGAGGAGGAGAGGCACGGAGCCCTGGCAGAAGCAGGTCTGAGCCAGTCATCATCCGCGCCAAGGCGTCCAGCCAGCACGGAGATGACAGCACTGAAAAGGAGCATCAGCAAGTGAAGCAAAGCCGTGGGCTCCTCAGGTGGTGGGCAACAAGGGAAGAGCAACTTCAAAGTGCTGCTGGTGCAAAGCAGAAAAGTTGCAGGCACCTACTACATAAATATATTTAATGTTTGGTTTTCTAATGCAGAGAGAGGAGAAGCAAAGTCAAGAGCCCAGTCTATTACAATTCAAACTGCATCTCTAACACTTCCCAAGTTGCTGGCACTCTTCCCCCTCCAGAGGACATGGCTGCTCACCTCACAAATCGAAATCATCTTCCCGGTTATAAACAACGCAAAAGCCAGGAACCCCTCTTTCCTGAGAACAGATTGCAAAGCAGTAAAAGCTGCCTGCAGAGTGCAAAGTCAGAATTTTCCTGGATGATCATGAGGGCAGAGGCAAAGGAGACTTGTCTCTAGAGCTCAGCCGCTCCTGCAGAGGCCCAGCCGTGTGCCAGGCAGTGCAGAGCCAATCTGCTCTACAGAGAGAGGCTGGGAAGAACTCCCCACTTGGGAAACAAAATGCCAACCCCATCCCCAGTGCTCAGCTGCCCCCAGCTGAGCACTGCTACTGGTGTACCCTGAGCCCCTGCCCACAAGCTAAGGAAGGGATAAAAAAAAAAAAGCCAGTCCAAGGAGGGCTGCCTTTGTCCCACATACACCCTTCCCTACAGAGCCAAGGACATGCTGGCCATCTTGGTGGAGGGAGAGGCTCCACAATACATATTATTTTTTTCCCCCAGTACAACCGTAGATATTTAAAGAAAAAAAAATTGATCTTATAGGCTCTCAGTGTGACATTTATCATAATCCCTGTGGTCTTCACACTTGTACACATAATGATATATTTCTATGTGGCTCCCATAACCCCTGCTGCAATGGTGGCGCTTACCTGTGCTTCACCATCACGTCACCTCCATTTCCTTTGCTGCCTTAACACCATGAAGCAAGAGGGTTACAGCTATGTCCCCACCCCTCTTCCTCAAAACAGAAATGAAGCCTTGCCTAACATACAAGAATCATGTTTTCCACTGCTTAAAGCAAAATCAACTTGTTATTTTTAACGTTAGATTAGCAAAAACCTTTCCTGGCCATCATCAGAAAGCAGGAGGCCCTTAACTCTCATCCCCAATTCTGTCAGTAAAATCTGCATGTTTTTCTTAGAAGCAGCTCAAAGGATCATGTTGATTCAAGCAGAAGGATCAGCTGTGTAGAGTTACTGGTTACATGATTTCTATAACATTTTTATAATGCTGTATTCCTTTCTCCATCACTGACTACAGATCCATACCCAATTAGGTACATAAAGTAATTAAAGGCTTCAGCTTGGGCAAACTTTGCACCTGAGGAGACTGTCCAAGATCTGCTGACACTCACAGCACCTGCATACTTGAGGGGCTTATCCCAGAGATGACCCCTAACTGGACTGTGAAATTTCTCTTTTCCTAGAACATTGAGCACTGATCTGCAACACTGAAAAAACAAACAGGAGAAAAAATACCCCAAGTACACCACCTATGTTTACCCTGCTTAAAACCTGGCTTCTTTCTTCCCACTTTTGAGATTCTCCATCATTATGTGAGTGTGGTAAGCTCGTGGCTGGTGCACTTTTTCCTTTAAAAAAGTGCTTCTTCCTATGAGCACATGATACAAACAAGGGAGTGGCAGATAGGAAGCGATTATTCAGAAATTAAAGAATTAGATCAGGTTCCACGATATCAGAACAACACATGAGACGTGGCAAGTGAAGCTGACATTTACTGGCTCAAATATAAGGAAACTTTTCTTTATTTACTATATATAATTCCGGCCTCATGAAACCATTTTGCCTCCTTAATGAGTATCAGTCTTGGCAGATGTGAGCATTGACATGTCTCCTGGGAGCACCAGTTACTCCATGTATTTCACCAGCAAAGTTACACCAAACACAGAAATGCAGACCTACAGCTTCTACCTAAACATGTTTGGTTTTTTTTTTAATGAAAGCATAACTCTGCCAGTAGCAGCAACAAGTGATAGCACTTCTGCTCATGATTTGAGTGGCACAGCTGCTCCAGAGATGATAGACACTGCTCAAGTTCAGCCCTCATCTCTGTTGCCAACTATCTCCTGCCACAATGAACGGAGGTTCCCAATGCCACGGGTACACCCAGTATTCATGCCACTGGGAATTCCCTTAATGATCTCAGTTTTCCTGTTACACAAGAGATGATAACACTGAGTCATCGCCACATTTGCCTGTTGATTGTTGGGGGGTAGGGGCAGACATCTACCTGACAGAACATACAGCCTTCACAGCCTGATCCCTGCTCTAAGTGCACAAACTATGTTAGGACATTAATTTTACTGTAGCTGGAAAATTAAGTTGTGGCCAGACTACTGCTGTGCAACTCCTTGGTGAGGAATTGCTCCTCCTGATTTACTACCATTTCAAGTTCCAAAAAAGACACCTTAAAGAAATGCATCCCACACAAGAGAACTAATTACATAAAGTCCTTTTCATCTATGAATCCTGAAATGCTAAAAATAAAAGTTTACTGTTCACGGGAGACTAAGCTCCCATTAAAATGGTTAAACTAAAATCCTGGAGAATACATCAGAAATTACACAAAGCCCAGCAGCTTTAAAGGAAAGAGGAGGGATTTGCAGGGTTCAAAGGCAGGAAAGAACAGATGAGGTACGTTAGGACTTATTTTCATCACACTGCATAGTTTGTTTCCAAGAATGCTTTCAACAGAAGCATCCTCTCCATATAAAAGGCAAGTGCTTCGACACAGCTTGTGTCGCAGCCCAGAGACAGTGAACTGCTACCAGTAGCCTTGGCTCACCACTTGTGTCTGCTCCTGAGACTTTTCTCCACCTTCAGTCGCTCGGGGGCTCTACTGTGAGCAGCCAGATCACATCTTTGCCTCCCATATAAAACAAGAATGAATTAAAAACACCTTCTGCTTTATTTAGATAAAAGCTTAGTGTCCCTTTCCTGTCTTTCCTCACCTCACTTAAATTGCTAGACAGCGTCAGGAATTGGCAAGATCTTTAATAATAAGATCAGGCAGTATTACTAAATGCATACTAAATTCCCACAACAGGAGCCAAATGGTGACCAAGACAAGAATATTTATTCAATGATGTGTTCTATCTTCAGAACAAAAGCATTCCAAGGACATGAAAAGTGAAGACAAATAGCTATATAAAACAATAAAATGGCTCAGACATTGATGTGATTAAAATGCTGTCTCGCTAAGGTGCTCTTGGGGGGTGATGCAAACCCTCAGCACTAAGTTGTGCTGTATTTTAATAATACACTAGTTAATGAACATCTTATTTACAGTCTACCAGCTTGACAAAGTTTTGCAGCTGCAGTGTAGAGATCAACATTAAGAACCAACAACTCACTCTCAAGGTTAAGGAATTTTTCTTTGTGCTTATGTTAAGTGTTGTGGACATGTTTCAAGGTGGCCAAAAACCAAAGCGCAGCACTTTTTTTTGTCTACAAGCATCCTGCAGAAACCGGGAAGATTCCAGAGCTTCCTCCCGTGCTGAAGGGAAGATAGAGAGTGTCAAAGAGACAGGTTAAATAAGTTCCAAAGTTAACAACACCTGTCCTTAGCTTAGCAGCTAACATACATCAATTCAGGGAGCTGCGGTGCGGAAAAAAAAAAAAATAATACAGAGAAGTAGAAATTTTTTTTCTGGGCTCCTTTTCCTTATCCATGCAGATTCTATTTATCTGCTCAGCTCCAGTTTTCCTTCTGCATGGATGCAATTTAACAACCACATCACCACGCTAAAACTCTACATAAGACAGCTCATCTTGCTGTTGTCTGTATCAGCTCATTTCACACAAATCAGGCCTTTGACCATGGCAAATCAAATGATGTTAGTTGAAAGGAATCCACTTGAACTCTTAGTTCCACTTTTAAATATACGGATACAGTACTGAAAGTTTAAGAAATAAAAGGGCTGTGGTTATGAAGGTTATGTGGTTACCTGCTTGTCTGTGGAAAAAAAAAATCTGGAAAATCCTGATACTAAGACTACCTGAAGTATATAATGAAAGAGTGGCGAAGCATTCAAGATCAGGTAGGCATCGCAAAGATCAAAAATCCAATCAATAGAAGGGAGAATCTCATTTGTAACACATATTTCTCCTGGGAAAGCACCACTGTCCTGGTTTTTTTTATGCCTCTCATGTCAGATCAGTCAAAGGCCAATGTAAAGTTAACATGCCAGATTTCACATCATCTGCTCGCCCAAACAGCTGGGAAAACTGTTCTAGCTGAGCTCTGCTCTTTTGCTCGCTTCAGGTTGTTGTGTTAATTAAAAAGTCTCGCTCTTGCGTTACACAGCCCACAGGAAGCGAGGAGGAGATTCCTAACTTCATAATCACGTTAGCCAATGGCTCCCAGCGCCCTCCCCGCTGCTCCACAGAGCACCAGTGCTGTGCTCTCGCCTGGCAGGCTGTGGGAGGATGCTGCGTAGGAGACCCCTCACGTTATGCACTGTCAGCCCAGGCTCCTTCACAATGGGAGCTTTCTGCTAAAGAGCAACATAAAATCCTCCCTAAGACTACAAGCCTGATGGAGCGAATTTCCCAAACCGAAAGCCAGCCTCACAAAAATCCGCTTGGTAAGCAAAGGTAGTCGCTAGCTGGGGAGTTACTGGATTTTGAATGTGTCCCCTTTGGGCTCACCCCTAGCCTAACAAGTAAAAAATATTACTATTGTCACCTCCAAGCTTAGACTTTAGAATTTCCATCTTGGAAGCTCTACAAGGAATGAGTCACTCTGTATACCTTGGCAGTGACTTGCAGGCCAACAGGGAATATCCAGAAGGAAATAATGTCACCAGTTGGTGAGGCAGCAGCTATGTTTACCAGCCTCAACAAGCTCGCGTCTCAGTACTTTTAGTTAAGTGTGGCCAACAGCAAACCTCCAATTCACAGGTCATAAAACTTCCATTTTAGAAGTAATTTACTATTTAATATGTCTGAAAATTAGAGATCTTCAAAATATATCCCAATCACTGAAGAAGAATACTAGCTATCAGAATCACACCTAGTGGTGAATTCTTTTGAATACCATATTGTCCTTGCCTGATCTCTGCAAGGTCTTTAGCAGAGCAGGAATTCTGGATAATGGAAATGCAGAAGTTCAGAGCAGCTGCCACCTTGTCCTATCTCTGTGAAGCAGGAGAAAGCCTTTACAAACAGGAGCCAGGCGTGTTGGCACAGGGCACGCACAGGACAGCAACCACAGCAGGTCAGCACACAGGAGTGAGGCAGGGAGATGTCAGTCTGATTGATTTTGACAGCCTGAGGAAGGTTTAGGCATTTCAGCAGCTACAGTTGACCATCATCAAGAATTTGCAAGGTGTGACCAAGCTAGTTAGGAAAAAACAAAGCCTGCACTCCAAACCATTTTGTACTGGTCAAATTGAGTTTTGAGGTAGTTATCAATAAACAAGGCACTGAATAATTAAGAGGACTGCTTATGTGTCAAATGAGATGGTTAATACTGTACAAGGTGGCACGTACTTGCTAGCTAAGGCTAAGAATAAACTGAGGAATTAAGGGCTCTCAACACATCAATTTACTCAATAAGCTCTAGCAATTTACACCCGTGCTACCTGATGAACAGTGCTAAAAACACTCAGCAGTGCACTTAAAGGAAATCTTTCTTACTTCATGGCAAATACACTCTGCACATGACTTATTCACATCTTGAGCTAAAAATTAACTTTTAAAAAGGGCTAACGGAGATGCATCAATTGCACCTTTGAAGCAGACAGTGAGGGAGCAGCACAGAGCCAAGTTTATGGCATGGCAAAATTAGGCTGAATGTCACACCAAAGGCTGGCTAGGAGGCTGTGAGAATACCAGTAAGCAGCCACTCGAGAGAAAGTGTATTAATGCAGCTGGTTTTTGTCTACTTCTAACAGATCTATTACCCTCAGAGGATTTATTCTTTCCAAAGCATGCCAATAGCCTTCATTACCAGAAATGCTTTATTAAAAGCTGGACATTTGTATGAGCAAGTATAACATGCAACAAGTGCATGTTTTCAAAATGGTCTGCAAAAAAATGAGGATGAAAACTCTTTCCATTGCACTGATTCAGAAATCAGGAGACATATCTTGTCACCTCTGCCCTCCCTAAGAAGTTTCAAAACTGTCTGACAACAGACTACATACTACATCCTTTCAAGTCTTTTTATTTGTGTGTATTATAGTAAGTCTCTAGGATGCTTTCCTTAAGGCCACAAATGGAAGAAAGTAACCATGAGTACAAACTCTCCCTTGTTCCTCTCTGGAATTTACCCCAGGTTTTTTCTCCTTCACTATGTATACTCTGTGTCCTGTCAGCTGCCAACAGGTTAACAGGCAGAAACAAAGGTGTCATAGGCTTTTAACACTGTAGCCTCAAACTCACAAAATAAAGCTTTGCACAAGTCTCATTTTCTTTTAATAAAATACCAAGTTTCTGCTGCCCACTTGTGAGGGCACTTCAAGCATCCTTATTTTCTAAGCCAACAGACACTGTCTTAAGCAAACTCAAGGAAGGCAGCCTTACAAGACCCATGCTCATTTTTTCTTATGAGGAAACAGTTTTCTGAAATTCACTTTCAAATTTCCATTTTTGAGGTATCAGCCCATGGGGCAGCAGCACACTCAAAGTGTCCCTAACTGGTATTAACAGTTATTGCAGTTTGAATTAATTGCTCATGCAGATATTAATTGTCAGCACACAATTATCACCAACCACGATTATTTGCAGACTCTTCAGGAGAAAGTCTGCCTTTCTATAATACTGTTCTCATTACACTCATTTCATGAAATCATTCACATTACAACAGAGGTAAACAAATGAAAGTGGCTAGATTGATAGAGCATTTACAATTGGAGTAACTTGTAAAGTTTGAGAATTTGGTTTAGGCAGAATGTTTGCACAGCAAGTTCTCTTTTGATGACTAAGCTGTCACTGAAACTGGCTGAAACTCTGAACCACAATTCCTCTCACAGGGGCTTTGCCAGCTCTGATGCCTACTGCCAGTTTTCATCAGTTCAGCAGCAGCCGGCACCACCACCTGACAAAACTACTTCCAAATTCAACTTCTGTACCAAGCCTTGCAGTCTAGGGGCAAGGTAAGGCAGCCAAGCACGGCAAGAACATTCAGACTTCTTACACTGTCGAGCTGGACTCAATGAGGGAGAAGTTCTTTTGTTTCTAGGAATTTACACAAGATCAATACTGATAAATTTCTCTCTACTGCTCTAGCAGGGAAAGCCACATGAAATAAAAAGACAAACTACTGTATCAGACTTCTTCTCTCCTCCAATATTTTTTTTTCCCCCTTCACATTCCCCACTTTATTTCCCCCCCACCTTCTTATCTGATGAAGCATGAAAGCTGTTGCTCTGCCCCCTCCGCTACCTCTCTCTGCCAGCAATACAGCCAAGAGATTCTAACTCTAAAATTTACAGACTGTATTACAACCTGTCAGCACTTCTAATATAAAAAAATATGCCAGATCACATCCTTCAAACAATTTTCATCAGAAGTCATGCTGTCAGTGGGGTGCAGTGAGTGGAGGAATTCCTGTTTATTGTTAGACTTGAAAATTTACTGGAGAAAGGACTTCCAATTACGAGCTAATACCTGAAACACCACACCAATTTGTATGTCATTAGCACAGATGTTTATGCAGAAGACCAAACTAAAGTTTGTGGACGAAGAATCATTGCAGAAGGGTGACCAGCATGGGAGGAATGGGCTATGCTCAATGCCTGCTAGGATAGGAAGTGATACCCGAGGAAAGACGTGGCCCTGTCCTCTCAGAGGACAATCATGCAAAAGAAGGTGTACTCTGTGTCATGCTATTGCACTCCCAAATGTCATTGTCAGGGCTCAGATTGCTATATGGATTCTGACTCTGAGCTGCCAGGCATGCACAGACTTCAGCTTCCAAAAGCTATGATCTGTCATTTCATTTTAGGACAGGCCTGGCTTTGTGATGTTTTATTTTAGATGCTGTATTACTGTTACAGGTCCCTTAAAAGTTAAGCCATGAGTTGTCAGCTGGAGTCAGCTCGCTAAAAGGTACCTTAGATTTGAAACTCAAACATGAGCACAAAATGCAGGCACAAAAGAGTCACTGGTATCTAAGTGTGAAAGTCAAATAAAGCTGGCAAAGTTGGGACTGCCACGGCAAGGAGAACGTAACTAACATCCTGCAGCATGCACAAGTGGGTATCACCTGCTCCAGCCAGGGCTGAGCACAGCTCTGTCCTACTTGTACTCAATCACTGCAAAATGGGGAGAGGGGAAGCAGACACACTGTGGGTCTTCTCATGAAAGCTCCCAACTCAAATAAAAGCCAGATTCCTTTCCAGTATTGGGAAAGAACACACCTGCTCAGGATATCACCACATCTCTCCTGAGTAAGGGCAGCAAGGCCCTCAGAACACAAGCTGGCTCATTCCTGAGCTGAAACACACAGACCGATCTCATTTCTGCCTATTCATGGGTGGCTAATTTGTACCAATAGTGCAGCTCTGCCAAACCCACCCAACAGGCCCAGTCTGAAACTTCCAGTGCTGCCAGCTTCCCATGGACAAACCTGATCTTTGCTAACTCAACTCCACCCTCAGCTCTTTCATCCTGACAAGAGACTAGGTTGTCCAGGATGCTCCTGGCTGATAAGCAAACTCCTTTTGATTACTTCTGGTTGTACTAACACAGGCAACACTCTAGCAGCTGGTTCTACACAAAGAAAGCTTGAGGAAACAAAAACCCAATCACCACACCAATAAAAAACAGGGCTGTTGACAGATTAACCACTTGGAGAAGCATTAATTTGTCAACCATTGGCCTGCTGCGCTCTGCTCATGCAGCAACTCTGTCCAGTCTCTCCTGACAGACTTTCAGGGCAGGGACTGGTTCCATATTTTTGGTACTCTGAGTCTTCAAATTCTAAACACAATACAGAGATCACTGAAGCTTGTGGAAGAGAAAATGCAAGCACAGAAAGCAGTGCTTTGTAAACAGTCTTCAACATTTTCCTGTAAAAAGAAGGCAATGTGTTTCATATATATATATATATATATATATATATATATATATATATATATATATATATATGAAAATTATGTTCATACATACATATGAACAAGCATTTCACAATTTTCAATCACAAATTTTCATTTTCTTTGGCCCACTCGTGTCTGGAAGACAGCCACACTGTATTGAACATTCCACAATTTCCAAGTTTAGACAAAACAGGCCTGAAGACAATCTGGATTCAACCCAAAAAAGCAACTTTGCCTCAATTGAACTTTATTGGCAATTCTACTTGTGAAGAGGCAACCTAAGAGAAAGGAAGGCTCATGTCAGTATTACAATCCGTTTCAGTCACAGAGAGACTTTCAGTGTGAAAGTTTTTCTGTTTACACCATGAAAAGAGTAAAAAGGCAATATGGAAAACACATTTGAGAGGCAGTAGGAAAGAAGTATTGATACTGTTAAGTTCTGAAGAAGGGCTATGAACAGACATGTGAGTAATGAGGACCATATCCAGCCTATTGGTAGTTTTGCAGAAAGGACAGATTCAATCCATGAGCAATTCCAGCATGCCTCCATGGTTCAAGGCTACAAATGTAGGTCTCAGACTGAGAATTTTAAATACTCACTGTATTCAAGCTTGAATTTGGGTTGACTTCTTTCCTACACTTCCATCAAGCTTTTGTGGTTAATCCAATTGGTCCCTGCCTCTATCTTCTCAGGCTGCCATAAGCTGTGTCATGGTATGACAGAATTATTTAATGAGTTTATGTGCAAGTTTGTAGTAGAAGATTACCAATTCAGGATCAGTAAGTTATATTATACATTGAAAACATCGGCCCTTAGAGATAAATGTTTCCTATCTTGTCTTAGCTCAAAAGCCTAAGCCTTGCCTGCTCCAAGTTTGATTTGCAGATTTTGCTTTGGAAAGGATTCTTTTCAAGTCAAGAGAGACCTGTTAAATAAAATCAAATACATATGATAGCTCTGTATCAGCTATTTCTGGATGCATTTATAGCAGTAATCAGCAATCTTACGCATGTTATCACCTGACTATACAGACACCACCTCTGAAGCAGCTACTGAGGAAAGCAGGCAGGAAGTAAAGTCATGACTTCTGCTTTGGAGATAAGGGAAACACTTAAAGGACTATTAACAAAAACCACAAAGATACCAAGCTAGTAACTGGCTGTTCATCTGTTCTGGCTTCGGAATAAATCCTTGAAATTTGTCTACCAGTCCCTGAGCAGCCCCAGGATCAAAAGGACAGCGAAGAACTTCTGCCCTCATCAAGCTCCTTCTGGAACAAAGATGTACGCACACATATGCGCTGGAGCACAGATGATGATAAGCTCTGCAGAGCACTCCCTGAAGATAGGCCATGTGGACAACATCAGAGGGGTGATAAACTATGTGTGACTATATCTGCATAGAAAAGGCCTTTAAAGTCAGGTTGCTGACTGCAGGATGTGCTGCTCTTACAGGTACCAGCCAATAAGTAGCTCCAAAAGGATGCCTGCTGTCTATATGACCACTCATTGCCTTGCAGTGCGAAAGAAAAGCTGACCTGTGGATTTTTACCACTTATGAATGTAACCTGAAGTTCCTAAACATAGGGCTGTAACCCAGATTCTGTTCTAATTGTCAGACATCCTTTCAGTCCAATCTGCAGAGAACTGATAGCAAGTCACTTCAGTATGAGCAGAGGAACCTGGAGAAGTGACAGTGCCACGGCTCACTTTGACAATCTGGCAAAATTCTGAAGGAACATCTAAAGAAAGGAAAGGTTTGCATCTGATATTGAGTGAGATTTGGAGTAAGAGCAGATAAAAACCAGGGTTGTTTGTCCTAGGAGGTTCTGACAGGATCTTAAAGCAATACTTAGGGTCTGGTCAGCATCACTAACAGAGGCCAGCAGAGCTATGGTGATATGCCAGCAGATGGAAAGCAGTGTTAAGTGCTCCTATGGCGGGAGAAAAAGCATCTGACCATCTGCTGAGCTCACTGAAACAGTGGCTACTTAAGCGCAAAAATTAACTTCCAGAAAAACAAAACCAAGTACAGCCTGTTCTTCAGACAGTCAACTTTATAGATATCCACTCTAAGAATCTGGATTTTACAGCAGAGGCATACAAGGCAGTAGCCCAAAGAGAGCCAAAGGCTGTCATGGACACTCAGTTACAGAGATATTTAGAGGAGCACAATGGAGAAAGTATAAAAATTAACAGGAACAGAGGAGATGAGAAGAAAAGGGGGGTGTGGAGTGGGTTAGTGCTGAGCTAAAGGCTACATTACAAAGCTCATATATAATAGAAAAGAAGCACTGAGAGCAGGGAAAAAAGAGAAAACTAGAGGGTAAGGCACCAGCTCATGAAGCAGAAAGAGTACTGTGGTCAGCAGTGAGGAAAAAAGGAGATTCATTATTTGAGAGAGAATGGAACCAAAACCAGTGCTAAAGACTGAAAGGACTTCTGTTAATAGACTCACGTACATTTCCTCAAACACCTCACTTCAGTCTGAGATATGCTCTTCTTAATGCAGATTCCAGGAGGCATATGAAGACAAAGTTTACAATTCACCCCACCCAGATACCAAGCACTGATTTATTTGTATCGTCCGTACTTTCCACTGAAGATAGTATACAGGTAGAAAAGCCTATTCCAAACTCACATCAAAATCTTTCATTTTCACCTCCAGAAAAGGAAAGCTGTAGCTTTTATTGTCAAATGATACATTAAGGACTCTATATTGTCAGGCTTCCCTGTGCTGTGACTAGATTTACAGGGCTGCATCCTCAGCTGTCATGTACACTATCACTACACTGAAGTCAGCAGAGCTGCAGCTGGACCTGCTTCATGAACTTCACTGTTTAAACATCAGCCTGATGTGCTGTCCAGTTGCAGGAAAAAAAAATTATGTATCTTTCAGAGGTTTATATATTTTCTACCAAGACAGTGAATCCTGACTTCTGTTTTTGGTTTATAAGTGCTTTATAAGCTCTTTAGCCTACAGGAATAGATCTATCACACCATCTCTTGGTGACTTCTCTATGAAGGCTAAGGTTAACTTGCAAGTGGGCAGAAGCCACACCATTCCGCTTTGGTGCTGCTGAAAGACAGGACCATTGCTTAAAACTTGGAAAAGACATGGCATTTCCAACCCAGCAACACATAGTGCAAAATAAATTCTGATCCTACCCTAAAGTAATTTCATGCCTACTTCCATGCTTCTCCTCTCAGCTGCTGAAGCAATCCAGTTGTACAACTCCACTCCTACAGCAGAGCACAAAAAAAGAACTAAGGGCAGAGGAGACAGGAGATTGAGCCAGCTGCTGCACTGCACTCAGCAGAGAATTCTTGTTCCTGGAACTGATGAGGCCACAGAGAAAAATCTCACACTCCTGCGACTGCGACTCTGTTCTCTCAAGTAACAAATGCTGGGTGTTGGGAGGAGGGATAAGGGTGGTGGGGGTGGTGGTAAAAGATGATCTCACACAGCTATCAAGAAAAACAGGAGAGAGGGATAGGAAAGAAAGCATACCTGAGAGACATGTTAAGAGATGTCTGAACAAGAACAGGGCTGGCCCAAAACCACACCAGTCTCTTGGGAGTTGTGGAAGTAAAAGCAGTTCTGCAACTAAAGGCTTATCAATCACTTGTGTGCGTATGCTCTGCAGAAATGAGAAATAAAATATGGGAATTGAAGGATGACTCTAGCAGGCTGTTAACAGGAAGAGAGAAGAGTAGATATGGGAAGAGAAGAGAGCATAAGAAGCAGCACAAACATTATGTTTGGGAAAAGCGAAGACATAGAAAATGCCCCTGTGCCATATGTCTGGAACAATTCTTATCTCACCTCCTTTAAATAACCAGTGTCACATTGCTGACTTCCTTCATATTCCCACTTACATCAGACTCTCCCAAAACATCATTTCTTTTTCAGGAGTGGTGACTGCTATGCTGCAACCTATGAAGCAAACAGCTGCTGAAGGAAGGAAGCAGTGAGTTTTCAGTCGACTTACTAGTCATGCAACTCTGTCAAAAGAGAATAATAATTCACAGAACCATTCTGTGGCACAGGATGATGAGAATTATGTATTGAACTATCACCATTGGTTTACTAAGCATGCTTGTCCACAACTCTAGCAATCCAGAAGAGGTGGTCAGCTTGCTTCCTAGGGATAAAAAAAGCAAGCCGATAACACCAGGTTACAGACTTAATCCCACAAAACATTGCGAAATGTTTGCGAAAACATATTCCAGCCTAAGCTTGTTTAGGTAATTAAGACGAAAGATCTTCCACCCTACCTTTGCTATAAGCTATTCCAGTACAACTGTACCCGACACTTAGCCTGAAAACATGCCCATTCAAGTTTGGATACTGGATTCAACCCACTTAAAAATTCTTCTGTATAACTTGAAAAGACTGAGCATATACCTCCCTAACAGCTGGATGATTAGCGTTAATCAGCCATTTCACTCCTCTCTCACTGTCGCTGTAGCCAAAGGCTGAAAGGATTCACTATAAAAGCCACTCCATTTATAAAGCTTTGTCACATGATAAATATGGTCATGACTTAAAATTATCACCAAGCCTTTCCTGAGTCAGCACCACCAGACTGACCCATCTCCTGCACTGAGTGTCTGTACCGTGCAACCACATTACTCCAGGAGTACACACTCAACTCTTATTTCTGGCAAAATTGCTCTATCCTCAACAGAACAGGTTTTAACATGGATTTTAAGTCCAACATGATGCAGCTATAGCTGTCAGTATTCAATGCTGCCGGAACCACTACATTGATTTGGTGTTTGTCATAGTTCATTCCTGTTTGAATATATAGGTCTCTAACAACTCTCCAGAGTAGCACAGCACACTCAGCAGCACAAGCCTCCCTCATAATACAGCTCCTCCTCAACCCAGAAACAAGAGCCCTAGAAGGGCAGAGTAAGGTACCTGTAAGCTTTCAGGTTTGGAGGAATTTCACAGAGCACATGTGACCAATCCCTCATTACACCACACTCAATTTCAAAGAGTGATCTCCTGAAGCCAGTTAGATGCTTTTTTCATTTTATGTCATGGGAAGGCTCTCTGAAATCACAGGCTCCATTGATTAGAGACCATTTGAGCTGCAGCACAGGTGTATTTCTGTCAGTTCACAAGCATTTACTCTCACGGCAAGAAGCCTTCAGCTTCCTTACCTCCATTTCTTTCCCCAGTCTCATCAGTGCTGCATATATTGACATCCACATAACTCCTCTTTACATGATTCCCTGGACAGAGGCAGTGACATTTGGATTGGTATCGCCAGGACTCTGCCATCTAATGAGCTCCCAGTTTCTATCTTTCTAGCTCTGAATGAACAGAAGGCATCTGCCAGCAAGGGCCTGGACTGCAAGCAGAAGCATTTCAGAGCTGCTGCACCATTATTTCACCTGTGACAAAGTCAGGAGTTTACAAGAACAGAATAGGAATAGGCATGTTAGTTTTGACAAGCTGAGGCTTGAAAACAGGAGCATGAGGGCATTTCCAGTAAAAAAAACATAGCATAATTCTCAGAGTTTTATGAGAAACTTATTGAGAAAACATTTATGGTTTTTGCCTATATTTAAACTTCACCCTTCACTTTCACCAGAGTGAATAGAAAATTAAGTCCTTTGTTATTGCTTTTGCTTATGTTGCCCCTTTATTTGGGGGGGGTGGGGGGGGTCGGGCAGGGGGAGATGTATAATCCAGACTTTGGCATCTGTTTCTCTCCCCTTGGCTCCCCTAGCATTCTACATCACACTAGACCTGATCATGAAAGACTCCAACAAGTTGCTTGAGCATTTTCAAGTATGTCAAATCAGCATCACCACTCCTCACTCAATCTGCCTTCCCACACTCCGTGTAAGGCTACTCATTGTATAAGCACCACCTGCTGAAAGAGCAGACATCGCACAACTGACATGTTTTCCGAAGGTAGTGAGACACCTCCAGCCACCCATTTCCTGTGGATTCCCAGCAAGATGGTCTTCTGGGACTCCAGGCATGAAGGAAAAAACAGAACAGAAACAAAACAACCAAGTCACAGTTTCACATCAGCAAAACGCAATGCTTCTTCTGCAGCAAGTAGTGTGTAGAAGACACTTCCCACTATCTGCCACTCGCCTCCTCCAGATTCCAACAATTCAAGTATTCCTGGTCAGCAGAAGTCCCTTTCTTCACAGGAGCAAGAGGATAAGCTGTCAGCTGTGCCATACAGCCGTGGTGCTGTGAGACTGCTGTGACAGGCAGCTTGCATCTTGCCAGCACAGACATATTTGTGAAGAAATTAAAGCAGCTTTAGCAACACACTGCACGGCCACCTACGCATCCTTCTGAAGTCAAAGCTTGGCCCCATGTGCTGAGGAGACCTGTGGAATGCTGGCAAGCAGAAACAGTTGCCAAAACCAGCAAACCAAAGTGGCATCAGTGTCGGAGGGAAACCAGTGGTTAACACCTGCTGCTCTAACTCAGACCCGCAAGCAAGCAAGGTTCCAGAGAACAGTTTTCAAAGCCATAGACAAGATTCAACCAACTTCTGTAGCAAGGATAGAAAACCATTCATCTTGGATGTTTCATGCACAAAAACATGTTCATTTCTTCTTCCCAGTCAGACAGCAAAGTCATTTCCAGTGAAGACAGAAATAAGATGAAACCAAAAAATGAATTCTCCCTTCATACATAGTAGGTCAGGGGGAAACTGCATTTCTCATTCAGCAGAGGCATCTGCTGAAGGAAGGCAGAGGGCGGAAGGAGCAGTATTGCCAAAATCAGCAATACAAACATCAGAACAGCTTCAGCATGTCATCCTCTGCCTGCTGGCAAAGCAAATGCCCTTCTACCGAGGCACAGGGGAAAGTCAGCCATCACAGAAGTAATTGAAACAGAGATGAACACTGGGGATAGATTTCCTCGAAGAGTCTCATTAGCAGATCAACTAGAGTCTGATCTCCTCCCTCTTTACTATAAAAACATCAAAACATATTCTTTATTAAACTCCACTTGCAAGTGATTTCAGAGAGACTAAGAGCAGGGCACGCTTAATAACAAAACATGACTGGAAGGGCTAGACCTGATTTAAAAAGTCAATAAAGCATGTGTTTTCATTTAAGAAACAAAACTTAACTGTGGTTTTAATAAAAATCCAACCCTTATTTGTTTTGGAGGAGAAGAAGGGAGACCAGTGTGCTGCTCCTCTTGCATCCTCAATTTTGAATCCATCTCACTGCTCATAGCAACAACAACCAAAATTCAGCTCATCAGTATGAGAGGTCTACTCCTAAATCAAGTGGAAAACCCAGGCATGTGCTGGGTGGATAGAAGAAAACCATTTGGAGGTTCTTGCATTGCTTCAAAGATTAATCAAACATTTTAATTTTGAACCAGAAGCAGCACAGCAGGATAGGGATTTTGTTTTTAAAGGGCAATTAGAGTCTTCCTCCTCCATTTGTTCTCTCTTTAGAAGAAATATCTCTATTGTCTTGACATTTTGGAAAGGAAAAGCACCACTGTGATTGTTTCACAGCAGTTATGAAATGCAGCAGTCACACAATATGCAGCCCTAGGTTTGTGTTTTTGGTTCTCACTTAGGTGCCCAGTCGGGGTGGTGCAGGCATGAAATCATTTGCCTGTCAGCTCAGCTGCTGATCACTTATCTAGGGAGAAAATCACTGATGACTGCAAACCAAGATAAACACCCAATGTGCACAATGGAAGAACTCTGAAAAACAATATATGCTTTCAAAGAGAGGCCACACATTAATGACCCATTGCTTTTCCACCTTAGCCACTACCTCTACCAGACTCATATCTTAGTGATCAGCCTATTCAAACTCGAAGATATAAAAATATTTGGTTTGCAGAGCACACATAGACTTAAGAACAAGTTACCCTGGAAGGTACTCTGCCAAATTTATAGTCTGAAAACATCAGGACAAGCAACCACCTACTGAAATGGAGTCTGAAGAGCCATCTTAAAAGTTATTTAACCTCCTATCTTGAGGAGACTGGCCAGTACCAAATGAATTGCAGTCATGTTCCCTGCTAGCTAAGGCCAAGAGTTCTGCAACATTGTGCTTTATGATTTAATCAGGCATAAGAAATGCAGAACTCCTCACATGTGGCAGCAGCCACCCCACAATACCTGCAGTGAGTGAATTTTCTGACTGCAAGCAGTTCCCTGGGTACATCTCAGATTCTTCAAAATTTTGCCATTTATGAGGTGCTTGCTTTTCACCCAGCAAGACTGCAACTTTGTTTCAGAATCTGAAGGAGGAAATTTTGGGAAGCTTTAGTCAAGACACTGCAGGACAGAAGCCCACTGCATAAAGACCAGGTCCTTATTTATTCCATAGAGCAGTCATTAAAAACAAAACCAAGAATTCCCAGGATTTTTGCCTCACTTTAGGGCTGGAGGAGGTGGGGGAAGTGTTTGGTATTTGATTCCAGATTTCCCACAGTGATTAACGCATTTTTTAAAAGTTCCCCAGTAAGACACAAGAGCTGTAGTGATCCAATCGATTTCACACCATGACACTGACAGTAAGACGCCCTCCTGCCAACAGCTGGCTCTTACTAATCCTCCCAGTCAACCTGCTGGAACATGATTTTGCACCCAAGGCCACATGCAAAAGCTTCTGGCTCAGGAGCAGAAACAGAGATGCTGTTAAGCAGGAGGAGTTCCACACCTTTCCTTTTTCTATCCCCACCAATGAACACAAACAATGTTTGATGCCAGATCCCACAGGCCCTGAGATGGAGGCTGCAGCCAGGAAATGCTTCTTTAGAAATGGGGACAGAAGCATCTGCTATAAATTAGGTACAGCCTGGTGCAGATGGCCACAGGGTTGTAATGTAATGCAAACTTAATTATAGATTGAATTAATTCTGACTCCAGAGGTTCATAGTACATCACTGAAGTCTCTTCTACTTACTAAATGGAAGAGACCAAGCAGTCAAGAGTCTGCTGTGAACTCCTTTCATCTTACAATTGCCAACTTATATGGGAAGATCAAGGAGGTGAACAGCAGCTTCCAACATATGTGAATTCCAGCAGAGACCATTTTAAGAAGTTAACAGAAACAGGGCTGGACAGTAAAAAGCCTAAACCTAAGCAGGCTCAAGGCACTCTAGCCCCTTCCTGCTATAACACACCATGTTTAAATGGAATCAAGTTTTTATGCCTCAATCCAGGGAGGATTTCCTTTTCTAGGACAGAGTAGCATACCATTTCCTTCCCTCATATAAAATCAGCAAAACTAGGTCTTCTGAACATAATTTAATCCAGCAATGCTGGCATTGAATGCTGATCAAACAACAAGGGAGAAATTATTTTTAAAAATAATTAACATAATAGTTCACTCAGAGACTGCCTTTGCACTAAGACTCAGGAAATGGATGGCAGAAGTTTTATTATAACTAGAGGGGGAACATTTTTCTT
Organism: Taeniopygia guttata; assembly: GCF_048771995.1. NCBI lineage: Eukaryota > Metazoa > Chordata > Aves > Passeriformes > Estrildidae > Taeniopygia > Taeniopygia guttata. The sequence continues at coordinate 92,016,193 of NC_133026.1, forward strand.
TAATAATCTCCACAACTGAAGTTACTCAGGTGTGTCTCCAGCAGACCTAGTCTGAGACACATTGCATAGTCAAAACATGAAGTCATCATCAGGGCAAAAACCAGTCTAGCCACCAAAGACATGGGCTTTTCTCACAGTCAGCTACTTACAGCAAACATCTGTTGCACCTGAACAGGCCAGAGCATGGCCAAAAGACACAGCAAGCAGAAAGCTCCCCAAGAAGAGGCAAGACACAGAGCACAAGCTACAAATTCAGAAATGGAGAGCCCTGTGAAAGACCAAGTTGCTAAGCTGTGCAACAGCTCTGTGTTACTGATGAGGGTTTAAGAACACTCACATATATCTGCCTTGGAGCTTCAAAACAAGACAACTGTAGAGCCTTTAATGCATCTCTCTCTCCTGTGTCAGGAGCATGTCCCAACCATCCAGTCACAGGGCAATTAATGGTGGTTAATGGTTAGAATTGCTTCCTGAGCTGGCCAAATTTAAACACACATCATAATAAGCTTATACAAGGTGTGTGCCATTTAGGACACATTAAGATTAGGTTTTATTTATTTGCTGTTTATGTCAGTCTATAATGTTCCCTCCTCTTCCACCTTAGGCAATTCCAAATGTTGTGGGAGGGAGAAGGAAAGGGAAAGAAGGAAGAGAAAGCAAAATCATAAAATCATAGAATGGCCTGGGTTGGAAGGGACCTTTAAAGACAATCCAGCTCCAACCCCCATGCCATGGGCAGGGACATTTTCCACTAGACCAGGTTGCTCAGAGCTCCATCCAACTTGGCCTGAATACTTCCAGGGATGGGGCATCCCCAGCTTCTCTGGGCAATCTGTTTCAGTGTTTCCCATGAGGAAAGATAGTACTTCACTTCTAGTGTGTCCAATCTTTCTTATGTTACCTTTTGTAAACCTGTTCTGGGGAAAAGCATGGCTTTGCTTCCCCCACCTAATTTTTGATTTTTGCCTTATTCACTCTCCTAATCATCATTTCAATCTGGGTAAAATATAATAAGACTGCAACAACATCATATACTTATCGTGAAAGGACACAGGCATCTCTAAGTATCTCTGCAGGAGCACACAGCACCCAAGGAGGACTCCTAACACGTACAACCTGTTTGGTATGCAGGGACTGAGAAAGCTTCTCAAGAGACCATTTAGTGCAATTCTCTACAGCAAGACTAAAATCAATTTTTCCCAGGAAGGGAAAATAGCAAGATTATGAAAAAAGGGGCTTCTGACAACTTTCAATGACAGCATGAAAGGCAGCTATAAAAAACCTACAAACAAATCCTAACAAATACAAAAAAACCCACCCACCCAAAAATGTGAATCCACTGAAAGGGAACACAAAAGTCTGCCATCCATTTCCATTGGAATAAGGGGATACGCAGTCACAGCAAGTCATAATTTCCAGCCTCCCCTCTGGGCAGTCTGTCCTTACCACCACACTAGAGCTGGCTTTGCAGTTCCAAATAGCTTGGCCCACTCGAAGCAACCTACAGAACAATTACATAAAAGGTTTCAACAGCCTGATTATTAAAGGCGTACGAAGCTTTTATTTCAGACCAGGTCTCCTGCCATTGATCAAACACCCAGCACATCAGGTGAGCCAGACGGGTTTTGAGAATGCAGCCTCTGGTTTTGTTTTAAGTAGAAGGAATCCAGTTTGCAGCTCATGATGCAAGCTCAGCAATGCCAGCCAGCACACAGGGCAATACAGGGAGAAAGTCAAGAGGTTCACTTCACAAGTGCCTTCCTCATCTAAATCAAAATATAAAAGGCAGGCATACTCAACTTCCAATGCCTTTACCCCATACCAGTATCAGACACTTGTTCTCCCCCTCAGTTCATATGCTTACTTTGGGAAACAGGAGAAGGAAAAGTTTCTTAAGCCTCTCTGCCTTCTTGCTGCATACCTCTGGACCCTTCTTTCATAAGATGAAGGGTTAATAGTAAGAAAGGGCACAGCACATTAAATAGAAGCTCCCTTTGTGCCAAATTGCTTCTCAGCTGCCGTGTGCTGATTTTATTGATGAATGCAATTTTTGCAGCATGTTTTTATGTCACATTCCCAAGTCTGCCATTTACAATGCTGGGTGAAACCAGTGGCTTAAAGAACAGCTTTTACAACTGTTTTTGAAGAGCTCCCCCACCACCTGCAGCATTGCTTATGAAATGGCTCAGGGCTGGGAGCGGTGAGGAAGACAACACTGCACTGACAAGTCCATTACATGGGCCAGGTGCTGGGCTGCTGCTGGAGCAGGGAAGGATGGGAAACAGCAGCCAGCACAAGGACTCTGGTCCAGCTGAAAGCACTTACTGGTGGATTGGGGGGGGGGTATCAGCAGCTACTCTGTGAACTTGAAAGTTCCTTGGCTGAGGAACCTTCCCCAGAAAATGGGAATTACCACCAGTTGCACCAGGCTTATGGGCAGTGCTGTACAGGCCATGGGCCAAGAAAAGATGGATGTTCTGCTAGGCTGCAGAGTCTGAAAGAATAACTTGGTCCTATGTATAATCTTGCTTTTAAAAAGAGGCTGTCATTCGTGGGAAGCTTCTGCAGAGAATGTAAATTACACACAAACACACACCCTTACATGCCTTGAAGAGTTTCAAGCAATACTCAAAACACTCCCAAGATTTCCAGTTACTGTCTCAGCTTAATTGCTTAATGCAGGCCCATACACTTTTCCCTCTTCCCACATGCATGTCTTCCCAAGGTTCCCAGAGATCCACTGTTGCCCATATGAAGATAGACAGGGGTTACACTTCTAGCAGCTGAGGGAACAAAACTGCACAATTTACACAGCAGATCTGCAGCAACAAAAGAGTGCTTGAGATAGGGAGGAGGAAAGCACAAGGGGAATAGTGTGCTTTTCTCCAGCTAGGCGATACCATGTGGGAGTGTTTTTGTTTATTTCAAGGGAAAAAAACCCAATAAATTCTTATTAGTATGCATACTATAATTCAAAGTCTTACAAGCTTCTGTGCAATAGCGATCTGAAAGATGCTGCCAGGCACAGAACTGCTGTATGGCAGAAAACTGAGGATAAGTGGAAAAAGGGCGTCAAGTAAGTTTTCCTCCTCTTCCAAAGGACTTTTATATCAACACACTGGCATTTCATTTCCTCCCTCCATCACCACAGTCACTGATGCTCTCAAGGCTGACAGCACTTGTCTGCATCACTCTCCTCAGATGGTTCAGAAAGCAACAACCAGGGTAATTTGGTGCACATAAAGGGGGATTCAAATCAAGCTAGGAAACAGTGTGAGTAGTAAAGCCAGACCCCTGTGCTTTCAGGGGGATCTGCTTCTCTGCCTTCAAACAGCAGCCTCCTTCAGTCCCACTCCTCTCATTGAGGCCACTTTTCCCTCTAGTCCCCATTGCTGAGAGTCACCATCCCAGGACTGAGGTTAGCCTCTGGAAACCACCAATTCTCTTCCTTCCTGTAATGCATGTTGATAGAGACCATACAAACTTTTCAGGAAAAATCTTCCCCCTGAGGGCATGCATTTGTTTGCTGTCACCCAGTGACCCTTTTGGCTTCACAGGTGCTTATTTTAAAGAGCACCTGTGCAGCCAAAATAATAATAGTAATTTCTTCTTTTTTTTTGCAGATAAAGAACTGTTCATACCACATATGCTACAAAAATTGAGGTGCAGTAGAGAAAATGTCTGTTTATAGTATAACAAATAACTGATGTGAGCCACACATTGTAAATTCCCCTCCTCCACTTCCTCACCCAGAAATAGGGCACAGCACAGCAAAAATAAAATAAATATACATAGTTCTGTTAATTCACCCACGAAGGACCAAGGCCAAGGGCATTGCTTTCCTGTCCACAGAGGATGGCTGCTCTCCCAGCCCACTCCAGACACCAGGCACAGGACTATGAGCTTGGCACCACTAACCCAGCTATGTGGCTTCTGGAGCAAAACCAGGTCATGTTCAGCCAAGAAAGCAGAGCAGCCAAAACGCAGCTGCCTGTACCACTATGCCCTTAGATACTTGTACTGCTTGTGTTTTCAGGTCAAATTCTTTTTTCCTTGGTAACTGTGAAAAATAGACAACTTTCATAAGTGTCTCAGAAATTGACCACAGACTCTAGAATGCAAGGGCTTTGCAAATAAAAGCACCCTGCGCTGTCAGAACTAAATAAAGCAGCTGAAGTTTACCTAGTAAGAGCATGTTAACTATACATTCTTGAAAGTCACTGGTTCGTTATTTGAAACTACAAGCAGCGGCGTGTGCTGCAGTGCTGCCTCCCCAGCCTGCACAGAGGATATACTCTGCTACTTTAATTTTCTACTCCTTGAATTTTTCCTTGGAAGTCTCCACCCCCTACACCACATTCCCATCTAGCCACCCCCAAGCACTTGGACTAAATTAAGCCAAAAAATCAAAGCCAGCTGATTATTTATTAAACAAACAGGACACATTTTGTCTTTGGTAGAATGGAGCACTCCTGGTTAGCTGAAGACTTTAAACTTCACTTTGGGGGGGGCAGACAGAAAGGAAGGAAGCAGTGTTTCACATTAGGAGAACACACTGAGAACTCATTATTTGACTTAAAAGTCATCTGCCTACAAAACGAAACTGTACACATACATAAGACTTAACAAGCTGTAAGCAAGCATCAGTAGCAACAATCATATTTCAGTGATAATAGCCAGCTTTGATCTTGTTCCTTTAGGATAACTCTCCCCTTCAAATAATTTTCAATTCTCTCAAATCCTGTCGAGCCCATCTCCCACATCTGCCAATTAAAGGAAAAGCAGAAATTTGAATCAATGGGGGTGCAGGGAGCAAGCTAGTGTGCTTTGTTTGTGTGTCAAAAACTTTACCAGGATGCAGAGAGGTCTCTGACAAACAGGGGCCAGCAACACGCGCAAATGAAAAACAGCCAGTTTTGTACATGGAAAGGCATTCCTAAATTTTTCCAGACAAATTCTCAATACTTTGTTTCCTCTGAGAAAATAAGCATTGGACTAGAGATCTCCTAATCAGGAAACAGACATGTCAGGTATTTCTAGAATGCTAATGAATGTACAGAACAGTGCAGGGATTATCTGCTGCCTGCCTCAGCTGACACCAGGGACTCCCAGTATCTGAACTCCCTCCTGTTTTTATTCAAGTCACAGTTTGCAGAAAGATCTTTTGCATGAAAAGAAAAACAATATGTGAAGTCAGTTCCCAAACGGATACAGAGAGCTACATGTGGAGCTACAGGAAGACAGAGCTTAGAAGCCACTTGCATCAGGGATTGTTTTTTTCTTCTGGTTAGGGAAAAAAGAGAAAACATATCCAAGACAAGAATGTGCAATAAAGTCAGATTAAGGAATATTAGTCACTCCTGGCTTCCCCTCAAAACAGAAGTCAGAAAGTTTCCTCCATTTATTCACAAGATGTCTAAACAGTGAGTCTTGCTAGAAGAACAAGAAAAGAAAAACAAAAAGAGGAAAAAGTGAAAGGAAAGAAATAATGTTGCTCTTCTCAACCTACTAATAAGCTCCTGAAGTATTCTTCCTTCATCCATGTACTAAAAGCCAGAGCATACCCTGCAGCATCAGCAGGCACCGTGGTCAGTGCTGGGTCCCAGCCAGACAAGAATGCAAATACAGTATTAAATGCATTCATACTTTCCCACTGAGATAAAGCCTGAATAGCCTAACAACTGCTCCATCCTCTGTGCTGCCTCTTCCCAGCTAAGCTCCTGATATTGCTCCTAAATACAGATGTCCCTGACTGTTTCCATCTATGTTTATACAAGGAAGAGGCTGAGGGTCACAGGGTGGAACAGCTGACATGAGCAGGCACATTGCTGCAAACGTGTCCACTCTTCTTCAGATTTGGCTCTGGTACCTAATAGCTGTGCTGTTTGCTGTTCAGCATCCATTTACACAAACACCAATGTGGTTCTTGGAGAAAGGAGGATTGTAATTGAAACCACCAAAAATAACCATTGGCATACAACACTTGTTATTTAGCACAGACCCCCTTCAGCAGTTTTCATGGTCATGATTCAGCAGACACAGTGGCAGCACTCCAAAATAAGGTCTCTTGCTCCTTTTACTGCAAAAGACCCATGGAGCTGCACAAGCAGCCTAGGAGAGGACCTCATGCCCCAAGCTTAACCAATTGACCACCACACTACATTCCAGCCACAAGAGAAAACATAGACTAAATGCAGTTGCAGGCAGAGAATTGTGCTAAGCCTTCACAAAGTCTCTCCCATAGAGCCCTGTTTCCCCATGAGCAAAATGGACCTGGGCTATTCCCAGTAGCTGATGAGTCAAATAACTTCATTATGAAACACTTGCTTAAGACCAGAGTTGTTATTTAAGGAGCCAGTATCTCACCTCCCTCTCAAAGATAATACAGGTACACGAGACAACACACCCACAGCACAGCTCCTCTCTCTACCTACAGAAGTGATGCGCTCTGAAGCAGCTTTTGACTGCTTTAAATGTGTCACACCAGCACAGGAGTTGTTTACCAAACTTCTGCTGAGATAATAAAACTGGACATGTAACACCTCCCAGCAGCTGCAGAAAGCAGTCAATGTACCAAATAAAAAAAAAAACAATCATTGTAAGGTTTGGTTGGTTCTTTTTAAAAAATAATGAAAATTCCTCATTTCAAAGAGGCACAAAAAGTTACTGAATAGATGTATGAAGTGATGCTTTTCTCCAATTTTTCCCACACAAAGAGCACAGGGAGTAACATATGCCCAAGACTTATTGTAAATATATTCCAGTACAAAAAAGATTGTACCACACAGTTTCAAAACAGTTGAAATAAAACTCCTTTCTTCCTGTAAAACTGTACTTAAACTACAGGCATAACATACCATATTTAGCATTTCCAGAGGAATGCACACAGAGATGACCATGAGAAAGATGGCTGTGGTTGCAGACTTCCCTTTAAACTCCATCTTTTGCTTTGAAAACAGACAAGCATGCCACTAACAGCTCCCAATTTACACATCTGCTGGGCAATAGCGTTCCCACAAACATGAGCATTTTTGTATTGCATTGGTCACATCAGATTCTCTGAGCTGTCAGACACAACCATCTTCACATATGAAGAGTCAGAATCTTCTAAACCAATTTGGAGGAACAATTATTCTCCTTGGAGTCTTTATAGGGCTTTAATGGAACCTGGCCCATATCAACTTTGAACCTGACCTTCCTCCAAAGGTCCTGGCCTGTTCCAATTGTTACTGGTCAGTGCCCCCTTGGGAGGGCTGGGAATCAGAGTACAAAAAAAGAGCAGCAGAGTGTAGCAGTGGTACCATGCTGATGTTTGGAGAAACACAGAGAAAATGACAGATAGGAAACAATTTTTTTTTTTAATTGTGGAATTGTGCATTTGACAGTTTTTTTATCAAAGTAAACCACTCTGAAATGTATACTTGTGTTCTGAGCAGATTACTCATCAAAACCATTTTAAAACTATTAGCTGGCAATTATTTCCCAGTTGATGTGGATTCCCAGTTGAATGTGCACTAGACAACAGACCTAAACGCCTTAGTAGTTTTCCTCATCTTTAAAAACAATTAAGTGGCATGGGATCTAAATGTCTTAAAAACACCTGATGATTGTTGTCCTCAATAAAATCTTATCAAACCAGTACAAAAGCTGTTTGGCCAGCTCCTGCTGGAATGATAAAGAGGTACACAGCTTGCACATCACAAGAGGACAAAAAGAAGCATACCCACCTCCGGCTGTTGGGAAAGCAGGATTCTGCAAGTTGCAAAAGTTCATATGCTTTATCATGGAAATGATTACATTATTCAGGAGTGGCTGGTGGCAGTGACTGTGCCACCACCCTAGCAGACACACCACTTGTGTGAACTGGCAGCTTGGCAATCATCAGTCTCCCAACCTCTGTTTCCAAAAGAAGCACCACTCTGAAGAGTGAAAAACAAAGCTCTCTACAGAAGCTCTCCACTGCAAGCAACTTCAAGGGCTGTGTTTCAGTAGCACTACTCTTCCACACCTTACAAAATAACTTTATTTTACTGACATTCAAGCTGCCAGAGTTGAGATTTAGATAAAAACAAGTGCAGACAAATATTACAACCACTCTGTTCCTTCTAAATGCCAGTATTTTCAGTGCCATTGACACTGACAATACACTTGAATTGTATACTGTACTTTATTATCCAAATTCAACATCCAGCCTCCTTATGATGTCCTCCCTGATAGGGCTTCTCCAAAGCCACTCTAGCCAGATTGTGAGGTATCAGCTACCCAAGTCTCTCAAATTGCTATTCATTACAGCTACTGCTTCTGCACTTGTATTTTCCAGCCTGTTGGTTGAGAATGCTAAGTGCTATAGAGTTAAGCAGATTATATGTTTTTAAATTATTCATGTTTTAACTACATTAAGAAAAACTCTTTAGGCAAAACATCTAGGAAGGAAGGTTTTGCGGATAAAATATATGAATTTGGAACTGAAGTGTTTCTTTTTAAAATCGGTGAGGTTTTGCCTTTTTTCTTCCCCACCAGTTCTTTTCCCCATCTTTCCCATAGATATTTCCTGTGCATTCTCTCTTCCCCTGCACTTTGAATTTTACTAGAACTTTGTCTTTGTGGGAAGTAGATTCTGGAGGAAACCTCAGAGATATGAAGACAGCAATCTCAGAACCATCAGATGTCCTGTATGTTAATGAAGCAGCCAAGTGCACAGTTGGAAGTTAAGTGCCATGTGAACCCAAAGGTTCAATACACCTCAACAGGGACAAGACTTCCCCTTTGATCCTGAGCTCTGCCCTGATGCTTTGCACCAAAGTGCATCAACCTCTGGATCAGCTCACAGAGCCCATCCACGTGTGCTGTAGCCAAACACTGTGTTCAACAGGACAGGGTTCACTGCATGCAATAACAAGCATTCCTGATTTATTTTAGGCTGCATGAAAGCTAATAACATAAGCAAATCTTATGTTTGTCTTGAAACAGTACAAACACTACGAGTCAGGGAACAATGTCTCAGCAAGACAGCAGGAACCAAATGTGAGTAATCACAGAGGAGTTTGGGTAGGAAGGTGGCTTTGAAGGTCGTCTAGTTCCCCTGCAATGAGCAGGGACAGAGACCCCATAACTGCATGGCATAGAGCTGACACAGCCCTGTCATGCAGGAGGGATGCAAGGCCATGCCAGAGCCTTTGTGTACCTAACAGACGCAGGACTGTAGCAAGCCACCTTCACAGATCTTTGGATCTCAGCACAGCCCCTGAAATATCTCCAGCAGCATTCCGTCCTCAGTGATCCCTCCTGAGCAGGGATGCAACCTCTTGTTATCTTGTTAGAGGGATGCTTGTTACTTCCATGTGCAAGCAGCTATCCAGCAATTTACGCTACTGACACTGATGTGCCTGGTAGTCCCAGGAGGTCTCTAAGGCAAGGAGACCTGATTTGCTGGAATTGTTCAGTTCACACCAGTTGTGAGAGCCACCATGGAAAGGTCCATTCAGCAAGATGCTGGCAAGCAGCCTAGCTAACCTAGGTTACACTAGCAGGTTCTCTCACAGCTGCTGCTGATGCACATATATAATCATCTTCATCACACTGATCTCCTTCAGCTCTCTTGGGACACCTACATGGAACTGAAGCAGTCTGAAACAGAGGCAGTAACATTTCTGAAGGCAGATGGTGCTAGGAACTCTGATTTTCCAAGATAAGCACACACCCATAAACCAGACCAACAAGACTCAGGAGCGTGCTACCCACACACTTTATTGACACCCATCATGGTAGAAAGGCACCTGGATCACACTCTGCAGCTCCAGTACTTCCTCATGATGCAACACAGCTCTGGCATCTCATCTGGGATCAGGATGCAACTGGTGAGAGGAAGGGTGTGGGACACTGCTGCCACTTACCAGCTGAACCAGGACTGAATGACGTACAGTGCTAAAAAAATCCACCCAGGGAAATTATTATTCCAGGCATCCAGAGGCAGGACAAACTAGCTGCAGGGATGCTCTGCACATGGTCTGGTGATCAACACTGGTCAAGTCCACTGTAAGACAGGTCTTGGCACACATCTCAAACAACATCCTTTCTCCTGCTGACCACCACTGTGCACTTGCCAGAGCTGATGCAGATGACACGTACCCTTGCTGAGGGGTCATCTCAGCAAAGGAAGATGAGTTTGTTGTGGCAAGCTGTTTCCTGTGATCTGTACCCCATGAGCTGGCTCCTGTGGCCAGCTGCTTCTGGGAATGTTCAGAGACAGGAGACAGGTTCTGAGGTTCTGCCAAGCCACTCTGCCCACAGCAGAACATTAAATTGCAACATATATTCAGTCTGCAGCTTCTCCCAGAGCTCCCGCTCTCCTCTCCATCCCTTATAGATGACATGGCGTGCCTGTGAGATGAGCTAAAAGCCTCCCTGCATCCCAGAGTGCCCAGCAGCACCTGTAGCACAGAGAGCAGTGTACAGCAAAGAACAACCTCTAACACAGACCCTCTGTGACACCCACAGGTACCACACTGCTTTGTTACTCAGCATGTCCCCTGCCAGGTGGCTGGAAAGTGCATGTGGGAAGGGGAAGCCTGCTATGGTATGGTAGCCAAGCACATCAAGGAAAGAGAAGTAAAATCCCACTTTAAGCAAAATGCAGCACAGGGAACTAGTGTTTTTCTGAAGGACAGGCTGGGACCCTCAGGACAGCCTGAGGACAGTAATTCAGTTGCTCTCTTTCAGGGCAAGAAATGTTAACTCTACACATGGGTGACAAAAGCTGTCAGGTAATACTGTCACATGTCCTTTGAAGTCAGCCAAAAAAAACAGAAGGGAAAATTCCACAATACTATCAAGAGCACCTTTGCATCCAGAAGCAAAAGGCAAGAGACTTCAACAGAAGTTAAATAACGTTTATTTAAATCAAGCTAAATTAAAAAGTTTCCTATTTTTCAGAGTCACAGCCCATTACAAGCACAGATACCTTGATGAGGTCAGAAAGGCACCAGCCACATAACTACTGAATCAACTAAAAAAAAGTAATCTGATGTGCCTCTGGGCTTGGTCTATTTATACAAGAAGTGTTAGCCAGATCTAGCGAAAATCATGACTCTAGTATTAGCATTTTCAGTCACCCATGAACATGTTAAGCTCACTAGCAGATCATTGTCAGCACTGTTTGCCCTCAATTATTGTCTGCCCAGGGCAAACATTTGGGATACAAGCTGATAAAAGGAGAGATCATGTGGTTACCCATACAGAAAAGTAACTCCCTCATTAAAGAACCTCAAGGATGAAGAAGCAATTTTTGAGCCATAGCATTGTATGACCCAAGTTCAGTTTAACACTGGAAACAAAGATCTCACAGTTTGTAAGCAGTACAGATAAATCCTGTAGCAGGATTTGATGCACAAATGTTGTCTCCCTACATGGTACCTTCTCCTCTCTAATATGCAGGGATTTTAAAATGCAATTAATACATTGCATGAGTGTTCAGTGCACTTTTAAGTGACTGAAGAATAATGCAGATACAAGCACTCCTCCTGCTATTGATATACTTCGTCCCAGCTAGGAATTGTTCTGAAATAAGATTTTTAACATTTCTTGTTGCAAACTGTACTCCAAATGTCTTATACTTCCCCCCCCACCGGCCCCCCCCCACCAAGGTTAAGGCATGTTAAAATCATTCTGCTTCAAGGAATACAAGCTTAGGAAACTCAATTTTTAATTTTTATTAGCCACAAAGGTACTACCCTAGGAGTTATTTATGGGCTCTATTATAAAGCATTCATTTATTCATTCAGAGTCAGAAAGAATTTCTCCCAAACTGCAAGAAGCTTAATCGTTTTCTGATTAACACAATGTGTTTTGTTAATGCAATGGGTTTTCTTCCCCTTCACTCACACGCACTGCATTTCATACTAGACCTCAGTAAGCACACAAAAGCAAAAAATATAAAGATTACATTACTTTGTATACAAATTAACTGTATCATACTACTAAAACTACCAAATTGCTTGGCAGAATGAAAACAAAGCCATACTAAAACAGGCTAATGAAGTGAACAAACGGGTTCCCACCAGTGTCCATCCTGAAGCCATAACTAACAGACCTCCTCTTAGGACGCCTTCATCGCATCCAGGGATGAGGGAAACAGCTTTAGCCCTTTTCAAATCCCAGCTGGTAATTCAGCTTTAAAGGAAGCAGTTGTGTTCACCTACAGCAGCTGAAGAGGCAGAAAGGCTGGCCCAGAGCTCGCCACTACCAGCAGCTGGGCAGCCTTGCAGTGCCCTTGCAGACAGAGCTTTTCCCCAACTCCACTGAATTCCAGCTGGTTTCTAAAGACACCAGACTGTACAGAGTTTCTTATTTATATATAAATTCCAATTAAATAGTCATTTTTCTTCAAAACTTTACAATTTTACTTGAGAATTTAAAAAAGTATTCTATTATTTTTAATTCAAAGGGATAATCAGAGCAGAAAACTAACTGGTCCAAACTCACAGCAGAAGGCCAATTCTCCTCACTAAGTGTTACTTCCATACCTGTTCTGTCACTCCTCTCCAAGTCTTTTTCTAGTGCTGGGAGTAAAGCAACACCAGCACTTCTGTGCTTTCACCTAACACATTCTCCTGCCCAGAGAGCAACAGTGTTGCAGAGCAATTAAAAAGCTGAGGCAAGGAGTACAAAGCCAACAGGTGAGAGGAAGAAAAAAGCAAAACATGGGAGAAAAAGCAGAAGAGAAAAACTACAAGAATATTGGAGGTGGCAGGAGAGATAAGTGGTGTGGAAGTTATTCATGTGGAGTTTTTAGAGGTTACTTAATATCAGCATATGGCAGGGGCCTGAAGAGCAAGAACAACAGTGAAGTTTTCTAGGTTAATAGCTTCCTTAATATTCCCACAGGATTCGTTACTACTCTAAACATAGCGCAGAGGAAAAAATAAGATCCAAGGAGATCATCATCAGGGGCAGGTTCAAGATAGGGTTCTTTTAACCTCCCCCAAACTGCTTTTTCTCTTGGAGCTGAAAAATACCCAGCATTCTTATGCAGTGTTGACACCGACCCATTTAAATTTGAAACATGCAATCCCAACAACACAAGGCAGACTGAAAACAAATTAGAGGGCTTCATTCACTTAAAAAAATTTTTGTTTGAGTGGAGTTATATTTGTTGAACTATATTTGGAGTTAATTTTTCAATGCCTACTACAAACTCCAGCAGAAATAGCCTTCATTGCATGCTTGTTTTCAGTGCAAGAGTCTACCAGTTAAGTTGTCCTAAAACCTTTAATGTACTTAAGGGTTTGGAATACTTCAAAACTTCAGTAGAAAACCTATTCCTGAAGGCCCGAATCTTTAGTTAATGTTTGTATTTGCACTGTGCCATCTACCTTCATGTGCTATGTGAAAGCTACTTCAAGCTTGTGAGGTCTTGTCAGTGAAATCCAGTGTCAAAGAAGAGACTGTCCACTCTCATTATCATCTGCACATTATACTTGTTTCCATCACCCACAGAAGGGAAATGACAACTAGGCCCAACAGGAAATAACCTGAGCCATGAGCAGGAAACAGAATTTCTTGTTTTGACTACTAAGGTAAGAAAAGGTAAATAGTGGAAAATTCCCCTCATACAAGGACCATAACAGAGGTGGATTATTTGACAAGTCTTCCACACCACTGTTCTTACACAGCCAAGCCACCTGTCAGAGTAGCTTCACTGTCTTAAAGAAAAAGCATCAAACCAAGAAAGGAACCAAGAAATAGCATTACTTTAGACTATCTGTGAGTATACGTAATTGGGAAGTTCTCGTATTTTGGTTTTTTGAAGAACTTTAAGGGCAGCAATCCACAACTATGAGAGAACAAACAGAAGTTTGGAGAGACAGAAGAGTGTTTATTTGCTCGCTCTTACCTTGGTTAGGAGCTGAAGCTAGGCATGGAGTTGAGGAGAAGCTCCTATTAAAGGCTGCATGAGTTCCCACTGTAAACAAGTTTCTTTAGCCTGAATTCAACACAGTGGGTGGTGCTGGTATAAGCTCAATGCAATTTTTATGACTGTGAAAGTCTATTTTTATTCTTAATATAGTTGGTTATGTGTATTTATTATTAAGTTATTAAACTTTGAAACTGAAAACAAATCCCATGTAGCTTTAACACGGAAGTGCAACTAATGTTTGCTGCTTTTGCCAGGCTTCTGTTCTGTGATTACTGTACACTGCAACTACAAATATTTATGCAGTGCATATTTCTGCAACAGCTCCCACTATCAGCTATTGACTGACCCCACAAAGCCTAGCTGTAGGCTATGCTATTTCCATCCTCCTTTCACTGAAATTCTTCCTTAGCATCTGTTCTGGTTGCAGTTAAAAGTAAGTGGTGATGAAAATCAAATATCCTCATACTCTAGAAATTGAGTTTTCAAGGAGAAGGAAAGAAGCAGCCTCACACTGGCTCTGCTCAGGCACCAGGTATCACTAACTATGCAAGCAACAAAATCCAAGCCTGTTTTTTGTTTATGTCTGACAAGCCAGATTAAAAACTTTATGTTTTTAAAGTTGCTTAATAAACCAGGAGAAAGATAATGATTACCCAGTCTCATCATTTGCACATGAAAGGTGGAACAGAGAAGCTACAGTAATTTGTTGCCAGACTTCACTGGAACAAACAGCTGCATTTTACTTATCTTCAAATATCAAAGGACTTGAGTGGGACAAAGATTACTTGGCTTGACAAGCTTTCAAAGACCCCTCCAGCTCAAAACCAGAAATGTTTCTGAAGAAAGCCATGAAAGGATTTAATATAAGCCTAGCAGCCATTCCTATATATTAGCACAGAATCTACCACCATCTTCTAATCTTGTCAAAGCTAAGACAAGATGCTTTTCCTCCTCACCAAATCCAGTGGAATCACACACTTCCAAAGGCTAGAAATAGACAAGTTCTTTCTCCTAGGAAGCAGAGGCTTCATGGCAGTGTTAAGCTGCTTTAAATCTGCCTGTCCCATGCCAGCTCCTCACTCGAGCAACTTGTTTTCTGCCCAAGAGCTGGTTCAGGGAGGGTCACAGTAATGCCAGGGCAGAGGAGACAGGGAAGCATATGTGGGACAGTCTGACCAACAGCAGAGCCACATCCTCCAGTGCATCCATGAGCAACACACTGAGTGTCAGCAGAGCTTCTTCACCCTCCCACCCTCCTTTAGAGCAGATAAACTGAAGACCTCAAATCACCTTCTCTGCACACTTTAATAAAATTTATTCTATTCTCTCAGACTCCTAGAAGACCACTGTGAAAATCTGCTCAGCTCAACCAAAAGGAAGAGCAGAAGGAGTTCAATATTTTCCCTTAATATGTGCTGCAAACTGCTGTATTATTTAATATATCAAATACCTTTGACAACACCAGTAAAATCACATTGCTCTTGCATAGAAATACAACATTTTGAGAAAACAAAGTCAATGCCTGTGCTGCAAAACAAGCAGGAGGGTACTGAAGAACCAAAAAGAAGATGTGAAAGAATTGAACTCACTTTTGTAACTCTACGCACTCTAGTAGGCTGAGCAGAGAGTTAAACGTTTTAGGTAGCTGGAAATAGCTGCTGCCTCAAAGCCAGTTTTTTGTTTAACACATGTGGTTAGACAGCCAACAACCATTCCTGGGGATTATCTGCTCAGAGTATGAAAGACAATAAAACAACCCACCATTGCTTTTTCAGGCAGACCTGGGCATGATTCCCATTAGCAAATTTTTATTTCAAAACTGAGTGTGATTGCTCTGATTTTATAATACAAGAAAGCTAAGCACAGATGTCGGTACTTAGAACTGCACAAAACTTTGCCAGGTAAATAACAAATTGCAGAGTTATGAACTGCTTCTGAACATACACAAATATATTGCATGGCACAGCAGTTTAAATATATTAGCCACTGTATGCAGTTGGAAAAACAGCATCTTCCAAGCTTTACATTAAAACAAGGCAAATCCAAAACCCAACCAGGTAAATGCACATTTTTTCCCTGTTGATTTTGGATCAAGCTTTAAGTGAGAACCGATGGTAGACAGCAGTTTTAACCACTGAAGGAGAAAAGCAACAACTGCTGTTCAATGCTGGTTTACTGTAACAGTAATGAATTATTTAAAAATATAACTACAAAAGAAAAGACACACCAAGTTACTGAAGGTGGTACTTGATGGCTTCTTACACACTATCAGTTTTCTAGACTGCAAGACGCAAGACAACACAGATCTCAGCAGTCATCAGCCTTCTCTAACTTCCATCCATGTCAATTAACAGCTGCAGTTAATTTGTGGTTTTACTAATTTATGATGTAAGGCCCTGCTCCATTTTGCTGTGGAGTGTGGTTTAGTATAATGGCTATTAGAATGTTCTTCAGCTTGTTCAGATTTTTTTTCCCCTTCCTGTTCCTTCAGGAAGTGTAATACTTGACAAATTTAACCTGAAATATAAATTTGTCACCTGCCACTTCAGTGCTTCATACTACTTGCAGGACACATACAATGAAACCATTTAAACCTTTACAAAGCTTTAAAATTAGCTTTACCGATGGAAAGATTGTAAATTTGACCTAGAATTTGCTTTACGATTGACAAAGTGCCCCCCCTTTATTAATTTATTGTTATTTTTATAGAATCAGAACATACCTCCTCTTGTGGACAAAACAGAAAGGCTTCTCAGGCAAGTTCATTTGACCTCAGTCTGGCATCAGGATGAGACCAGATAGGCTGTGCACCACCTCTGTCACCTCCTTTGCAACTTGAGCTACAGCAGATTTTCTGCTACTGCCCATGCAAGCCCTACAAACCCAGCTGACCCTGGTAGGAAGTGAAGGTCTGGACATCAGCAGCCTTCATCAGTTCTGCCAGTATCAGATCATTAGCCTGGATTTACAGTGGTGTGCTCAGTTAACCACTCTGTTCACTCTGCTTGCTATACTTGGTCCTAGACATACCACTTGGAAAAAAAGCACTGCACAGAGTACTGACAGGGTGATCAGCTTGTTCATTTTGCCACACTTCCTTGAGTTTCTGAACTTTCTAGATTGAACACACCCCCGTAGGTAACACAAGCAAAAGAGGAGAAATTCTCAAATCTCTTTTACTTGATAGGCCTCCACTTACATCCTTATACCCACCCTGCAAAGTTCAAGGAGTCATTTGAGGCAAGTTTACAATGAAGAGCTCATTATAATTCTGCTATTTATTCTATTTAAAATGATCCAATGCAGATCAGTTTGAGCACATACTGTGCCTGCGAAATTATTATTAAATCTTGCATTAAAGCATGATTTTGTAATAATTTCATTCCATTTAATCATACAAGAAATAATGTAATGCATTCACAATATGTAAATTAACTCCTTTCAGTTTTTCTGGTTTATGTTTCTGCTTGAATTCAGAGCTTGCACGTAAATATTTTTGCAGTATATAAGAGATTGTTTGAAGTGCTGTAGTTTAAGTCAGACCCAGACCAAACAGTCTTGAAAAACATGATCAGCATCATTAGATAAACTCTTTCTTGATGCAGGTCTTGGGCAAAATGCAAAAGTTATTATGGAGCAAGTCAAACACATCCTCAAGTTCCTGCATTGTTCTAAGGTCTTTGAGACATCTATCTCTTCCACAGCAGCAGACACCTTCCATAGGGAGTTCTGTGCATGTCTGCTATCAGTTACAGCTGAGTGAACAAACCCTCATGCTCAAAGCATCAGCTATAAAGCACTACTGTACTAACAAAGCCAAAAGAGCCACGTCAGTTTACAACACAGGACATGACCCATACTTGCAGCCTGGGAAAGCAAGTCAAAGGAGAATTACTTTCTTTTTATAGCCTGGTTCTCTAATTAGGATTTTTGTCCACACTGTAATTTGGTATTGGAGAAAAAAAAGAAAAAAAAAAAAAAAAAAAAGAGCACCATATACTTTAAGCAGACAAATCACTATGCGCTATAAAAACTTGCTAGAGCTGAATTTACTCAAACATAACCTGCAAATGTCCCAGATTCTTCAAGACCCAAAAACTACGAACTGCAATTGTTGCAAGCACAATGGGAGCATCAGTTCTAGTCCTTATTAAAATGCCTGACCAATAAGCACTAATACCCTCTGTGTGGGGCTACTGTGATCCTGAAAATTTTGGGGCTCAGGAGATTTGGACCAAAAAAAAAAAAAAAAAAAAAAAAAAAAAAAAAAAGCCATATCATACCTGGACACCAACCTGGCATGAAGAGTCCAAGCAATAAGCATAATGTTTGCCCCTGGGGCAAGTGAGAGAAAGGCTTTTGAAATGAAAAAGTGCAAGACTAAGCTCAGATGAAAAATATCAAACTAGGAAACTGTTGCTTGATTATTGGGCAAAGATTAAGTTACCTATTTTGCCACTCTGAGAAAGTTTTAAGTGTTTTAACATGACTGTGAAATTGACCTGACATGAAAAAGGGTAACTCAGCTAATAAACTGGGAAAACAGACAGGATGACTAATCATGCAGTTGATAAACAGTTTGCTTTGCTAGAAAAAGAGACCTGACCTTCAACTATTCGGTCCTCCCGTGCCTGCATATTTCTGCTCTGTTCCCTGAAACTCTCCCTACTCTACAACACAGAACAGCCCCTGGCAGCCAGCTCCCAGAACTACTCCCACTGAAAAGCAGTTATCCCTGATCCAACAGACTAGAGAGCCCATGCTCTGCAGCCTCCTTCAAAATCCCAAGGGAGCACTGCTCATATATTTTACAAGCATCACTGTAACGCTAATTTCCTGCCTCCGAAGTCAGAATTTAGGGTGCAGGCACACCACATTCCCTTGAATGGCACAATGATTCCTTGGTGCTAGTCACCTTGTTCTCTTGTGCAGGTCTCAAACAGAAGGACCAGCCCTGTTCTATAACCCTAGCAGAGCAAAGGAAAAAAAGATGAACATTTCACCTTCATTCTTGAAAGGAAAAATTTCTAAAGGCTTTGTCTAAGCAAAGGAGATGAGCATGACTGTAAGAATTATCCACAAGTATGAATCTCAAATGTTAACCTCAGAAGTCCCTTATGAAAGTTAGCACTAAGCAAAGGGATGAACCAGAATTTACTGTTCCCTTCAGCTTTATAGAGGGAGAAGGTGCATTGGGAAAGATTTCAGGCTTTGCCACGTGAGGAAGAACAGGCCTGTCCTCCTTCATTTGTAAGCATGATTCTTTTAACTGAGCAACAGGTAAAAGAAAAGCTTTTTAAAAAGAAAATATTGCCCTTTTCCATTAAAGTTAAAAGTTAGAAACCTTAACAACCAGCACACTTCTCCTAGAAAAAGAGGAAGAATATCTTCTATATGTAGACAACAGCTCTCGGATTTGCCTGTTTCTTTGATCAGCATTTCAGAGGCAAACGCCTCCCAGTGCAGGCTTAGGTCAGTGGTTTCAGCAGTCTGTCTAGAGCACAGGGACGTGTGTTCTAACAGGACTGATTCAGAGACATGAATAAACTTAAACTGAAGTAGGCATGACAAAGTCATGCAAAGGATTTCTCATGGCTTCACTCACCATGAACATTCACAAGCCCTAACAGGCACTGCAAGACGACCTAATCAGATTTGTGATACACATTTGCACTTTCTGCACAAAAAGGAGGGGCAAGTTTTGTCCCATAAACATTTCCACTCACCTGACAGACAGACCAACTAAAAAAACTGCTCTAAACCCTTTTCTCAATTGGCTCCTTGAGCATCTAAAAATCACATCTAAACAGTGGCAGACAATATGCTCTGAACAGACAAGAGCCACACAGCCCTGGATGCATTTGATGACACCAAATCAAACACACTGTACCAGCACACAACAATGAGCAGGTTGGAACCTCTTGCTAAATCCTTATCAGTACACAGCAAGAGTCCAGGCCAAAAAAAGCCACATGACTGCTCCAAGTCTCAAATCAAGTCTTGTTTCTGAATCTGCTGATGATGAGATTGTAATTCCAAAAGCCCTGTGCTATAAATCACTAGATGGCTGGAAAAAAACCTGTGAAGGAAGTGTTAACAAGTGTTAGGTTCCCCTGGGATTTAAGGAGCTCTGTGAGAAGACACCTTATTATAAAAGCTAATCCTCTTCTGAAGAGACTGCCAAACGTGGTCCTTAAAGAGAATAACACATAGGCCTTAAACCTGATGCCATCTTGACATTCAGGCAGTTCTACCCAAGGTTTGCTTGATGATTCAAAATGGGAAGAATCAGCATTCCTTAGTGTAAGGACAGAGGAGTGGGAAAAAAGTCATCATTTGCCTGTTTTCCAGATTAACACAGCCAAACAAGATGTCGTTGTGACAATTTTTTTTTCCTTTCAGAACTACACATCTGTGTGCATTCACACACAGGCATGAATAACTTGGGTGTGACACTGACTATCAAGATGGGTAGATAAGATCTCTAAATGTGAAGTAGTGGTACTAAGATCCCCTCCCTCCACCAAGTGGAATGGTGCACTTGGCATGCTCAGGTGATGACAGAATACCAGCAGCAGCACAAGGTATGTTCACCTCAGACAACAAAGGCGCTCATGGAGATTCTCAGCATGGTATCCTTCTAACACCTTACAGGCAGCAGTGCAGTCCCTCTCCCTGCCATGAAGCCATGCCATTCCTGACAGCTGCAACGAAGTGCCTGTGAGGAAGAGCAAGATGGCTCCTAGATGCCTCTTACATCATTTCAGCCTTTAAATGGGTGCCACAAATCCACTCTTGCCGCAGCACGCTCTGAGGCACTGAAATGAAGCTGCATCTTACCTTGTCTTTGGACAAAAACCCTGAGCAGTGGATGAGCACTTGAAACAGCCTTGAAGAAGTTATCATCATTATTAATAGGGAGAAGGTCTCCATGCACATCAGCATATCTGATCATCACTTCCAGGTTGGCTATGTGATGAATGTGAAGAATTAGTTTGTAGAAGTCTTCAAACTTTCCTGGCTTGTAGCGATCCAGAGAGAACCTTCTGAACTCTGCCCCAAACTGCAAGAGAAAGCAAACAGAGCATCAGCAGATGTGTCACCACAGGCCAACGCTCCAGTTTGTCATTTGAACAAGGTATAGATCACCTCTCTTCACAGAATTAGAGAACCACAGGATCAATCATTGGAAAAGACTTCTGAGATCAAGTCCAACTTCTACTACTCAAACCTATTCTGTGGTGAACACAGTCACATGTTGTGGCTTACAAGTCTACTAGTGGCCTTTTAGGTCCTACCATCAGAACACAGCCATGGCGACCAAATCATCACAGGTACACCCAAGTGTTCTGTGTTAAAAGAAATAATTTTAAAAATCTTAAGTTTTCATTAAATCCTCTAGAGGATAACTGTATTTGTAGGACTTAACTTTGAAGGTCCATCATTCATTATCATCATCTCAAGCATCCACAGAACCATTCCTTTCCAAAGCAGAAGTATTCACTCTACTGCTTTCAAAAGTTACTCAGCTATTCAAACAACCTTATAAAAATTCTTTGCACGTTTCCCATCAATACCACTGGGATCCCAACCACAAGACCTTTAAAGAAGCATGGTATGTGAGCACACAGCTTGTTATTAGAAAATACACTCATACATGACCCCTGAATTTCCTGGCAATCCATGCAGCAGAAGAAAAGTTACTTTTCATGGCTTTAATTTTTCTGTCACTCCACTGGTTTTTATTTTTAAAGCTTTACAGACCATTAAGTGCTTGTCAAAAAAAAAAAAAAATAGCAGGGGTAGGAGGGTGTGATTTGGCACAAGACAACAGAAAATGTTATAAATCCATGAGGCTGTTCTAAGTCAGTAAAAGTGACTGAGAAGAAGATTTCAATAGTCCTTATTTCTGGTATTAGAAACAAAATATGCTGTTAAGAACCAGAGGGATGAATTTGATCCTCTGTTTAAGGAAATTACAATAACGAAAATAGGCATCTAGTTAGACTAAACAGCTTAAATCACCTTTCTGGTACATTTAATTTAATATTTCAGATTGAATAGTATGAGTAAACTACTGTTCATCAACCGAACCTCTAAAGCCATCCTAACTCATTCCTGAAAGCAAGGAAACGAAGACAGAAACTCCAAGAACAAGTAAGGCTGTAACTAGGACCTCATGGAAGTTCTTATTTGCAAAGTCAGCCAATACCAGGGCTAGAAACCAAAGACATAAAACTAACAAGCACACAAAAGAAATAAGAAGGGGGAGAATCTTCTCTAGACAAATTCTTCCTCAAAATGGAGAATGACTTGCTTAGAGGTTCTCAGCTGTTAAATCAACTATACATGCAAGCCACTCTTCTGCTGAGACTAACAAAAGTATGAATCACCACCATAATCATCTTCAAGCAAAAAGGAAAAAAAAAAAGCCAACATAACCCTACTGGCTTTGGGCACAAGCATGTTCTCAAATTACTTCCGCAGTTATGAAAATCCCACTCTTGAGCATCAAAGCCTATTTGTGATCATCTGAAAGCTTGTTTAGTCAAATTATGCTGCTTGTTTGTAATATTAACTGCTAGTTCCAGTTTGGATTTCAGAGTGCCCATCCAAATGCACACAAAGCGAACAAACCACAGATGGTTCCAATGGAGGAAAAAAAGTCCTCATTTGTCCTCCACCCCCTGCTCCTCTCCAGAAAAATCTGAGTAGTAACTTACTTCTGTGGACACACTTCAACCAAAAAGAAAAAGCTTAAGTCTTTTTATTTAAAAAGTATCCTAAAGTTTTCTTTTTCTTAGATTCAAGCTAGAAAAAGCCATCTTCAAATGTCAAGTTTAACACCTATCAACATGACAAACTAAAGGGGAAGGAACAAGACCTTTGTAGGTTTTGCTTAGAGTTGCATCTCCCGTTCTGCACACCTGAACAGGATGCCAGGATTCCTTAGGATTCACTTAGCCAAAGTCCCAGGGTACTCAGATGCCAATCCCAGTGAGCATTTGTTTACTGGACAGCACACATAGTACTGTGGAGGAAGCAGCTGCTCTCAGTCTTACCCCAGGCAGTACAACACCCACTCTACACAGTCCCCTTGGACCCATGGTCTGCTGAGGGTAATCCATGCTGCTCTGCCCAACCCAGCTGAGGCAGAGCTCAGGACATTGCACCCAGCAGGTAAGTGACATGGAAAAGGACAGAGGAGAGAACTATGGTTACTTGCCCTGGGCTGGTATGACCCAAAGCTCAGCTTAAGTTGCCACCTGAGAAGACAGACAGCAAAAGGGCCAAGCCTCCCAGCCTAGCCCCTGCACGCACACTGGAAACTACTGATCAGTGGAGTCTGACATGTGGGAATGCCACTGCAGGCTTGGGGCACTGAGTTCTGACAGGAATGCTGCCCAGTCAAATTGCCTTGTTCACATGTTCAGCCTTAGGAAAGCCCAAGAGTCCATTTCATTTGCCTGGGAATAGCACAATAGTAAACAAATGCAAAAGACTTCACTTGTGCTTTCTCCATGATCCAGCTTTTTAAGGCAAGGAAGCTAGAAGGGGATTCTGTAGAGAAGAAGGGAAGAGTCAAGAGATTTAAGCAGATAATGAGAATGTCTTTCTTTTTGTTAAAAGGTTAGTATTGCTGTAGTAACAGTTTAGCTGGTTTATCCTCCCTGTGCATATATACAGGCAGCAACCATTGTCAGCAGGTCTTTTCAGAAGAGGGAAAAAAACTGCTTCAGCTCATTCATCATCCCCCTAATGAGGCTGATATAGAGTATGGCAGTAATAATGGGGTTTGCAGTGCCACTCAGCTTGGAGACTGGGTGCTCTGCATTGTATTCAGCCAGGATTTCAAAATACCATCCACCGTGTATCTTACAGAAACTAGAAATTCTGATAGCCAAAATGACTGATCTGCTTCTCTAAGCCACAGAGTTAATCTTATCATATCCCTTCACAGAAAGATACACAAGGACACAAAGTCTCTGCCAGAACAATGCTGTATTTCACTGTTTGATAAACTAACAGCTTTAACAAGCAGATTAGTTTTCCATAATGAAGTAAATTACTCAGGCCTATTTAACTAATGCAAATACTACATCCAGTATTGCAGAAGTCAGAGGACAGGAGGAACACAGGGAACTTAAAAAAAATTTAGTCTGACAGAGTCTAATCATTCTTATTATGACTGATAAAAACATATTATGACTGATTATGACTGATAAAAACAACTTAGAAGCAACTGTACATTTTGTTTCACAAAAATAACCTCTGCCCCAAGTTCCTCAAAGTATCAGCCAATCAGAGTATTTGTTGTCTGTAGTTTGATGACAAAAAGCACACAACAAAATGCAACACATCAGGCATGAACCCAGAATACAAACAGATGCCCAGAAAAGTGTTCTGATAAAAGTTGTGAAGACACAGCTAGCTGTGTAAAAAACTTACACAGGCTGATCAAGAGCAATCAACTGCTTTCTTTGGTTTTTTTTTTATTTTCTGGCTAAAGGGTACAAGAGGCCAGAGGAGATGAGGGAGCAGGATTTTGAGGTTTGTTTACTTAGAGAGCTGTTGTTTTGTGAAATGAAGGAGTTATTTGCAAACAAAAGAGAGCAACTCCTTTTTTTTTCTTTAAATTTTAAGTTTCAAGATGTTTACAGGGCCAAAAATGAAGCCCTATGTTTATGAGGTGCCATCCTTCTAGTTTATTGCTGGCTTTGAAATCAGGCTATTGTAATAAGAAGACATCAAAGAGCAACATTTAGCAATAAACATGAGTTACATTAGCCACCTACTTCTCTCATGAAGTCAAAAAATCAAGAACAGAAAGAAAGCTAAACACTTTCATCCTTGCATAGACTGTAATTTCTGCTTGCATGTGAGATTTTCAAAACTGGGAAGACCTAATCAGGGATGCTTTATCAGTAAAAATGAGCAGAGGGCAAGAAAGGAGGAGAGAAGAGAATGTAAATGGTTTTGTGCTTGCTGACTTCACCTGGAACTTCAGAGCTCTGCTGTCACATTCATGTTTCTGTTTCTTTGTTTCCTTTTTCTCCCCCAGTTACACCTTTCCCAGCTCACACAGCATTCTCTGGCTCTGCTCCCAGCCTCAGAGAGGCTGTCACTAGTGGCAAGAAGCCACCAAGCAAGCAGATGTTCTCTTCAACAAGTTCTCTCTTCAATGGCTTGCTCCAGACCAGCTCTGCTTCACTAAAATGACTGAGCTAGTGGAAAGTGTGAGACTTCATGCCCTCTCAAATCTCACTATTTCTTTCAAGAGAAAGTCACAAGAGCAAGACAGCTTCTCTTCTGTTGGCCCTGCATAGAAATCCCATCAGGGACACAGTTTCACCACCTTCAGCCCCAAACTTTTTTCCTGATTGAAACCATGCCATACTTCTACCTTCCTTCCTTCTATTCCGCCCTTTTACTCTCCCAGAGACACACAGCCATACTTTAGTATCTTAAATGTTTAGAATATTTGCTCTTACCAAAGAAACATCAGTGGTTCCCTTTCTTTTTCCTGCTTCTCTGACACAATATTTCACATCACATTTAATTCAAAGAACAACCTTTGTAACTCCTTCAACCCTCTCCAGGGGTCTGTAAGGCTCAGTTCAGGACAGCACTTTTCTCTCTCCTGCATCTCCTCAGAAGAGAAATTCTCATCTCTCTGTTTCCATCACCCTCAGACCGCCTTCTGCTCCTGAGATGCACCTCACATTCAGTCTCACAGATATCTGGCTCTCAGTTCAAGGGTAACTTAAAGCCAAGGTTACCCTTTCCCCTGCCTCACTTACTTTATTTCACATGTTTTGAAAACTAGACCACTACATGGCTTATTTTGCCTCACCACTGCATGGCAGTCTGTGAAAATAGTTATCCACAAAAACAATTTGTTCAGCCTGTTTGGAACCACCAACCCTTTCTTTGCCAGCCATGTTCCAGCAGTTCCTCTCCTATCAGGGCACCCATGTAGCTGCTTTCTCCCTACTGTCTCTGTCAGCACTACCTCCAAACACTGCCAGCCTTCCTCACTCCTGATATTTAAACCCCCAGTCCCCACTCTCCTTCAATAAACAACTGTTTGCAGGAAAGCAAAGACTTTAAAATAAATCAGTGATTTAAGTGCCAAGTCTACCTTTCCAAAAGGAAGTATCTTCCTTTTTTAATTCTAGTCCCCTGCCTCTCTTTGTTCCCTCCCTTGGGAACAAACCAAAGTCTGTTTGCAAATGATGTGGACTGAGATGGTCCTGTATTTTTGTGTAACACACACTCTGACACACCACAGAGCTTAAGTACAAATACAGCACAGGATGCATACATCCATGGCATTTCACCATCAGCATGAGGGAGAAAAAGAAGATTTGGCACCTTGCCACCCAGAGGGACAAAGCAGTCGGGTCTTGTGAACACTGTGATAACCCTGTGAGCCTAGCTTCCTGCAGAAAGGCAGCCCTGCCCTACTACAGGTCTCCAGCAAGAGCAAACCACTTTCAGAACATTTACTGAGAGGTATCTACATGGATACAGGAAACCTACAACCAGTAAGGGCTCTGGCTGGTTGCAAACTTATTTAAGACCTTTTTAGCTGCCGCCAGAGGCTTCCCCATGAGCTCAGTGCCAGCAACAGCTGCAGAGAAGTAATTTGATGCAGATGCACGCACATCCCAGGCCAGACCTGAACGGGGACTGGGAACAGCTGTGCAGAGAGGAAGCAGGAGGGATGGCACAAGGCTGGGTGGCCCTGGGGCTGGTGCACCACACCAGCCATTTCTGCTTAAATGAACTTCTGTCATTTTCAGTGAGAATGGGAATACCTCCATACAGGGAGATTTTGCCTTCACTTAGAAGGAGGCAACGTCTCCCAAGGTACATTTAATCTTTTAACTCATGGCCTGCCATTGTAAAGGTAATTAGAGGCAAGTAGTGAATCCTTGAAAAACCTTTCTTGGCTCCTAAAAGCTCAGATTAAGTGCACACGAAGTCTCTCAGAAAGGGAATGATAAAGGACCACAAAGGAAGGCACTATTAATTGCACCTCTGAAGCACTCCTTGGAGGTGGCTACTCCTGGAGCCTGTTAGACAGAGCTTCCACAGGTATTTTAACCTCACACAGGAGGCATTACTTTGACTTGGCTGTAAACAACATTTAATTTTCTGAGGTGCTCTTTAAAGTTGAAAGGTCCATTGTTCAGTATCCTTTAGGACTGTTTCAGTGTGGTGAGACTAAATTTGAGAAGACTACTCACATAAGACAAACAAACAGGCTGGACAAAGTTTTAAGCAGATCAAAAATTCCCAAGTTACTAGACTAAAAAGTATTACAAACAGGAGAGAAGCTGGAGGCAGGAACAAGAATGGGAAATCACGGGAATACTGGAACACAAGATGGCAGCCTTCTGGTCAGTGCCATCCATCCAGTTAGCACAGCTGGTACCCATACCAATATACTCCCTTCAGGAACATTGTTGGAGGAACTACCAACTTTCTGTGACAAGACAGACCTGAAACTACATCAAATCTGAGCACCAGAGCATATCCTCCCACCACAGCATGCTCTGTGACACCAGGTAGCTCAAAGCAATGTTCCAGCATTCCCTGTATCTCCTAGAGGCACTACTGCTCCCACAGTGCCAGAGTACACGTCACAGAAGTGAGTTACGCTGTGTTGGTGCTTGTTGCAGCTGTCACCTGAATAGAACCATCCTAAAATGACTTGTCTGTACCACAATTTCAGCTGAAAGGTTTGGCCTCTCATCAGTGAAGGGCAGCAGGCATGCACAGGACCCACTGTCGTGGCTCAGCTGGAAGCTGTGGTCACTTTCTCTCATGGCACCTAGCAGACAGACTTAGGGTTACTAGGTATGATCACTTCAGAAAGATATCCTACTGTGAAGAACAAAGATTTGTCTGCAATGAGAGAGGAACCAGGAGTTTAGTGGGTGCTATTTAGCACATCAGAATAAGCACAATACCTACTGTGAAAAGCCCAGCAAACTGGGAGGCAAAGAAACAGAGGCAACACTTCTTAAGAGATTAATATTTTCAGTCTCTTTCTCTTGACATGTTTTGCAACAATCCAGACTGTCTCAAGTTGCTATTACTGTGGCACACTGTCTTCATTTGAGAGGGGGAAGCATTGTGGTTTTCTGAGTCCGTGCCACATTTGGTTTGCATATAATCAAATATGTTTTCAAGCTCAAAAACAGAAGTTAAATCAGATGGTTACAAAGATTTTTACTGCACTTATTTTAGTTTTATGCCAGGTATGACAAGTATGACCTTAACTTGGAAGAATCTAAAGTACTGCTTAAAAACTTTAAGCAGACTTAAAGTCTGTTTTAACATTCTGTAGCATTTAAAAAGAGCGCTGCTTTTTGATCTATTTTGAAGTGTGCTACACATGGAAAACTTTTCTTAAACCTTCAGAAGGCCTGTACAGCTTCAGGGTTAGAGTGAAATCAAAGCACACAAGGCTGGAAAACACCATTTGTAGACCTCTGTCAGTTAACACCAGACAGTGCAGAACCAGACCATTAAAATCTCTGTAGAGGGGGCTATTAAAAGTAAGCTTGCTCTTTCTGCTATTGCTGCAATTTTACACTGCTTGATGTTACACTTTACACATTTCAAATACACAATGGGTATATATACACTGCCATAGCTGAACAGTCGTGTTCAGCAACAGTCATGCAATACCAGCAACATCGGCAGGGAGGAAGATGCCAAAGGTTTAAACCATCAATCTTTATGTAACAACACAGGCACATTTCTTTTAAGAAAGGGGGACAACACGTGAGCAGGACAAAGCACCCACAAGCTGTTTGAATGCTACATCTATCTGGCAGCTGGGTAGGCTTGCTAAAGCAGTGACTGCTACACGTGCCTCAGACCAAAACAGTATTTCAGCTGCTAGTGACTTCATAGGCGCATGGAGCATAGCTGATCCCAAATATGCTTTTTGTCTTTGAACACTGTAACAGTATCACGTCTACTCAGGACACATCAGAAAATGAATGAACATTTATTAATAATCCATTTGCGGCATCCATCTAAACACCAACATTTAATGAGAGTCAAAACAGGATAGGAAAGGAGAGTATTAAAAAATATGGTTACAATTAACTGGTCCTGTTTATCTTGATGGGTTTGTTTATAGTAGTAGGATGTTAGTCACGTTATTTGTAAATCAAGTGCAATGCAAGAAAACATGTCACTATTAATAAGGCAGAAATGTGCCAGTCAGCACGTGAGTCAGGTGCTTTTACAGTCCTCAGCCACTGTCAAAAGTTCCATTGTCTGAGAGGGTTCATCAACAAAGGGTTCTTCTGCAAAGCACTTTTATCAGGGAACGATGAGTACATTTAGCCAACTTTGAAATCATGAAAGTTTATTCTTACTAGTACATACAGTTCACAGGAATTCATATAGTAGTAACAGAAAAACAGTACTCTGCTGCTTTTAAGCCAGAAACATGGACCTGTCAGTTTCAAAGTAAAAAAAACTCCAACATACACTTTCACAAACAATTCAAAGTGCTATCATTTAAAGGCCCGAGGCAAGCTTCTACTTCTACTGTTCCAAAATATCTAAGAGATTGGAAAAGAAATACACATTTGGGCTGACAGTTACCCTCCCATTTGAAAAACTGCGTATAGTATTCAAGGGAACAAAAAGCAAAATCTCCTTTCACTCAGAGCAAGACAAAAGAAGATTGGCTACATGGAGTTATAATTCAAGAGACGTTCCAACACTAATGTAGGAATTCCTATTTGAAAAGCATTTGTTCTTCTGTAGGCTTATATTCACGGGCAAAGAAGCCTGTAACCTCTCTGTAAAGCTAAAGACAGAAAATGAAAAATAGGTTAAGAACTCTGCCTGTGGCCACAAGATCCCAAACAAAACAAACACAAAAAGCCCCACACATTGCAGGCACTGGAGCTCTTGGTAAAAGGGGAAAAAAGGGGAGAGAAAGGGTCATCTGGAAACCTTTTTCAGAGATTAAGAGGCAGCTTCTTGAGAGGGGACAGATACTTTACTTGTCACCCAACAGAGAAAAGGAGGCAGTGAGTACTAGGCACATGAGAATACACAGTTGTTTTAAACCAGCAAGATAATGTGTTTTCAGATCCTGTCTAAAAGGGCTGAAACATTTAATCCTAGCTACAGAGACAACACCTAGATAAGAACTGAGCTTCTAATTTATTTTGTCGTGAAAGACAGGATAGAAGGTCTAAGGTATAATTACAATTAAATTAATATTTTCTTATGACAACTTCTAAGCAGGTTTCTCTTTACCCTTCCTCTTTTCTATCTAGCAATAAGCTTCAAAGTGTTTTGATTTTAAGGCCAGCTCTCTGAGGATGAGGGTGAGGAAGGGAAAAAGCAGAGAGCAGGACAGAAGGGGACTTCTTAAAGAAGAGGACTGCAGCAATTTCCACCACTGCCATGTCTGAAACAGAGGTGTGAACAGATGGCAGTGGGTTTCCCCCTTCAGTATTTGCTGCAGCACAGAGACCCATTAGGCTTTTGTAGCACCTTACAGTAATCCAGAGAAAAAGTGACCTGGCATAATCCAAAAGCTACAACACAGTGCCACAAAGCTCATCCTTCTGCAATGAAGGAGCCATAGAATCTATCACTGACAGTGTCCCCCCAATGAAGTCACAGTCATGAAAAATCCACCAACACAAGAACTGTGAGCTGAAGCATGCTTTGGGCCACGTTCCCAGCAGCGGTGATGGGTCAGGCTAGGTTCAGCAGAGCTACAGCCTGGTTCAGACCCGCAGAAATCCGATCATCCACAAACCACACAGGCCTACTGGACAAAAAAGAGGAATACCGCCTGCAGGTTTTGGCCCGATGGCATAAGAAGGATCCTGAAAACTGGAATGAGTTCAGCCATCAATATGCTCCCTCCTTCTCCTCCCCCGCCACCCCTTCCAACACATAGATACACACACTCATTGTTTTTAACAACCCTCTGGCACACATCAAGAACCTTATAACTTAAGGATACTTAGGAATTTCCAGAGAAGTATCTTACCCAGCATAGTACTTAGTGCTGACAAACTCTCCCTTTTCAATAATCAAGGGCAAAAACTGACTTTCAAGAATTTGTTTTTGGAGAAAATGAAAAAAATTGAGAAAATCCAGAAAAATCAGATTTCACAGGAGCCATTTCTGAATTGTGACTAATGCAAGACACCAGCAGGATGCTGCTTTATCCTTAAGGAAGGAACCACCTGGTTATCATAACAGAGGCAGGGATATCAAAACCCCAGCATCTGCAAACAATCTCCCATCCAACACCCCACAACCATTTTTTTCCCTGAGCTCCTTCTGATCAAACTCAATCTTCAGAGGAGAAAAGCTGTTTCACACCATTGTGTAAAAGCAGCACTCTCTCACACTCAGCTCCTCTGCTAAAAGGGATTCCACCTGCCCACGGACTGCCACTTCCCCAGCCTTTGAAAAGCCACCAAGAATCCCTTGATCCCCGGCCAGCAGCATGCCCTGGCGCAGAGGCTGAGCTGCACCCACCTCCGCTCACCTGGCAGCCTGTGCTCTCAGGCGATAGCTGCAAAATCATGAGTTCTCAGACTCAACTTTCAAGTTCTCAGGCAAGCCCAGACAGGCTTCATACTTACAAAACACAAGCAACTAAGTGTTTAAAAGGTTGACTACAGAGGGCTACCAAAAGTAGCATTACTGAACCTTTTTGTTTCCCCAGCCTCAGATAGTCCAAGCAAACAAAAAATCTCAATGCTCTGTATTTCTAGATGATTACAGCAAAGAAACACAGTGATCCACAGGGACAAGGCTGCCAGCATCACAGCCCACCCTACAAGAGCGCCGTGTTTTTGTAAGAAGTATAAGGTTTTTATACAGCACCTTGCCAGGTACCATTGGCCAAGAGCTTTTAACTGGACCTCCTTCAGGTCACTGAAGAGTAACTCTGTGAGAGGGAGCCGACGAGCTTTACAGGCAAAATAAAACTATCTTGCAACATCAGCACTGACAGCCTGCTACATCAACAGCCAGGCTGTTATTGTGCCCAAGTCACGCTAACACTAAAATTCACCAGCACCAGGAAATTCAGCAGCACGGCTTCCACTGAACGCTGCAGGTTCACAGATCATTGCTGGGCGTAGACCCTCAACAGGGTATTTTGAATTTAGCTTCTGTTTTAAGTTCTTCCAATGCAGTGGAGTTCTCCATACTAATTTCTGGACCATCAGCAGTAACAACCCTGAACTACGGAAGGCCTTTAGTCCCACCCATGCAAGTTTATTTTCCTTCCCTCCAAAAATCGGCAATCATTCCCAGGCTTACAATCTCCCTATATATCATTCTGTGTCTATAGAACCAGGCAGGATTCACTTACAGAATTCCTGCAGCTGTAAGGGAAGCTATGAGTTTGTTATTATAAGGTTGCTTTTTAATTGTTAATAGAACAAACTTAAGCTATGGCAATATTGAAGTAGAAGAGAGAGGATGAACTTAAAAATTCTCATATGTGGTCAAGGCTTTAGTTTAACACTCACAGAATGTAAGGGGTATAATTCAAAAGACAGGATCTGGAGCATTTGGGAGCCACAAGGAATGTTGTGGGTAAGTTACATCTCAGAACCAGTACAAGCTGAACCAACACTTTCCAGCTATGGAAGCAGAATGAAACCTTCTAGGCCAGTTGAGCCCTTTCAATTGGCAGCAGCAGGTTAGGAAATAAGGGCCTGAACCCACATTTCAGGTGCCATGTTTAGAAATGATTGGAGGCTCCCTTGGATAAAAGGTACTTCTCCCACTGAATCCATCTCTGCTCTATGTGTTGCTCAAGGCCATTTGATCTGAACACCAATTTTAACAGCAAAAATGGACAAAATTGAGCAGCACCAAGCAGAGGATCCCAAAGACATCGCCTCCAACACCATCTCAGCAGGTGATCAGGGACTCCGGGAAAGGTTATCCATACTCTTTTCAACTTATGCATCACTTACACATTGCCTGTTACATGCGTATAAAACATGGGCTTTCGGGGAGATTTCACAGTTTTGCTTAAATGCTACTTATTTTTGCCCTCAGAGGCAAGATTTTGATGCGCTGGTTCAACCGAGAGCGACCAAAGCCTCCTGAGGAGAGCTGAGCACGACCAGCGTCAGGCAGAGCCACCCGACACCGTCCTTGGCGGCGGCCAGCCCCGGCAGCCCCGCCGATCCCGGCTCCTTCCCCAGCCCCGCCAGCGTGCACAAGCCGATGCCGGTGCCGGCATCCCGGCACAGCCGCCGCAGGACGGGGAAGCTTCCCGCAGGTCTCCCTCCGGCTCCTGCGGCTCGCACCTACGGCAGCGCCGGCGGGGAGACCCGGCCCCTCTCCCTCCCGCTCCTCTCCGCAGAACGCGTCGGGGCGCCCATCCCGCCTACCGGGAGCCGGTCGGAGCACCGGGGGCTGAAACGCCCCGGGGCGGGGCGGGAGCGGCACCGCCGCCGCGCCTCCCGGTGCCCCCGGGCCGAGCCCCGGCCCGCCCGCCAGGCGAGGCCGGCGGCGCTTCCCGAGCCGCCCCACAAAGTTACCGCCGGAGTCCCCGCGGCGGAACAAAAGACGGAGCGGGAGCGGCGGGCGCCGCGCCGGGGGCGGGCGGGGAGGGTCGCGCCGCCGCCTCGGCCGGGCAGGGGCGGCTCGCCGGGAGCTGCGCCCGGAGCGCTGATCCCGCCTCTCCGCAGCCGCCGCCAGCCCGTCCCGCTCTGCGGGCTAAGCCTGGGACTCGGCTCCGGCCGCACCGGGCGGGGAGGAGAGACACGGGGGAAGGGGGCGGGGGGCTCCATTCATTTTCGAGAGCACCACCGGGCAGGAGCGCTCCCGGCCGAGGCCGCGCCGCGGTCTGCTCACCTTACTCTTCACTTCCACCGCGCTGCACTCCAGATACCGCAGAGTCTGAGATTTGTTGAAACTCCGGTTCATCTTCCCGGCCCCGCTGCCTCCCCTTCCCGCGCCGCCGCCTCCCGCGCGCCCCCCGGGCCGCCCGCACGAGCCGCCGGCCCCGCTCGCGCCGCGCGCTCCGCTCCCGCGGCCACTTTGTTCCCGGCGCGCGCGCGCGCCAACGGCAGCGGCGGCGGCGGCCGCAGCGATCCGCGCGGGGCTCGCGCTCCGGCTGGGCCGGCGGCGGGCGGGCGCCTCGGGCCGGCGGGACACGCCCCGGACAGCCCCGGACACGCCCCCGACAGCCCCGGACTCGGCCCGGGCACGCCCCCGCTCGGCCCGGACACGCCCCTCCTCGGTGGCCGCGGGGCTCCGGCGCGGCAGGGGTTGGTGCGGGAAGCGGCGTCCCGGGCGGCTGGCGGGCCCCGCTGCCGCAGCCGCGCACGAAGCGCACCCGCTCCCCGGGTGCCCCCCAGCGCTCGGAGGTGCCCGTTGTGCGCCGCAAAGCAGACCCGCACCAACTTTTCCAGACTGCGCTGATTGTTCTTGAAAGAGGGTTGGGATCTGGAAAGTGCTGCGAGTCATTAATTTGAGACCACAGATCACCAGGTTTGGGAGGAGAGTTTCCACCACGCCCTCCTTGAAATAAATCGGTGGATTGCCTCCCTCTGCTAGCAGCTCTCACTAATTAGGTAGCTTATTAATTTGAGAATCTCGAAGGAACTTAACTTCTTTACGTCTTCTGCCAACGATCTTTTTAATTTTAACAGGCCTTTTTCCTTCAGTCAGCATCTTTTAGTCACTCGGAGCCTTTGAAAGTGGTATATTTTTTTCCTACACAATCCTGCCCAAAACATCAAGTCGTGATGTACAGAAGCTGAGGACACAGCGCAGACCTGTGCAACCAGTTTTCTGCTGCTCGACATCTCCTAGGATCGTCTGCCGGTCTAAGTAAAGAGCACAAAGTCCTAACTGACAAAAGCCACCCATCTCTTCTCCAGGTGTCAATGGCAGTGATGGGAATAACCACGAATTTAGGGGCAAAAAAACCAAGAACTGAGTTGACTTTTCATGTGACTCCAAGTAGGAGGATCAAAGCACATGGCCCAAATACAAACCAGCTCCATCTTATTGGAAAATAGACCTGAAATGAACATTTGCCACATGTTCTGGGCTTGCACTGTGTTTGGAAGTCTTGCTGTAAGTTAAACTGCAAAAATAAAGTCTAGAGAACTGAGAAAGGAAATGTTTGTATGAACTTGATCTTTCCTCTTTTCATCTTAACACGAGCAATGCAGCAGCTTTGCTTTCCTGCTGTGATGGCCAAGGCCAGGCTGTGGAGATACAGCATCCCTGGGGTGCTCAGAGGCTGAACAGCCCTTTCGGGATGTTTCAATGTAAAGATGGATCTTGAAATCCAGCAGCTGGATCGGAATGATTTAGTACTTCAACATCTGGAGCAACAAGGCCAGTTCACTGGCATGAAGTTAATCAGTAGCTGGAGGACTGGTCTTCAGTCTGGTTTTTTGAAATTTTTTTTCAATTTCTTTGGTCAGTTTTTGGGTGGTTTTTTTTGGTTTTTTTTGTGGTTTTGTTTTTGGTTTTGTTTTTGTTTTGTTTTTTTTTTTTTTACTAAACAAAGCTCCCAATAGACAGAAACCAGCAAGAAATTTTAGTCTTAATTTTAAATTCGGTACTTGTATTTGTGATGCCCATTTGAGAAGTACACATTAAACTTGCTTGACTTTTATTTTATGCTTCCTTCAGGGAGCACAAATGTTTCATTACCATCTCTTTTATATTAATAAAGACTCTTCAAACTAATAATGCTTACTGATTTATGTGTAACCAGAGTGAGAATTCAATGAAAATTAATTTAAAATATAAATATATATATATATATATATATCTTTGGGTGAGATAAAAGTTGGTAACCCATACTGAATTAATAGAGAATGAAGATACATGTTTCAA
This sequence comes from Taeniopygia guttata, assembly GCF_048771995.1. Lineage (NCBI taxonomy): Eukaryota > Metazoa > Chordata > Aves > Passeriformes > Estrildidae > Taeniopygia > Taeniopygia guttata. The sequence goes on from NC_133026.1 coordinate 92,052,005, forward strand.
AGCACAAATTGGGTTTATTTACCAGCAGAGCTGAAGGGATTTCCACTCTCCCTTCCCCAGCCATTGCAGATCCTGTTTGTATTTCCACCACCACATGAATAGACAACCCTCTTCTTCTCATCTACCCTGTCTTTGAAGCTAACAGGTATATTGATGACAATATACAAATACCTGAGTGGACCTAATATTCTTTCTGTTTCTTCTATCCTACAAGAATTCAGAAATGGTAGATTAGTGCTTGTCTTTTTTTTTTTTTTTTTTTTTCTTTTTATTCTCCTGTAAGAAAAGCTGCTTTTTGGCTGTTCCATTCCTTCCCAAATTTTCAACCTTGCATTAAACATTTATTATAGAAACAAGGTGAATACACTAATATGAGAAAATATGCTCTTTATATCACCAAGGGGCTACTGCTAGCAAGGATTCCTTTTAAATTTCTTCAAATAAGTCTGATTTCTGCTGTTTTTTCTTGATCTGAGTTAAATATCTATTCTTTTGTAGGTGAGTGTAGGCACCTTTAACTCACTCTGATCTGAGAAATTAACAGTTTCTGGATAGCTTATTAATTAGGCAAAAATTGGGGGTAATGTATGAGAAACTGGCTGTATTCTATTGTTAGTGGAAAAATAGAATGTTACATAAGTATTTATAAATTATGTATGACTTATCGATACTATTTCTTAGTAGCATTTAATAATCTATTAAAAATGAAAGCTTTTCAATCAAGCTTCACTGAACTCCAACATGGTCCAATCTTGTAAATTCTTTAAGATACACTTCCCTTTCGCTATTTCCAAATTAGTTGCAGCTTTAGTCCATTTCCTCCAGAGCAGAGCTGAGGCATGATTGGGACAGCTTGAGAAAATTCCTTTTTCCCTTGCCTCCCCTTTCCATGCCCGTGCTGTACGCGTGCCGACAGGACCCAAGGCACCGGGGCTGCTCCCAGGCCACCCCAGCCTGGGCTGCACGAGGTGCAGCAGCCCCTGCCAGCTGTTTTCCTCCTCACACTCAGTCACAAAGATGGTTTTCATTTAACTGCTTTTGCTCAGCCACCTTTCAGGGGTTTTGTTTTTGGATTTTTTGTTTTTTGTTTCCTCATCGCTTGCCAAGGGCACAGCATTCCTTTGACAATTTCTATAAATCTTCATCTGTTTTAGTAATCTGTGGTTACTTTACCCTGTTTCTGACCTGCAGAGCTATTAAATCACCATTTCTTCCCACGTGCCCATCTCTCAGCCCTTTCTTGCAGCCTTGTTCCCAGATGCATGTGGAATGTGGGGGGCACATTTGCTGTCACCCAGCCCCTTCCTGCACACAGCACTTCACAAATACTCTTATTTCTTGCCCTAAACTGGGCAGTGAAGTCACAGTGTAGGGATCCTAACAGGCCATTTAAAAAATATGCAGATTCTCCTGTTTTCACTGCTTTTCATTTACCAGACCAACAAAAAGTGCTGCAACATGTGCCAGACTCACATTCCTGCAATGCTGGTTTTCAGCTTGCAAGAGGCTTCCCTCTCACTGCTGCGTACCTCATCAGTATTAACAAGTCATCTCCATGTTCTGAGAGGGAAAAAATACCCCAGACTCACATCCAAAGAGTTATTTTTCTAACTCTACACCCTGCATTGAACTTTCAAGAGTTACAAATAGCACATCTGAAGGGCTTGGAGAAACTGCTGAAATGACAGACTGCTTTTGGTTTCTTTAAATGTAAACCAAAATGAAGCATAGCACAGAGAAGGGAAGAGGGAGGATGACAGCTATTGTTTTGCTTGTAGCAAGCAATGTTCCTGCCAGGGTGAAGATGGTTTCTACTTCATCAAACGCAGAGTACAATGCCAGGGAACATCCAGTGCAGGAACTACCTAGAGGGGAACAAGAAAAATAATTCCACCAGCCACAATAGTAATGGATGCTCCAGGACCAGAGACTGGCTGCTCCAATGTTTTTCCCTTGTTTCATTCCTTGTGGCAGTGAAATATCTTATTTTCTTTCCTTTTAAGAGCTTTTGCCTTCAGGCCTACAAGAGATGTATGTGCAATTAGGAGGAGAAAGAGCAGAGAGAGGGGAGGGTTGTTTTCAAGGCGTGGGGAACCTAATGCTCCTTTTCTACCAAGGATATGAAGCATTTGAGGAAACCTCTTGTGTGACTTTACTACAAAACACTTGAAGAAGGGAGACCAGAGCAGTAGTTGAGGGAATGGCACCTGCAGAGCTCAAAATCAAGCATGAGGATGAGCACTTACCGTTGCAGCTCCCAGTATTTATCCAGAGAGATGTGCTGGGTGGAGCGGATGGAGGTCCCCAAGCTGTCTGTGCACAGGTACTCTGGCTTCAGCAGATCAAACCAACAGGCTCTTCTGTCACCTGAAAATTTTCCCATTATTTCCCATATTATATAACCAGATATGCTTTGACATGTATCAGTGTACCAGAATCCCAGCAGCCAAACTCTGAGCATCACAAGAGAAGAAGTAGGGTGGATTATGAGATCATATGTCCCTTTTCCAAATTACACCACAACTGGGATTAAAAGCAGCAGTGCTTTACAAGGATGGGAAAGGTGAGTTTTGTTGCCAGAGATGAGTTTAGGATTGGAAGGAGGGAAGAGAGAGGATCACGCTCCTTATTCTGCATCCGAAGTATGCTTTAACTACATGACTCACCAGGATTCAACATTTCCCATGAAATACAAAAATATTCAAACTTTATTTGTTCTGTACATGAATTTGCTGCATTTAATGATTTTTAGCACCCTTTCAATTGCTTTGATTCATGGGTTTCTGCTCTTTACCAAGGAGAAAAACATGAAAAGCAATAACGTTTCCCAGATGTCATTCATTGCAGCAGAGAAATAGATACCATCCCCTCAGAGTGTCCAGAAGTAGGTCCTTCTATTTCCTTGTAGGTTAAAAACTTTATTTACAATGTGCTGCTCTGCAGATAGCAGCTACTGATGATGTTAGAATGATTACTACAAATACTTTTAAAATATTATTGATTTAAAGGAAGTACTGCTGATCACAGGCCTAGGGTACGCAAGCATCTGCCTGGTTTTCGTCTACCTTTGTTGCTGATCCTACTTCTACAGGACACTGAAGCACAGCTGGAAGTTGGCACGTGCAGCATACATCTTCTAATTAGTCCAATGCTATCAAATAATTTATGCAGATGGCATCAACTTTATCTTCCCAAGCATTTTTTTCTATGTGAAACTATGAATGCTGAAACACACTACGACACTGGAGTAATTTTTCTGCAGTAGCTACCAAATTTTCTAGTGGGGTTAAGCTGACCAAATCTGGAAAGAAAATAAGTGTTCTTAATATTTCCAAGTAAATGTCTTTTGGAGAAAACTGCTATCATGAAGATATAATCACACTTTCCTTTGAAGTGCTTATCTAACTTGCTCAGTGAACAGAGAATCCTGCCTGTGGAACTTTTCTGCCATTCTTCTCAATCACAAATTGGCTTTAATCTCTTTTGAGTAACAGTTTAACTCATCTGAATGCCATCTACGATCTTTGTTTCCTGGCAGCTGAAGTGTCGGGTCTGGTAGCAGAGTAAGAGAATATGAATTTTGCCAGGCTGGCTCACTCCCTCAGCAAGAGCACAGAGAGGTTTTTAGTTTTGCATGGAATGCAATTGACTGCAAAGAGAAACCAGAATCTTCATGAGAACGTAATTTATTGAGAACTTCCACTTGGAAAGTGACTGAGTGTCACCTTAAATAGGCAAACCAAATATTCCTGAATTGCAGCTTTAGGCAATTTCTAAGGCACTATGTCTAGCTAGTAAGTCAAGCCCTCTCAGAACTGGTGGTTTGTGGTCTCACCTGCTAATAAAGGAAATAATAAGAAACTGTCCTAGCCATGAGAGTCATACAGCAAATAAATCTTTTCAGTTTGCTTACTGACTTGAATTCCTAAAAGATGAAACATGCTGCAGCTGAAAGCTTCTTAGTAAAAAGAAGATCAAAAATTATCATATGACTTTGTAAGTCTGCTCTTTGCAAAATTTCTTTGGCAGGTCTGCTAGACCAGTGGCAGTATTAAGATAAAGATAGATCAAAGATGTCATTCCTGATTAAAAATAACAACAACAACAACAAAAAAAAAAAGGTTAGAGGGAAAGGTCACATATTCACATAGCAAACTCTGTCTGACGTTTACTGCACATAGCTGTACCAGGCTGAAATCACCTGATCCTGTCAGAACTACTGAAGCAAACTCCTGTATGGAAAGGCACTGTGAAGCTCTAATTGGCTGGGACTGGACATAATCTCTTCTTCACCCACCTGACTTGCAAAGAGATTTGCCAAGAAGCGGCTTACTACATTGGAGATGTCCTTCAGCATGCCTTTGTGCCCTGCAAACACTGAAATTTAAATCATTTGTGCACAATCAATCCTTTCCAGAGCTTTCAGTGAAGGCTAACAGCCTAATGTGGGGCTTGAAGAAGTCCTTCAGAGCAGCTGTTTAGAAATGCATGAAGCATGAGACACATTATATTCTCTTCCCACAGGCTGAGGGCCAGATGTTCAGTGGGTGTAAAGCAACAGAGCCTCAGTGTGGCTTTTTTGGGGGGCCACAGTGATTTATACTAGTCTAGAATCTGGCCCTTTGTGTTTCAGCCAATTGACTTCCCCAACCTCTGCTGCTGAAGAGCATGGTTTTGTGAGGTGAGGAGGGATGGGAAGTGTTCAGGATTACTGGCCAAAATTGCTGAAAAGAGAAATCTCTCAGAAGACTCATGACACCACTTCTCCAGGCCAGATTGCTGAAGTAAGCCCAGGTTTTTGGTTGTGATGCGTTTACATATTTTCCTTCTCTTGTTTCTGCTGTTAGCAATGTACATAGGTTCTTTATATCTGTTTACTCCCAAAGCAAGTTCACTTTTCCATCCTCTTAAGATCAGGAAATGAGAATATTTCTAAATAGATGTGATGTTCCTGTATTTTTGTTTTCTTCATAATTTACATTTTCCTGAAACACGAGTGAGAATTACTCACGGGAGTATGGATTTCAGAATCAGACCTTTTGGTCATTTTGACAGTGTCATGGGAGGAAAAAACTGTTTCCCAGAACCAAACAATTTTATTGCATTCCAGAATCATGTGCAAAACAGGGATCCCATCTGTTCAACAGCATTCCCACTAAGTACAGTTCTGCCTGTAGCTCACCAGAATAAGCAGCTCAACAAAGGAGCCTCAGTTTTCAATGATAATGTTTTCTTCAAAATAGAAGACACCAGTAGAAAGGGCTTCATAATAATTTGCACATTTGCCGAGATGTATTTTCTTAAATAGTGTTTTGACTGCTAAGGGCACTGCAGAGTAGTAAAGCACTAGAGCACTCACTCATAAATTAAGCTTTCTCTGATCAGTTTTGCCAATGCTTTCAAATCCACAATAAATGGATAAAAAATAATAATAATAAAGGCAGAATCTCAGAACCGATGGACTAAAACTGGGCTAATATAGACTTCTTTGTCTTTTCCCTTGACAGCTGGAAGAGTTTTGAATAAAGGGTGCCTGATTGCAGCAGTCTAGGTTTAGGCTAGTTTACTAGAACAATTCTACAATAAAAAGATTATTAAATAAAAGAGAGGGGATTTAATTTATGAGATTCCACTAACTGAAGACCGGTGCCTGGGATTTTTATCATCCCCATGAACATCAGCAAGTTTTGCTTACCAAGTGCAATGAAGAGCTTATGGAAACCTCAGGTTAGAGTTTTATAGCTGCTTAATTCTGCATAACTCCATTTCTAAGTGTCTGCTTTGAGTTACTTCAAAGTCCTCTTAACAGTTTCTCCATCTGCTTGAGATTCCCTTGACAGCTCTGCTTGTGCTTTTCCTTCGAGAATCTGAAAAATAAAATACAATTTCAATGCTTGCCTGTGGAAAGGGATCGTTTTTGGCCTGGGGACTCAGCCTTGCTGGTGCACATGCTTTGCCTGTGGGTAAAGAGGGATGCCCACCAAGCCCAGTTTGCCCCAGCCTCCCTTGTTTCCAAGCTAGAGGAGCCTGGAAATACTTGCACCCAGCTTATGGATAGTAGCAAGAGGGCTGGAAGGGAGATGTTTTTCAAGACAGGGGCTGAAGTTGTTTTCTCCTTTCCTGTAAAGGTTCAGAGGGAGGGCAGGATGTCTCTCCAGCTTGATTCCACCCTTTTTGCCCAAAGTCCACCTGAGCACGTCTGGTGCAGCAGCATGGCTCTGCAACAGAGCCACCTCTTTCCTGCAGTCCTTCTATGCACAGAACACTGGGATCATCACCAGAGGGTCAGTATCCTGATCTCCTGGGATGTTTCTCACAAAATGTAGGTACTACAGCTGCCACCAACCACTGCACAGGTTTTCAGACTGGCTGGATTTTACCACTGTGCAGACAGTTCAGTGTGATTAGATGTAGGGTGCAATGGAGGTATGTCTGGCTTTGACTCCTTGGATTCAGCTGTAGGTGCAGGTGTCATGAGGGCCACATGCTGGGAATGACAGAGAGGTACAACCCATGGACAATTAAGAGTCATCCCTTGCCTGCCTAATGATTCATATGGGTGTCTTCAGGAGTGCATCCATGGTGAGCTCCCAGGTTTTTGAAAAGGGGGAGGCACTTCCTGGGCAATGATTCTTCGTGATTTTCATCTTTGATCAAAATTCTTCATGATTTTCATCTTTGTAAGAAAACTTTGTTAGGATTTTGCAGGAGCGCTGGATGTAGTCTGTTAATTTTATCAACAACAGGTCAAAACTTGTTGATGATCTGTCAGGTGGGAGTGCACCTAGTGGCTAAAGTGGAGAGGCCAGCAGAGAGCTTGGGGTTTAGAACTGAGTAGCATGTATAAGCTGGTCCCTCATTTTCTTCATTTATAAATCAGAATGAAGAGAAATAGCTGTAACTCTGCATCACAGGCTTAGCATGAGGCTTAATTAATTTGTGTTTGTGACACTCTACCAAAAAGGTGTTAAGATAATTAGAAACATAACTCTTACATCTCTTCAGGGCTACTCCGCTGGGGCCACAACCCATGATTAAGATTTCTAGAAGATGTCACAATGCAAATAGCTGAAACGTAAACTTTAAGGCATTTAGAGATTTTTGAAGAGCTAAGATTTTAGTTAGAAATAAGCCTTACTACAGTTAATTAAAATAAGAATAATAAATGAGTAGGCCTTGATGAAGTTAGGAGTTAGTAGTTAACTAATAATTGATTGCTTGTCAGCACAATATTTAGTTAGCTGGGTTTATAATGAAGAATATAGAAACTGACAAATAGCTTTTAGGAACATAAGACAATTGTGGGCCTCCTCTGTTCCGAAACCAATTGAAGACAAGGAATGGGAGTTCTACCAAGAGTTCATTTGTCATATTTGCATTGAAAAGGTAGAAAGGTCAGAACGAGGAAGACTTCATTTACTTCCTTATTTTGGGACCCCTCCCCATGAAAGGGACCACCGACCCATTTCAAGGGACAAACTACGCAGGCTTAATAGATTTTGGAGTGATTAGCGTACGAAGCGGGGAATGGGATGTACTAAAATTATGAATATGTATTTGTATTTTGTGTATTAAATACTTGTATGGATAAAATGACTCTGTAATCACCTGGAAGGTACGGTGTGTATTTGGGAGCTATCCCGCACGCTGCCCGGCGTCGAATAAACATACACTTTCTAACTTTAAATTGTTAGAGGGTTTTTGTCCATCACAGTTGGATATCGATACTAGATCGATATCCATATTTTTTATTAAATCATAGCAATGACTTGTAAGTGGGAGTACTGTAAGGAGGAGCACAAGCAGCTCTCCTCCCTCTGAGGACAGGTACATTCACGCCATCGCTGCTGCCCACACACCCTCATGTTGGGTGAGGGCCCTTCAGGGGATCCAGCCCCACACCACGGTGCTGCTCAGCTCCATGTCTGGGGCAAAAGGGAAACTATGCTAAAAAATGGTGTTTTGTGATAATCATGCAGCCTCTGCAAAGCAGATTAATCTGTTCTGTGCCTTCTACCCTCACTGCAGGCAACTGCAATAGAGAGGCACTTGCTATTGGAAAGCACGCTTTACTGACACTGTTAGGGAGCAGAGTGACATCACCTACATTTTTTGGAACAATGGCCTTTTTCCCACAACTGCCTTGGCTTTTGTTCCCTTCAAACTGGCGCCATGCAGCTGGCTAGGATCTGGCATTATTCCCCTGAGTTCAAGGAGAAAGCAGTCCCTGGAGAGTGGGTGTTTGGGAGGAGTCAGCATAATGTTGATGGGCCCCAGCTGATATTCAGGGGGAAGTGATGCTATTTGGTTTTAGCCTGCTCCATGCTTCAAACTTGAAATTTTTTAGAAAAAATCCTGTCTGCAGAACAGAGATCCAGTCTGTTGGTATATGTGGTGCTTGATGTAGTGGCAGACATGGACAGGAGGGAGATGAAGGTAGCTACACTAGGTAAGGGCTGGTAGCTCCATGGTCTGGATCCAGGTGGGAGAACAGAAATAAAACAGGATCCTGTAAATAACAACTGCACTCACTACTCTCCTTCCTCTCCAGAGCAAGTCACTCCTTTGCACCGAGGTGAATCTTGCTTCTCCTGCTCTGCTCTTCCCCTATTGCTTCTCTAAAGTTCCCCTGCCTCCTTTGCTTCACTGCATTCCTTCTCCTTAGCTGGATGCTTTTTCTTCTGTTGCAGCCTGGAGCCGTTTCGCACCAAGCCTGGGGTCCTTGCTGCTCACAGGACCGATGGGGCTTTTACCCCACTAGGGTGCCCTGGCCTAGCATGACCTGCAGGAGCTGTGAGTGGCTAACATACAGCTATGAGTGGGTTTCTGCAAATTTAACCACTCAGATCTCTGAAAGTTGTTCAAACGAGGACTCCTCACACATTTGGAAGAAATCAGGTGCATGGCAGTGGCAATGCCATCAGTCTCTTACTCAGTGTACTCAGCAAAACACTGAGTCAAAATGTTATCTGCATTAATACAATCTTTCTTTTAGGTCCTGCTCATGTTAGGAATTTCCAAATGAAAGATCACACAATTTATGTCATTTAAATATGGGTAAGAGGTACCTTCCCTAGCTTCTTTCTTGGCAATGGTAGAGCTGTTTTGCCTGGGAGAAACAATACAAAATAATCACAAACAACCCCCTCCAAACCACAAAAATCCCAAACTGAAATCAACTCCCAACAAGACTTAACTAGCCTGAGGTAGGCATCCAGGGAAGATTTCAGCTTGCTCACTTTTGGCAGTGCTGCAAGGAAGTGAAGGCAGGATCCCATGCCAGGAAATGCCAGGAAATGCCAGAAAATGCCAGGAAACCTGAACCTGAGGCAGGCTGCTCCTCTTGCCTGCTGAGCTGGCCTGGATGCTTTGGCACTCCATTCCAGGTGCGCTGGCTGTGGATGGCAGGTCGCCTCTCCCCTGCTGGCAAGCCTGCACCTGAAAAGCAGCACAGCGACGTTTTTAGTTAATGCAAAGCAGTTTGAAGCATGTGAAGTAGTAAGGACAAGGTGAAGCATTTTGGGTAATCACTGTGCAGAGACTTGGCACCTGGGTTCTGAAATAGCAATTTCCTGGGACATTGATTCAGTATTAATGGAAAACACAAATAGGCTCCTGGGTTTATTAGGAGGGGAAGGGCAAAGCTTCAGCAATGTCATTACATAAATCCACAGTGAATATCTCTCAGTTATCTGATGTCTGGTCCCATCTCCCAAAGGTGGCATAGCAGAATTTGAAAATATGCATAAAGGGCCAACACACCGGCCACAGGTGTGATACAGCTTCTCCAATACAGAAGATGAGCTGAAGTTCCACAGTCTAGGAAAAAAAGAGGACTGAGAGGAGAAACTGGAGAGGTTATAAAATCATTAAGTGAATGAATCACCGAATGCTTTGAGCTGGAAGAAACCTTAAAGATCATCAAGTTCCAGCCTCCGTGCCATGGGCAGGGATACCTGTCACTGGACCAGGCTGCTCAGAGCTACATCCCACCTGCTCTTGAACACTTCCAGGAACGGGACATTCACAACTTCTCCGGGCAACCTATTCCAGTGCCTCACCACCCTCAGAGTAAAGAATTTTTTCCTAATATCTAATATTGACCTACTTTCCATTTGTGCTGTCATTACATGCTCTTGTCCCTTTCCATGTTTCCTGTGGGCTCCCCTCAGGTTACTGGAAGGACACAATAAGGTCACCTTTCCATGTTTCCTGTGGGCTCCCCTCAGGTTACTGGAAGGACACAATAAGGTCACCCCTAAGCCTTCACTTTTCCAGGCTGAACAAAACAAATTCTCTCAGCCTCTCCTCACAGGAAATGTGCTCTGTCTCTCCAATCATCTTGGTGGCCCTGGACTCACGTCAAGAGGTTGATGCTTTCCTGTGCTGGGGACAGGAAGGTGAATAACAAGTAGTTATTGGCAGTTGCTCATAAGACAAAAATCAAGAACCTTCAGATGGAGGTTTAAAGCAAAGAGAAAATCTTATTCCCCATAGCACTCCATTAAACAGTGGGATGCCATAGGATGTTGTGAAGGCTAAAAAATTAAATTAGTTCTAAAGCACTTAGTCGCTGTCAGGGCTAATAAACACAGAGCTGCAGGTATGTTCCTTAGGTCTAGAAACCTCTGTCTGCCAGCTGCTAGAAGCCAGAACAACACAGCAGGACGAGCAGTACTGTATGCTGGTCCAAATCCTTGATTTTTTTTTTTTTTTTAATTTATTCCTTTTGTATTCAATGCTAACATTTTTCAAAGGCTACAGACTGAGTGGCATTGCTTGTAAGGTGGTTGTTTTACTTACAGTGCAACAACTGTGAAAATGCACCATCTATTATTTGAGGCAACTGGGAAAAGAACATGTCCGAGACAGGGGTCTCTGGGCTGGAAGTTCATTAACACCCCTGTTCGTCAATAGAACTATATCAGGCATCAATTTGTCTGTTCATTTTCTACAAGTAGCTGCTTGGAGAATGAGTTCCTTCCAGCCAGGTTTGGTGGGTTGTGCTTCCTTAGGAAGGTTACAGTGTATAAAATAGCCATAAGCAAGACAAGTACCAAGAATGGCTGCTCTTGGGAGGAAGTGCCAGCTAAGAATTAATACTGATAAAACCTACATATTTCTTCCTGGGGATTCTCATGGGAGATGTCTAGCTTTGCTATTTAAAATTATTTTTTGAAAAATGTGCTACCAGTTAGGTGTTCTGGAAACAGATTAAGTAAAGGAGTAAACATAAACGGCATAAACATAAAAAAAGAATGGTGAATCCTTTGTCTCTAAGCTTGCCATGTGCAATCTGAGTACTCCTGAGAAGATAACCAGTACATTGGGACCTGTTTTTAAGCCAGCCACTAGATTACAGAAGCAGGCTTCCCAGTTTAAATCAGCTTCAAAGTGAATGACTGAAGAGTGATCCTGGAAAAAAATCTCCAAAGGTATATTTTCCCTTTAATACATTGCCAAGAGTTTTCTCTACAACAGGAAGAGTTAGTTCACAGGGACAGGGAAGCCAGGATTGGCCCTCAAACATAGTAGCAGAAAAGTTAAAATGTGAAATTATGCTGCTAATGAGCCTAAGACAGTAAAGTCATTATCTCCTGTCAGAGAAGCTGGAAAAGCATGTGAGGAAGAAGAGCCTGTGCTGCCTGCAAGACAATTTTGTCTGCTAATTAACCTGTAGGAGTGAAAGAACATAAAAAAAGGTGAGGAGTCCTTCCTGTTTAGTTTTCTTCCTGTAGGAATTTGTGTGAAGCTCCCGAGGACCCTACTGTCTGCTGCCTTAAGGTTTTATCCAGATCATCCCACCTCTGAATAAAGGACCTCAAACCTGTTGCTGATGGAAGTAGGTGGTTTTAAAAAACTGTGCCTTTCAGATACCCCACATTTTGTCTCCTCTGCTGTCCTTTGTTGTGAGGTTGCTGATGGCACAGAAGTGACTCCGTGGCTGGGCACAGTCTGACACAGCATGGAGCAGCTCCTTGATTTTAGACATTCCCCACCATTGTTCTTCCCCATATGGAAGCCTGGGAAATTTTGATTCACCTCCTTGTTTCCTCAGCTGGGGACAACCCAGTGGCTTTGTGATACCAGTAAGACTTCCTCCTCCTAGAAAAGAAAGCTGTGGGAAATGCTTTATTCTGCCTTTTCAGTGTCAGGACATCAGACTGAGCTGTATCCACCTCCTCAAGTTTCAGAGTGAGCATTTGATACCAGACCCCACATCGTGATATGATTTTCCTCCAGCCTTTAAGAACTTATTCTTCATCTGCATTTACACATCATTTTGTCGTTTCAAGAAACTCATTGATACAAGACTTTCTTTCTTTCAGGCCATAGACCACTTACTGTCCAAATGCCTTCTGTTCATTTCACCTAATAATTTCTGACTGTTTTTCCCATCTCCCTGCCTATTTGGGTAATCTGATATAAACCATTCTCCATTCTGTTTCTAAGAAGAAGGCAAAGCTCTCCTGCAGGTTGACTCATTCTGGCACTTTGATGCTAACCTACAGCAGGTCTACTGCAGAGTGACTGTCTGTCACTCCAGCTTCCTTAACCTATAGAAGACAGAGAAGTGGAGACAGCAAAGACATTTAGGACTCCCAGTGAGGATAAGGGAGGTCTTGGCAGACAGTAAAGCCTGACCCAGAATTATTCGAGGTTGTATATACATATAATAGGATTCAAATTTTCGCTAACATTTGTCAGAGGTTTTACCATTGATATCACCCTTGACAGAGCACCATTACACCCAAAAGACCAATCAATCAATATCAGCATGTAGGGGAATAGTAAATTCAGCTTTGCTTCCTAACGGAAAAATGCACAGAAATTAGTTGTTTATTTCCAGTGACAAAGTGGGAAGAACTGCTCATTTCTCAAAGCTTATGGAAAATATGAAGCTGACAAGAAAGGGAAAAAATTACAGAAATTAAATAGTCAGATGAACTTACTTCCCATATACACAGGCATAGTATTTTTTTTTCTTAAAAGAACCTGATATGAAAAATGTTATCATTTTTGGACTATGGGAAAGGAAACATTTTGCCTTTTCATCTTGGCTTTGTTTCAGGAGATAGAGCTAAAGCTGCCTTGTGCATTCCACAGAAGATGAATTTATCTATAAACATCTGTAGCCCAACTCCTCACCATATGAAGGCACCAGTGTATCCAGGGAAGCAGAGCATCCACGGAGTTGTGATACTGACTCTACTGACGAAGTCAATTGAATTTTGGTTCCCAAATTTCAGAAAAAGTTGTAGGTATTGCCTGGGAATTGCATAAGCTCAATGTATGATAAAAAAGACCCACATTTATTCAGGACATTCAAATTAGAGTCCCAAGTGAAAGGCTGATTGTTTAAAAGACACAATAAGGGGGTAAAGTTCAGGCAGTTTGTGGATGGCATCAAGTTTGTCCTCCCTTGCTATGGACATTCAGTTCTGGGATGAAGGAGTACAAGGCTGGAGCTTGGGGCAGGACCAAGTCAAGCTTTGCTGAGAAGCAGGAAGAGGAGTCACATGCAAACATTAATTTACTAGTCCAAGCACACAGCCACTAACAATGCCTGGGTCCATTCCCAGGAGGCAGAACTTTCTCGTTCTGTTGTTAAACAATTTTGTTCAAATGGTTGAACAATTGCAACATATTGTCAAATTGTTAGCATAGCTCCTGCCAAAGAGCATCTTCCAAAGATCTCCTGGCCCAGAAACTGTTCCCAGGAAGCAGCTTGAGATAGGCACACTCTTTGGTGAGTAGCAGAGGTTAAACATACGGCAGGGGGGCCCTTACTGCCAGGGAGTGGAACAGGGCACAATAAATTTTCTAGTGCAGACATAGCTACAAGTAGTACAGAGAAAATAACAGCCTGATTTGAGTGCTCCTGAACAACCTATTTGGGAACTAGCAATGATTTTAAAAGGAGTGTTTACCAAGCCAAAACAAAGGCCTGCAACAATGGTCTGGGTGGCACCAACCCATGAAGGGCTGCAGCTATCAGCTGGGGGATGGCCAGCCATGGAAGCAGTACTCGCTCCATGCCAGGCACTTTGGATACCAAAGTCTGGCCTTGTAGAGGAGAAGGGAGTGCAGTCACATATTACAAACACTGTTTCTAATAAAGATTTATTTTTTCCTATTTAATTTAAACACCCACACAGACAATCCTTTAGGGTTGTAAACACTTGCTGTTAGTAGATTAATTTGGTTGTTGCTGTATTTGTCATGCTGGTACTCGAGAAACTGAAAGCGGAAACAGGGAGAAACAAAGGGAAACAGCTGAAGTCAGTCACTCATCCTCTGAAGTAAGAAAATCAAAAGCAAATAAATAGCACAGATAATGTAATTGGTGATTATAAGACTACATAGGATGCCATCAAAACACAGAATGAAATGAGCTACTCTCTTGATCTGCCTGTTGCTTATGTAGTTCTTGTTTAAATGTCATTGAAATAACAGTGTGCCAACAAATATAAACTGCAAACACAGTATTTTAATAAGCTCAAAGTGAAATAAAACAAGTCAGAGCAGATCTGTTGGCTCTTGCAGTTTTTTGTTTGCAAGATGGGGAGGTTGGAGGTGGGAGGCATGTAGGGAGAGTATTATTCTTTGCACATGTTTGTCTGGTGCTGATTAAGAGGAGTGATGTTAAAAACTTTCTGTGACATGTTACAGGCTATAATCTTCAAATTTAGAGCCTTGTGTTGCTCTCAATCTAGTCACAAAATCCCCACTAAGGAGAGTAGAGAGCCCTGAGGAGTTTGTGTAATAGGCTTTAATAGTATCTAAGAAACAAAAATCTCCTCCTTAGTGGTGCCCAAACCATCTTTTCTCACATTTTGCAGAAGGACCTTGGCTACTAGTGTATTTGTCCTTCATCTAATCTGTTCTTTAAGAGTGCTCATCTATGTGGGCTTAAAATAGATCTAATTAACAGATCTGACTAGCTGCTTAGTCAGATATAACAGCCACTGCAGTGTAGAAAGGTTAATCCCAAGTCTGAAGAAAGCCAAGTGACATCCTCTCTTCCCCCCGCCCCCCGCAGAATTTGCCATACACCCATCATTTTCCCTGTCACATTCTGCACTGTTTGTTAGTGCCTTGGTTAACAACATCACCTCCCAACTCACACTGCTTAGTTTTGCTTCTGCTTTGTACAGCTAAAATCCCTGTAAACTTCCAAGCTGAAGCGTCTGCTTCAAATCTCAAAATAGCAAGTTTTTCCAATGTGTAGGCAAAAAGCTTTGGCTGTTCCTCCTTTCTGAGCATGACTGCCCTGTGCTGATGATGTCAGAGAGGCCTGGTGGATGGAAAGAGGATGCTCATGGATGCTGCCAGAGAACTTCTGTCTAAGCAAAAGCATAACCAGATAAGGCTGGGCACGGCAGGATTCAGGGACCAGAGCTCTGCTCCTGGTGTGGCATGGCATGGCATGGCATCCCCCAGGACAATGCCACCCCAGCCCCTTGCTTCACCACTACCTGCCTCCTCCCCTCTGAGCAAGCTTCTGCCTGGTGCTTTAGAAAATTAATGCTAAGTAGAAAACCATGAAAGCATATTACCTGTAAATTACCTGACTAATCATATTCTCTCTCCTGGGACCTATTACGCTTCCAAGCTTGTAACTTAGTCATCCTTGCAGGCAAGCTCTCCTCGTTTCCCAGTTTTGTTCATCAGGTTCATCCAGAACATTTGCAAATTTCTTCATTTTCCTCCAAGCTAGCTGTTCAGTCCTGCCAGGTGCTCAGCTCCCTGAGCACCCTCCAGGAAATTAATTAAGCACATGCTTGACTTGAAGCATGTGAAGCTGATGGCAATTAGGAAAACGGCAGGTTCTACAGCAGTCTCTTTTTGCTGTCAATTCCTTAGGTAGGTAAGATGAACTGTCCTCTAGAGACACTTGCCTCTCTCCATTGACTTAGGAGGAAATCCTGACAGCCTGTGCACCAGTAAGAGCAGTTTGGATATACCAGCCAAAACATAACATGTGTATCCCTTGAGTAGGGTATTTTGACTCACATGAAAGATAAGTCAAGCACTATTTTTAGTATTCTTTATTGATTCCTGTATAACTTCCTTTGCTCTTCCTGTGGAAGTTCCTTCCTTTCCAGTAACACCAGTATTTGAAGTAGCACATCAATCCCTATTATGTGTCAAACCTGACTTTTTTTCCCCAAGCCTCGGCATGATGCGGAAACTCTTAAACACAAAGTCTTCCTGTCATTTAAACACCCCACTGTATACGTAACTCAAATAAGATGTGGTGACTGCTAATGAAGTTACCCCCAGGCTCAGCAGATAGTACAACTTTCTGGATTATTTGTAAGGAGGTTGATACAGAGCCACAAAAGACTTTATCTTGCCAATGGCTCTATGAAACCTAAACTCTAAATAACTTTGTCTCTGCTTACATCCCTTTTGTGGTTCTGATTTATTCTTCCTATCTGAAAATTACAGTAAAAAAGCAATGTTACTTGCAATTACTTTTTACTTGCTCTCAAGTAACCTGTCTCTCAGGTTGCTTGGTGGAGTTGCTGCTTTTAAAACACTTTCATCACAGAAAAGAATTGATGTTTAATTCAACTCCCCCCAAAAATGGAAGAAGTTGTGCCACTAGGTCTGAGAGCCAGATATAGAGGTGAAAGCTAAGCATCCAGTGCTGATACTCACTTGTGTCTTGATGAACAAAAGCAGGCTGTGTGAGATGAAGAGTACACAAGTGTTTTCACCTCAGCAGCAATGTATGCTGCATCAGATCTTTTTAGGTTAAGATCTGTCTATGACTATGCATAAAGCACAGAGTGAAGCAAGTGCAGTTTGCTCATTAACTATTTTTATCTCGTGCATTTACTATTGGTATGCCAGCCTTTGTCTTAGGATATATCAAATGCTATCAAATGCTATTGTGCAGGATGGCAGCAGACAGAAAGGACCTTGAACATTATTTTCATCTTAAGGACAAATTCCTTCCACCAAAGATCTTAGAGCCACATTTTCAGTAAGCACCCAGCCCTGTAAAAATGCCAAGGCACACTCAATGGGACCAAAAACAAACCCTGAGATGGTTTCTCTGCTTTTGCTAAGTATAAAGTATTTGTCCCTGATCTGTTGGAGTTACACACACAGTTTCCATGGCAGAAACTGTGAGCAAAGGCATTGAACACAACCACATTGACCACAACTGCATTGAAGCACAGGGACCCACCACCTCCTCAAGGCTCACAATCCAGCAGGCACATGTGCACCACGGACAGACAGAGGAGTGAAGGAGGATTTAGCTATCCATGCCACACATGTATGGCAGGAAAGTCAGCTGCAGGGTGTGATGCTCTGAACTCGTGGCTCTTCCATACTGGGTGAAACCCTCCCATACACTGCTGTATTTGGGGAATGAAGGGGTTAAGCAAAGCAGTGACACCTGTGACCCAGACATGCTTCCCAACCAATACTGCTTGCTGACTGCCATCTGGCTAAGGGCACCCCTTAGGTGGTCCATGTTGAGATTCTCAGTAAAGCAAGGAATTTCTCTTGGCTTCCCACTGCCCATGTTTGGGGACATTTGTGTGGAGCCAATGCACAGGGACCACAAAGACAGGGGCCATTTTCCCCTCCTGAGGATATCATGGTGACAGCAAAGTGTGGGAAAGCTTTTTATCAAGGCAGCTTTCTGTCCAGCTCAGGTGATCCCTGTGGGGTTGTGTAAACACCAAAAGACTTTGAAGGAGGCTGGAAATACTTAGTCAATGGGGACAAACTGATAACACTCAATGTCACAGAAGAGTTTTCTGTCCTTTTACCTAGGTGGCTAGCTTGGATTTTGAATACCAAGGCTATAGATCTAACAAAAAATTAATGACAGGCTGCAATATTTTTATAATTTTATTCTAAACTCTGAATAGCTTTAAATGCTTCACGAAACTCAAGTAAAAGCTAGACTTAACAATGGCCAAGCAGCTCACACAAAAATGTAGCTCTCTACCTTGCTCTGCAGTTCTGAAATGCTTTAGATGGATGTTCTTGTGCAACACTAGCCCCGGCTTCCACGGTGTGCATTAGGACTGCAATAAATAAGTTGTGAGTTACATGGGCCTGACATGGTATTTATGAAAAGATCATATTTACTCCTTTGAAACAGCCACCCTGCAGAAAGTCTGGCACTTGTACAAAGACATTTATTTGGTACATCCCCTTTAAAGGTCAGGAACGAAAACTGAGAAGATGGGTAATTGCAAAAATGATTCTGAAAATGTGCTCTTATCTGCTGGACAAGGGGAATGTCAAGAAGGCAGGGAGGTGAGCTAAAGCAGGCTCAGGGAAGATGCAGATTCCAGGACCCTCACGTAGGCAGATGTTACGAAAGGAATTCCACTTGCTTTTGCCATCTGAGGAGTGCTGTGCTGTCTTCAGCCAGCAGCAGAGATATCCAGGGGAGGAAAGAGTCATGTGCTGTTTATCTCACCAATTTTTTGCAAGAGTGGGAATAGGGAGAAAAAAAATTGCTTTTTAACAAGCATTTAATATGGCATTTGGACTTCCCTGTTTTGGTCTCAACTGTCCTTTTAAATCCCAAATCTACATTCCTATTCAGACATGAATTTTGATCTGGCAGATATTTCGGTGACCAACACTCTTTTCTGTTGACTTCAGCAGATTTAAGTAGATTTTTTTACTAATGCTGCTGTTAATTTCAAATGGACATACGTCCTATCCACTAAACAGCAATTTAAAAACAACCTAGTGTTATTCTAGTCCTGCTTTCTTAGAACCTGTTCCCTAAGACTGACATTACCCTGTTTTGCCTTCTCTGGTACTTTCTACCCACATTTTCACTGCTCCCAAGTTATGTCCATTAAACATTTGCTGCACTTTGTTACATGAGAGTGAAGATTGGTGTTTCACTATGTAATGTATGTAAGCAGATGCCTTGAATTTGTTTGGATTTCAGTCTCTGATGAGCAGAGTTCTTGCACACCTGGAGCACAAGCCTTAATCCTTTTTCTTTGGTTTGGTTTACAGTGATATGTTGAAGGGCTCAGAGTGGTCCATCCTCAGGCAAGGTGCAAGCTTTTAAACCAGGATTTCTGGGGCAACTTCAAATCAGGTACTATAGTGCAGGAAGGAAGGAAGGACAGGACTGATCACCTTGCAAAGTGGAGTCTTACACAGGAGCAGGTGTTCTTGTTGCAGGCAGGGTTACCTTGTTGCAAGCATAAGTTACCATTTCTGAGTTTCTGGCACTGGTGAAACTTACTGAGCAGACAGAAAGCCCAGAACACAGGAGCAGAGAGACACTGGGTGTCACCTGCTTTCACTGAGACTCAAATGGAAGATGGCCAAGGACTCCTGAAGCAGCAAAACTTCTTCCTCATAAAGACCAGATGAAGATATTGTTCTTTTGAAATCACAAGAGATATAACTTCTCTATACACATCAGCTTTTTCTTGTGTTTTGTTAATCTAGAAATAACAAAAGGAGTTGTCAGAGCTTGTTTGGAGTTAAGTGACAAGTACCATGTGATGAAGGTCCACATTTCTTGACTGTGAAATGAGACAGGCAGCATGCCAGTGAGACCACAAAACAAAGGAAAATAAATAACCATTTGTGGTAGCAGCCTAAAACCCTTTCAGTTTCATGTCTCCCTTTTATTTGCAGTACTGATATGTTGGAATTGCTGGCATGAATTTGAAGCAGTCAAAGAAAGCAGAAACCCCAAAGTTCTTGTTTGTGAACCAAGGTGTCCGAGTCACAAAGAGTCATGCTCTGGTCAGTGGCAGCAGTGCTGAGCCAGGCCAGAGGTGACTGAAGCCAAGTCCTGGAAGGGAGAGCCATAGGCTTTGCCACTGGCATTGCCCCCGACCCTGCTGTGACCTCTTTGTCCCCACCACCATTATTTCTTTTATCACCCTCATGAAGGTGTTAATTGCTTCAAGGTTCCAAGGGTTGTTCTTTTAGTAAGCTCTTTTAGTGGCTTCATTCACTCAGCCAGCTGGAAACACTGGGTTTTACTGGTGTTTGTGCCAAGGCAGCGGAAGAAGAGAGCCAACCACAAAAAGAGCAACAAAACATGGTGTGGGGTAAGCAACCATCTCCTGCCAAGTGAAGGAAATATTAACATTATGCTCCCATCCGAAGCCCAAAAACACTAAGGTAAAAACAAAACATGAATTTAAAGCTTTGCACAACAGCCACCAGGCCATAATGAGATTTATTCTGTGGTCTTTTAGATATTTTGGACTGATATACCCAGCAGTTCACAGCATGTGGTTTATGCATATCAGACTTAGGGCATGCATCTGGAAGAATAAACTTATGGTGCATAAAGGTGAGACACTATGTCTCCAAACTGATATTCTAGTCTAATCTGAACTAGTCTATTTTTCTGTCTTCCTGTGTCATACCAAAAAGCACACAGGCATGATTGCTATGAACAAAACAGCCTGGCTGGGGCACTTGGCTCGAACTAAGTACTGACATTGAAATGTTAATTAGCTAATTGCTCCTGGGAATTACCTACCACCCCACCCTCACTACTAGGACTGGGATGCAAAATAGGGAGATCGGTGGAATCATGGGAGGGGGTTTTGGGGATGAAAAACACCTCTAAATGGAAGGCTGGGCACAGTGGAGGGGGCTGGATGGGTGTGCTGGTTGGGGAAAAGGGAACCACATCTCTATTCTGTGTTTAACCTGTCACCATAACCTGCAGAGGACCAGACTGGAGTCGGCTGTGGGAAGCAGGCGCAAAGGTAACACCCCTGGTTTTACCAGGAGGAAAGGAGGGAGGACAGTCTGCTGGGACTTCAGATACGGACTGCACACCTCTTCACCTCCAGCTACCAGTGTGCCACGGAGACTGCAGGGACAGACTCTGCATGCCTGCTCACCCTTCGGCTACCGGGAAAAAGCTACAACAGCAGGGGCGAGCTCCGTGTCGAGCCCCCTGCCAAACTGACTTTTTAATAATGAGCTGAACATTAATAAAGGCATAGACAGTGTTCATTTCAATGATCAGATCTCCTTTTTGCCCTTGGAAAGGTTACAGTAGTTACTAAATTATGAACTTCCTCTCCTCTCCTGTTTTTAAACAAACCCACTTGAAAAATAATGGAATTAAGCATAAGGAAACCTAAATGCTGGGATAGCTACTTCAAAAATGCTCTGGAAAAATGTTTATTTGTGGATGAAAAGCTAAGTACTCTTACTCATCCCTCTGCATCTGTCATAATAATGTAACTACCACTTTCAGCAACCATACAGATTTGAAAAGCAGAATTCTGAGTGAACTACCTGTTCCATCTAACAAACTGCAAATAATGAATGGGAAACTTGGGCTGATGTATATGCAATCTGTTTTCCCACTTAATTCTGGATTTCTGCATAAGCACATGTTGGTGCTTCACCTCACAAAAACCTCATAATACCATGCTACCAGCCCTGTTGTGTCCATGTTGTTTCAAGCCAAATGCACGGCTCTCAAGAAACAGGTCTGAGCTCTACCAACGGAGCACTAGCAACTGCTGTGATAGATCCTCACATCCTCCAGCCACTCACTTTCTTTTATGAGTTACAATCAATGGAGAAAGACAAGAAGGAGGGGAGATATGAAGCCTGTGCTGCTCACAGGTGTCTCCCCCACAGTAATGTCTGGAGCTCCTTGTGGAGCTATGTGATGAGGAAGACCACTGGCATTCATCTGAGTACAGCTAGCAACTATCATTTTATTATTTTAGGATTTTAAGTTACAAGAAGTGGACACCCACAGTCCTCTCTGCCCATCACTGAAGGTCTTTAAGGGTCCTGTTTGTATCCAAAAAGGGAGACTGGATCCTTATTTTACTTATGAAAGGCTTTGAAAATGCCTGTATTTGATGTTGGCAAGAAGTGGGATCTGTGGCTGGGATGCAAAGCAATAACATAAGCTTGGAGGAGAGCTTTGGGAGATTAGAGAAAGATGAATATTTAGATATGTGTATCAGCTGAACAAGAAGCTGTGCAGAAAATTGGCATGATTTAGATGCTGCCAATGTCTGAGGATATGAAAAAAGAGTATCAGGTCAAAGCAGCAGTTCATGGATAAACTGTAGATGTATGAGAGGAGTATTATGGCCATGGTGTCCGCAGCAAGAAAGAGAATCAATATCACACTCTACTGAAGAACACCTATATTCAGAAACGACCAAATGAGAGTGCAGAGCAACTGCCACGTCTAGATTAGCTTGCTGTTTATAGAAACTGCTCACACGTCTTTAAAACTTTCTCCTTTCAGCTTTGCCATTCTCTTTAATAATGAGTATAATTGAGTTGGTCACTATTTCTCAAGGCCACTAACCTCAAGATAACATCACTGGAGAAGAACCCTGAATCACTCGGAGGCTGACTGAGAAGAATATCTGGGCTTTGCATCACTTCTACTCTGAGGGAGCATCTAGTGAACCAGAACCAGCACATCAGTGAAAGTCAGCCTTACTCAAGAAGGTGGCAGCAGATTTAATTCAGAAGTTGCTTATGCCTGTGGCATGAGCAGCTTCAGTGTCTCTGGACAGAGGCCTTTGCTTATTCTTAGTGTCCACTGTAAAGTGCCTGCTAGTGGTTGTTTCTTGACTATGTTGCCTTTTCTACTGCATGCCATTTGTAATATTTTTCAGGAAATAGATTCTAAGCACTGTCCTGATGAGAATTTGGGGACTTTTGCCCTGGGAACAACCTTTCTGATAAACAGATTTACACAGGTTTAATGCAAACTCTTAGTACAAAGCAACAGGATCATTCCGGGAAACAATTGGATTGACATGCAGTTGATAGGCAACCTCTGAGGAGACAGTAACAGCTGCCCTCTTTGGCTTAAATGTCTAGAATATTTAAAAAACAAAATTTCTTTCTCTTAAAAGGTGCTGGATGGACAATGTCCCTTCCTTTGTCAAAAGATGCTAAATATAGATCCATGGGTCTGTACCAAAGATTCCAAATTCAAGAGTGCTGGCTGATACTGTTGTCTCATTGAGTTAGCTCCTGGTGGCCATGATTTAAACTGGGACATGAACCTCTTTGTACTCCTCTCAGTCCCTGACAGGTCTGGTTCTATAGGCACATGTAACAAAGAGAAGAATTTGCACCACTGGGTGGTGAGGGGAAGTTAAGCCCTTGCCACAGGTTATGCTTGTTCATAATGAGTGTCCCTGTGCATGCCCTAAGGTCAAGATAAATTTCAGGTGATTTGAGTTGATCAGCTGTCTCTCATTGAGGGGTAATTCAATCAACCTTGGGCTAAAGCATGCACACGAGTAATTACTACAAATTACATGGAGCAATGACTACTTTGTCTACCTTGGGTCCTCTGTTCTCCTCCAGTGTGTCACTAAAGTGCCACATGGACCAGGGCAGGATTCTGGCTCCACTGAAACACTGGAGCAGCTTCAGTGTGAAAATCAGCGAATCCAGCCTCATGAATAAGAATATTAGTCTTCTCCTCTCCTAAGTACCTCTCACTGCTGCTGAGGCTTGGTTACATACAGAGATGTCTCACAATTTGTCACGCTGTGCACTTTCACGACAAGCCTTCTTTGCTTAGTCCCATTAGATCTATCTGAAGTTTTCACCTTGCAGCCTTTTATCGGCTGAAATGATGGCTCAATTAAAAGGGTGCTAAATAAGGCAAATGAGCCTTATTTATCCCCAAAAATGACTTTAAGAGTAACAGGAAGTCCAGATCTAGTCTTAGACTAGAGGTTGGCTCAGCAGCTGGGACTTTGGTAGGAGCTGTGTGAAGTAAGATATTAATTTATATTTTACTGAAAAAAAACCCCAACCAAGCACCAAAACAACAGGAGAGTTTTGTTCCATCCGTTTCTCCTTCCTATCACCACTGTAAAGTGCTATTCAATCAGACACAATCAGTATTTGGTTCCTAACAGAAAGCACTTTTGTGGCCAGGCAGGTTTATATTTAGAATGGGAGTGGTTTAAGATGAGGGATGGGAGTTGTCTCCAAACATTGCCATTACTTCTTTAATGGAATATACAGCTTGCCTCCCTCTTTAAATAGCAAAATAGGCCTCTGTAACCAATTATTAGAACTTGCAAGCCTTCCTCAGGCCCATAGATGGCATATTCCAACAATTTGTGTTCTGTGAACCCAGCAGTGGGCTGGAAAGCAGAACAACCTAAAAGGCAAGATTGAAACTGAAATGTTTCTTCACAGGCAAAAGAGAATAGCAGTTTTTTATCCCTGGAATTCAAAGGCAGAGAAGTGAGGAGCTCAGAGAAGACTTGGTGAATGCTCACAATGGATTCTCACCATTTACTCTTTGTCTAACTATAGACAAGAAATGCAATGTGATGGTACAAATTGTTTCTGTTTTCCTGAAAACAAAAGCGACTGGAAAATGAGGCACTAAATGTAATGCAGATGGGAACTATGGAAAAAAGCACACCAGCAAT
This sequence comes from Taeniopygia guttata, assembly GCF_048771995.1. NCBI lineage: Eukaryota > Metazoa > Chordata > Aves > Passeriformes > Estrildidae > Taeniopygia > Taeniopygia guttata. The sequence continues at coordinate 92,076,439 of NC_133026.1, forward strand.
GAATTTGGGAAGAGCCAAAGACTCTCTTCCATGCCTGCTTCATAGTGACCCCAGCCCTTAATTGTCCTTGCCACACTGGCAAAGCTGTTGAAAGCTGATCCAGTGTTACACCAGCCTTCCTACACAAAAAAAGGCAACACTAGGGAAAGACAAAGGACTCAAGCTTGTTCTCTGAGAGAGATATTTGTTAAAAAGCCTTAAGAGGATAAATGATGTGCAAATGAAGTAGGACCCAGCTGACCCCTCTGGGCCTTTGGTTTTGAGCTTCCTATGTCAAAGTCACATCCAAGAGCTTGAGTAAAACTAAAATTGTATCTTCCTCTCCCACCTCAAATCCATGCAAATTATGCATGCAGATTCTGTATAGAGGGTTAGGTAGCTGGAGACAAATAGTGAAGTAATTTGGGAATTAGTTATGGATGAATAAGTTGATTTGTGAGAAGAGAAAGAAAAGCTTATCTCAAAGCATTTTACAAGCAGATATAATTATTAGGCCTGCTGTGACCATCAGTGGTGCATTCTGGTACTGAGAGTCTCACATGTAAACATGGGAAAAACCAAACCAGCCTTTAGCAGGAATAGTCTGGGGTAGAAGGAATAGGGAGGATGCACAGAACATTTCTTTTTACCTGTATGCCCATCATAGAAGCCCGGTTCACTTTTAGCCCAGCAAAACTGATGCTCAGGGATGTTGTGTATTTCACTGTGCTTCTTGTCATCACTGGTGGAGCAGTTTTCAATATCTTCAGGTACATCCCTGTAGCCACAACAGCATCTGTGGCAGGACAGGAAGCGCTTGTGTGGCCAGGCCAAGTGGCACAGAGAAGGTCTTATCCTTGCTACTCATGGTAGCCACCCCCAGGGCAGCCTAGTTCCACCTGCCCTGAAAACTATGTGACCTGGTTCTATCGTGGTGGTGTGTGGGACTAAAACCTATGTGGTTCCAGTGCTGTTATTTGGAACACTAATCATTTAGTCGAGACAGTCTCCTAAAGGAAATCAAACAACTTGTTCAAAAGGGAACCCAAGAACCTCAGTATTTCCAGTGCAGTGCACATGGCTAAAAGTTGCAGATCAGGCAACAAAATTATCTGGCATTTTAAATTTACTCTGACAATTATTGGTTCATAAGTTAGTCATGCCAGAGTCAAATAATCTTTTGGCTCCATCCTTGTGAGGAAAATACTGCAGAAATCTGCCTGTACACTTCTTGGAACATACCTGCTAGCAGAGAGCTCAGCAGCATCTAATTTTAGTAAATGTGTGTTTGTGTGCTACGCTGAGGAGTCAACCTTTATTGAGGTTTGTCACACTTCCTTTTTTGTCTATGTGTGTATTTTGGCACCCCTGCACCATAACCAAAAGAAAAACTCATGTTTTACAGATCAAAGTTTGCTATTGCAGTGTTAAAGGTACCTTTGTAATCCAAACTGCAATCCATGTGCAGCAAAGCTCACCAAAACCTAATAAAATAAATAGTGGATGGAAAAAGTTTATATTGGAAATTAAATGAATAACAGCATTAGAAAAGCAGCCCCTATTCAAGAGTGCTGAGAATTCATCAGAAATTGTTCTGATGATCCTCAAATAACAAAGGCTTATTCTTCTTTGTTTTTGTAACACATGCTATGGTGAATTTCCAGTGTCCTTGAAGTCTGCCAAGAATGGGGAAAAGCAAAAGAAAATTAAGGAAAGAGATGGGAATGTACTGTAAATATGGGATGACAGAGGGCAGAAAACTGAGGAATGAACTTTGATGTGGAGCAGATGTACCCCTGCATTCCATAGGCAAAAGCAGTGCCGAGGTCACTCTGAAGATAATGAGGAGAGAAACATCTCCTGTCTCCATTTAGCTTTAGCACAGAACCATTTCAAAGATGAATAACAGAAATGTTTCTAATAACACCCTCCCCCCCCATTTTTTCTTGTGGAAGGAAAGGAGCAAAAAGCTCCTTTTTAAAGAGAGAATTACACTCTGCGGTGCTTCTCCAAATTATTTCTGGATTCAAACACTTTGCAAAGTGCCCTATATTACCCTCAATCTGGGGATATTTGCTCTGTCTCCTGGAGATAAAGCTAGAGAGACATATTCAGTGTGTTGCATAAAAGCGTTCAATTGACATAATATGCAAAGACAGAAAGATGTATTTTTATTTTTATATTGCAACAGCAGAAAATATAAGACAAACACATAAGAAACAGCAAATTACATTATTCAAATATTATCTCTTTTTCTAATAACATTAGAGATTATCCTTTCAAGCTGTTAACAGCACTCAGAAATGGAGGGGGGAGGGGTCTCACAGATTATTTGATATTCACAGTGAATCCAAACCCACGTGGAAAGCTTGTGATATTAACATTTCTGTTAATTTGGTCTGGGCAGAGATTTGTGTGCAGTACTGGCCCTGCAAGGAATGAGTGGCAGAAGCCACACTGACTTCAACAGAACTATTGTTTAACTCTTTGCATCGTTCTGCTTTATTAGAAACATCTGTCAAAGACACAAAGAGCTGCCAAGGAGATGAGAGGATTTTCCTTGTGGTTTTGCTTTTAGAAGTATATTGAAATATATATTTATATGTATGTTATAATGATGGACTTACTGTATATGAGTGTGTGCATATACACTTATATGTAAAGATATGATGCTTTGAGATGCCTTTTTCATGGGTCACAATGACCCATGAAAGTTTTAAAATAAACTTTCAAAAATTAGTAGTAAGATGCAAAAAGCCCAACTGAATTAGATTATTCAAAAAACTAAATAAGAATCCCAAACTATGCAGCATCAGTTATTTTTTTCAAAAAGAAGCAGCTTTTTCAGAGAAGTTGTGTATCATGCATTACTCTTTTTTTGTTATTTATATGGTTAAAGTTAGAAGAGTTTGCAATCTTGTATACAAAAATACTCTTCCCTTTCTCCAGCCTAGTCTGTTCAATGGGAACAGATGAAATGTTCCCATAATACAGCAAATTTGTGTATGTTTTCTTGCAAGATTTAATAATTTTTATTGGGTATGTAAAATAAGAGTCAAAATAAGCATCAAAATATAAGAGAACAATAAGAATGAGAATAGTTACTGAAAACATCTGCAAGTGTCAAAAACACTCCCTACATCTGGGGCTCCAATGCAATGTGCTGTTACCTTTCTGTGCCCTGGTGCACAAGAAGTCACATGAGACAGAGATTTAGAGGTTTTGCAAACAGGACATGTTGGCTAGGCTGGACTCGCACAAGAGGATGTTTGATGAATCAAGCAGCCAAGGATGAAGAGAAGGGCCACATGCAAAGCATGTGGCACCTTCAGAAACTTCCTCTCTTGGGGACTGGTAGCATGTCCTTCACTTCCATCTGAAACTCCTGATGGTGCCTACAGCCAGGAAAAGAAGCATGGGACCTTGCACTGGCTACACTGTGGTTCTGCCCTGGAGCCCCAGTCAAACAGCTCAGAGGGCACAAGCGGCCAGTGGCATTTTTCCCCTTGGCTTGATCCCCTTAGCATCAGCTCCTGAAGACCAGGAAAGAAGCTGTGGGTGAGTCTGCACAGAAGCAGCTGAAAAGATCCCTGTATCAATGGGAGAAATCATGCTGGGACAGTGGGCTGTAACGGAGAAGTTCCCAGCAGACCTGTGGAGGATGTCTTTTTGGTTCTGGTCACAAGGGTTTTGTTGGATGAGTGCACAGAGATCCATCAGGCTTTTACAGCCTGCTCCAGACAATATTCCCTTCATAGGAGCACAGGGGGGAAGCAGGATTAGGCCTGAGAACATCAGTTAAGGATTAAGCTGAAATAAAACCTGCCCTATGGCAGTAAGCAAAGTATGATGTTTTATTTCACATGTGCTGGGGGCATGCACAGAAAGGGGCTCTTTGGAGTCCCCAGTGGCCGAATGAAATTGATTGAAGTGCAAAAAAAAAAGGTGAGTATTAAAAAACCCCTGAAAGCAAAGTAATTGCTTCCAGATGTTTTAAAATTGCCTTCAGAAATAAACAATCAAATCCTACATGAGCAAGACACAATAACAGAGGCAGAGAGAGTCAAGAATATTTATGAAGAGCACCATAGAGGGCATCTCTTCTTTCAGCAGGAACATAAAAGACTTAGCAGCCGACACCATCCAAAAGTCCGTGTTTTGGATGGTGGCCTGCTGTGGACTTTTAGACTGGCAGCCAGTTGAGTGGAAGGGATTGACATGCTAATTACAAATGAACACAGCCATGAAAAGTGTTGCTAGCCACAAGTTTTTCAGGCCTTAATTAAACATGATAAGACACACAAAGCCTTGGTTTATCAAACTGTTGGCATGAGGCTGCTGCCTGTCATTCATCTTTGTATGTGGTCTTATGACAAATGGGAAGGTGAACTTAGAGCCTTATTTCTCTTTTTTTTGATTCAGTACATGAACTATTTGGTCTCCTCTCACTTTAATTCAAAATTAAGATTTTTTTATGAAGTCCATCCACATACACATTTTTTAAAATGCTAAACCCCCCACATCTGCATTGTACTTTAAACTCTTACAGGTCATGGCAGAGACCTTGGTCTGGTGCCTGCAAGCCACCCTCCACCTCCTGACCTTTGGAACAGATCCCAGGCTCAGGTACCAGAGCTCTCCACTGTGCCTTTAGTCACACACTCAGTGTAAAGAACTGTATGTATTTTAAAAAAGCCCTAGAGCAGTTCAATTTACTAAATAGGATAGTTGAGGGACAGTGCCCCCACTAAGCATACTTGAGCCTGAACTGAGTACCAGAGAGTACTGTCTTTACATCCAGTGCCCAAATGCAATTAAGCAGAGCTGTTTTTGAAGAAAGTTGCACCCACTACAAATGAACAGTTTATAACATTAATCCATATCTGTACCAGCACGTACCATACTGACTCACATGCAGTATGTAAATAAATGAATGGAGTATTGAAGGAAATTGAAAATATATGGCTGCAGGAAAAATATCTAACACAGATTTTTAAAAATAACATTTACACAATCAGGTTTTTTTGTGTTGCAATTGTTTGATTTGGTTTGAGGGCTTTTTGTTTTTGTTTTTAACGAGGCACTTTATCTAAGTATTTTTCAGCTTAAAAGACAAGCAGAAAACAGAAGGCAGTATAGGTGAATGTGGTTTCTGTACAGGGATCAATGTGATTGAGCACAGCTAGCTCTTCCACTCTGAAATGGGGTTGGAGAGGTAATCTGTCTCCCTCTGGGGTAGATGTTTGTAATTAAGACACCATGCCTCATTAGCCCGCAGCAAAAATAAAAGGTGCTTTGTTCTCCGTGGTTCCAATAGGCAGCTGAAGAAAGGATTAAAGAGATTAAACCAAGCTGAACTTGTTTCTGAGGCTGGACCCTGCACTTGCCCATCCTGGAGCTCAGCAGCAGGTTCCTCTGCACAGTGGGGAACTCCCTGGGCAGCAGTGGGGAAAAGGGAGTGCAGACACTCAACATCTCCATCTGTGTCTTCACTGGACTTTATCATCACCCTGAAGTTGGCGTGAGGCTGTTTCCTGGTACTGCACTCACATATTGGCATGGTGCAGCCGCACCCCTGGGAGGTGCAACACAGCAGATCTGCATAAAGGAGACCAGAGTGGAGGGGCTGTGCCAAGAACTCCTTTATTGCACTCACAGATCCAGGTGTCTGTCCACTTTGGGGTCATTCTGATAGAGGCTATGTACAAGATATTCTAGGTCTGTTTTTTTAGCATGTTGCTTCTCTTATAACAATGTGAATGACTACTGCAAATGATGAAGTTAAAATGTAGAGCCTGGTCATGCCAGCCAGTTTAATCCCAAAAGCTCAGAAAATTACTTGTTCCTCCATCTGCCAGTTCTGTCTTGGCTATGAGTGGGGAAAAAGAACTTACCTTTAAGTAACTTACATTTCTATATAATATCTTAAGCAAAAGGAATTTTTTTCTAAATGATTTATGACAAAGCTATTACAATTTATTTTTAAGAAAATATAATGGCCCGACTTCTCTTTTCATGGCTATGAATTAATTAAGATAATAAATCTAAATTTGTTGACATCATCTGTGTCACTTTGTAAAGCATCCTTACATCTGACATGTCAGGGTGCATCCAGCACATGTCCATCAGACTAAATTCACAGCTACACTGTTGGTATCTGTCCAGTGCTGAGTATGGTGCTTCCTGATGAGACTGAAAAGTGATCAAATACCACAGAAGTTGCCCCCATGGTTGGCTGATGATGCTTCTGGTGCTCTACAAAAGCCAAATCCTCCAGGGTAAGAGACTCTGATTCCTAGAAGATGGTTTTTCTGTAAGGGAAAAATATGTAGCCTGGGAGTAGCTTAGTCTGTGGCACTGTGTGTTCATGCTGAGGATAAGGTGCTTTGGTTTTGGGCAGCCCTAGCTGGATTGTCACCTAGATTGTCACCCAGCCTCTTGTTTTTTGCAGTCTAATGATGCTGGCATTACATCCCCTACTATGCAAAATCAGACATGAGATTTCCCTCCTCATCTTTAAAGTTTCATGTGTTCCTGCCACCAGATTCCTGTTTGTACCTTTCCCTGGCCAGAAGGAGACAAGTTTCAGGCTCACAGCCCCCAGGTTTTCTCTGGCTCTCAGCTCCTCACTCAGCCCTGTACCCCAGCTTCCCATCCCATCACAAAGCACTGAATGCACTTGCTTGGCCTGGAGAGAAGGGCAGTCCCCTTGGCCCCTTTGTCCCAGGGAGGAAGGCTTCTGCTTTGGGGAGGTTCATGCTGAGTGGTTAAGTAAAACTTCCAAGTGAGAGAAGCCCAGTGTGTTATCTGATTTAGCAGAATAGCTGACATAAGACAAAAACAAAACCCCAAAATTTAACAGACACTATCTTCTCTAGTGGAATTAAAGCTGATTCCATGTTTTTCCCTATACCTCACCCTCTGGCAATCTGTCCATACTCCTGAGACTAACCACAGCAAAATCAGCTCCATCATGATCTGCTTTCAGACATGCTCAGGGACACCCAAATGGTTGATAGCCTCTGCAGTTCTCTATTTTCTCCCACTTGTATTAACATAGCCTGTGACTGTCACGTGTTTTTCAACTAGTTTTCTGTTATATCAAATAAATCATGCCAGAAGCAACCATTTCATTGGCCTTTGCCTCTCTGTTATGCTGCAGGCAAAGTGCCTGGGATCCTTCCACCCAGAACCAAAGGCTTTGACCTTCCCCCATCAGCAGCTGGCATTGAAGTGATTGTGAATCTGCAGCAGTTGTGTAACAGAGGAAAGGAGGACAGAAAACACCCTGTAACTGGGCTTGCTCCTGCCTCTTTGATGAGTTATTCAATAATTGTGATACAAATTCTCTCTCTCTCAAAGAAAATGGTACTGTTTTAAACAGCTCTTGCTACACTGTTAAAGGCAACATTTGAAAGCAGAGGCCATGGATGCACAGCTGGACTTCCCCTTTAATTGTTCAGAGCTTATTTCATGGCTCATCTATGCTTGGACAGTCTCGTGCCTTCAAAGGCACTTGGGAGAGCCAGGACTGATAGCAAGAGGAAGGGCAAAACTTAATATTGCTACAAAGCACATAAACACTTCATTTTCCCTGCCTGAACAGCTCTCCTGACATCAACCAGAATGAAATCTAGAGCACAGTTAAATACAATCTTACACATTTGCAGGATTCAGACCTTAAGAAAGTGATGGTAGTTCCACCTAGAAGGAATTGTGTTAGTCTTTCAGGGATGGCAGGCAGAATTGAGCAATACAAGATAAAGGTTTTGTGCAGTGAGATACAAGCCATTATCAGCACAGAATTAACTGGAAAAATGATAAACATCACAGAGATTTTTCTAGACTCTGGATTGACTAAATTTCTATGAATCCTGCGCAACAACTCTTTAATTAGTGCGAAGATATCTGCACAAACCAGACAATATTGATAAAATGAACACATACCCCATACAAGAAGTGAAACTCACTCTTTCTCCTTAGAATTAATTCTCTGCCTCTCAGATGCAGAGCTCCCTGTGCATTAGTCTGTTAATTGTAATATAATATTTTATTTTGCTCTCCAGATCTTCTCTTCCACTCTCTTCAAGAGGTACAGTGTATAAGAGCAGAAAGAATTTCCACCAACCTCCTGGCTGATCAAAATGCTTTTTCACCATAAACAGCCTAAAAGAAGGATCACAGGGAAGCACACATGAAAAAGAAAAATATCACCTTAGATTTAGTTTTCACTGGGTCACTTCCACTGTTTAAAGATTAGCACAGACTAAGGTGCCACAACCACATGCAAACTGAATTTTTAAAGAAATTTTCCTGTTTTCCTGTTCTAGAACTGTGGCCTAATGTTTTCATAAAATACCTTATTGCACAGTGTAGAGAAAGTACAAAAGATGATAGAAGCATAAAATATATTATACAAACCTCCATTCTTTCAAATAACTACTATTCACTCATAGATGGTCCCAGTTAGTTACCTGGAAGAGATGAGCAAGAGAAGAAGGTATATAACCAAGGAAAGGGGAAAGGTCTGCCAGAAAATTATTTTTCTCATTCCTGCAATGAACACATGTAACACTAAAGAAAATCACCCGAGGAAAGGAGATTGCTTTACTCCTAAAGACTGTTAAGAGTAACTGCAAAAAAACAAAAACAAAAACAAAACAAACAAAACAAAAAAAAAAACCACACACAAAAAAAAAACCTCAGGGAGACAAATAGCATGACTTATGACTTCCCACTGTTCAGTGCCTTCACCAATCTTTGAGACGGCTGTAAAGACAGAAAAGCCTTTTCACAAGACAGCAGAACAAGTTTACTTTGCTTTAACCTATGAGAATTGCTGATCTCCTGATGACACTAAATGAAGAGCAGAAAGGAATAATTAGACTGATCACTCCTGCAAGCTTTGCTGTTTGCTTTCACTGTCCAAATTTCTCATGCAATATAGCTGAAGACACCTGAAGGCTGCCTGCTATTTTGAAGTCAACAGCCTTTAAATGACCAGCAGCTGCATCTGGATCTCTTCTGATGATTAATCTCCAAACTCCTTGAGAGGTCCATGCTATTCAGTAAATCTGTTTTGAACTTCATTTCTTCCAGGTGAATTGAAGCCTTGCTTTTGTAGAAAAAGCTCTTATCTATAACAGTTCCTTCCTTTCATGGATATTTTTTCCTGTCTCCCAGGTGCAGAATACCCTGGGCATGGTTCCTGACAATCCTTTATTCTAGTCTAGGTTTATTCTACTCTCCATATGCTCCTGTGGCACTGCATATTGATCAGCTGTTTCCTGGTAACAACTGTAATTTTTTATTTACATCAGCTGTGCTTTGCAGTTTGAAATGCCTTGTTTTCAGTGTACACAACATGAGAAACAATAGCATAAATACAATGTTGTCAGCAGTTAGACTGTGGTATCCAAGGCATGATTAAAGGATGCCCCTAGGCTAGAATATTGGTTGGCAAAAGCTGAGTTGTCAGCCTCAGCCTTAAATACTAAGGAAAACTGCATCATCTGTGTGCCACAGGAAGCCTAATTATGCATCTCCCACATATTTATCACAGCAAGAACCTTATCTCTAGGTTGCAGCCAAGAAATAAAATTAAGAGGTATAGTGACTTCTAGACCAGCAATATTCATCTGATAGCCCCGTGTGGCATTTGCAGCCTCACCAAGGGGCTCCTTGAGAAGTAGCATACTCCAGCCTGCCCTCCTTCCCAGGAGTGTCTCAAGACCAGGCAGGCTTTCCCATCAGCTGGCCTGGCCATGACTGTGAGAGGTCAGTCAACCAAGCCTAAATTGATACTGCTTTTTCTGCCTGTGTCTGGTTTAAAATTTTTGTCTTGAAAAGGAATATTGGAAGCTTCTTGACCCAGCTGATATCAGTTACTCACACTTAAGTGAATTAAACATCCATATTGGCATTAAGGCAACAACAACATTATAACTTGCTTATTTATCAGTAGACCTCATTAAAAATAAGCAAATAATTCTTTCCAAGGGTGTATTGCAGTCATTTACATACAAAGTGTGTTAATGACAGCAGAGAGAGAGAGCTCATACAGACAGGAGAAAGGAGCTCTCTGGGAAGCCACAATGAGCCTGAGCAGAGTAACCAGGTTACACAGCAAACCTACACTTATCAGCAAGGCTGCATTTGCTTCTGCTCAGGTGCTGGAGCAAACAGCCTGGCAAAGGCCTCCCAGGCATCTGCCTCAGTGAGGTTGCTTGGCAAGTTTTGACATGTGTATTCTGTTCTTGGAGGCTACCTGGCTGTGAGGAGCTTAAATAGTTCTGAATGCAAATTATCTCCTTTAAATACTGTTCTTGCTGTCCTTCCTTCTGAGGACTTCCAATAGCTGAGGCAGCACATTAAATCCATGATACTGCCCAGAACAGCTGAACCTAGGAATGCAATGCTGTCCTCATTAACTTTCTCTGTTAATTCATAACTAGGTGAACAGCTTAGAACCAGGAAACTGGCGCCCAGCCCTATAGAAGTCCATGTATTCTAGGAGGAAAGCTATGGCCAAGTACAGAAACCTTCTCTTACAGGTTTTCTTCTTATAGGGATAACAACTTTTTGCTATGAAGACCATATGTAGCCTGGATAGCTTATCATGGCATTGACTTTAGGTGCCAGCACTGGAAGGTCAGGGTGAGGGATTTCCTGCAGGAGGCCTGGGTACAGCTCTTCCCATGAAAGGCAAGGGCCAGGGACTTTGACGGAACTTGAATTTCCCCATATGCTTTCACTCCTTCCTTTGTACATCTAAATATATTCCTGATGGCAGGGCAGTTTTAGAGTGTAGCTTAACTGAGAAATGTGAGTAATTGAAACCTGATACAATCCTGTCTTCTCAGCTGACACCACACAGAAGGAAAAGCACCTCAGCTCCTCTAAGAACATAGATAATGTACATGCATGAATCCCCAAGTTAATTAAAAATAACAGAATTGAAATGAGCAATAACAATAACTAGCACAGTCATCATCAGACTTCAACAAAGTGTCTGCTAGGAAGAGGTTAAGAGAAAAAGGGTCCTCCCAGCTACACAGCTATTTCTGTGCATGCATAGTGCCTGGTACAGCAGCGACCCTGATCTAATTTGGCCTCTCCGTGGCAATACCTTTTAAATGTCATTACTTTGAAAATAAGGTTGTTGATGTTTAATGAACAAATGATCCCAGGCAAAATAGGATAGTAGATTTCATGAAGTAATGGAAAGCTTTAAGGGAAGAAGCCTGACATGAGTATTTCTTCAGGGCAGAGGGTACTGGGACCTGCTGGGACCCCATTTGTCCAGTTTGCTTCTGCTCAGGTGAGTTTTCACAACTACCCAACAAATACACATCTCAGGAGGATTTGCCTTTTTATGATCTTTACTTGAAATGAAGGACTCAGAAGAGAAAGAGATCCTGATGCCAAAAGGAAAGCGTTACCTACTGTGCAAATGGCTAGCAGTACAGCAACCTGAGTGAGGACCACTCCAGCCCCAAAATGAGCTGCTGTCTATCCCAGTGGTAGGATATGTTCTTTACTTAGAAATTTTAGTGGTGCTTTCTGTGATGAGAGAACATATCTAGACAGAAACAAATTAAAATCCATTTCCTATTTTACACTGTACACTGAAATGATTATATGAAGATAAATTTGAATAACTAGTCCCCTGGGACCATGATATTGTGTTATCCAAATCCTGTCTTTAATGAACCCTGCAACTGCACAGAAACAATTCCAATCAGGCTAAAGGCAGTGAAAGGATGCTTTTCATCTATATGTCATCACTTAAGTCTTGCTATATTTTGCAGCTATTTAATGCTTTGCAAACTCTTCCAAAATGTTGGATGTGCTTATCCCTCTCCAGGCAGCTTTCCAGCCACTCTTTCCCAAGTCTGTAGCACTGCATGGGGTTGTTGTAACACTAGTGCAGGACTTGTGTGTATCTCTGTTTGGATTGTAGATGCTTCGTTCTGCTCCTCATCTTTGTCTTCCAGCTCAGGGGGCTGTGTACCCCTAGGAAAACTGGTCTCACTATTAAATACTGAAGTAAAGGAGGAAATAAGTACCTCTGGAGTTAAATCCAATTTGTGGTCAGTCCCAAGGGGTGTCCCCTAGGGCTCTGCATTGGGGCCAATCCTGTATAATATCTTTTTTGATGACCTGACAAGGAGATCAAGCACGCCCTCAGTCATTTTGCAGATGACACAAAGCTGTGTGGGAGCGTTGATCTGCTGCAGGGCAGGAAGGCTCTGCAGAGGGATCTGGACAGGCTGGATAAATTGGCTGAGGCCAAATGTATGGCATTGTGTGCCAGGTCCTGCTCTTGGGTCACAGAAACTCTGCAGCACTACAGGCTGGGGGCACAGTAGCTGGAAAGCTGCTGGTAGAAAAGGATCTGGGGATGCTGGTCCACAGCAGCTGAACATGAGCCAGCATGTGCCCAGGTGGCCAAGAAGGCAAATGTCATCCTGGCCTGTATCAGCGAGAGTGAGGCCAGCAGGACCAGAGGAGGGATCACCCCTCTGTACTCAGCACTGGTGTGGCCTCACCTCAAATCTGGTGTTCAGGTTTTGGCCCCTAAGAACAAAAATGACATTGAGGTGCTGGAGTGTGTCCAGAGAATTGCAAGAGGGCTGCTGAAGGGTCTGGATCACAAGTCTTCTGAAGAACAGCTAAGGGAGCTGGGGTGTTTATCCTGGAGAAAAGGAGGCTCAGGAATAGTCCTTTTTTGCTTTCTGCAACTACCTGAAGGGAGGTTGCAGAAGGTGGGGGTTGTTCTTTTATTCCAGGTAACAAGTGCTAGGATGAGAGGAAATGGCCTCAAGTTGAATCAGGGGAACTTTAGATTAGATATCAGGGGAAAATTCTTCAGTGGAAGGATGGTCAACCATTTGAACAGGCTGTCCAGTGAAGTGGTGGAGTTACCATCCCTCGAGGTATTTAAAAAATGTGTAGGTGTGGTACTCGAGGACATGATTTAGTGGTGGATTTGGCAGTGCTGGGTTAATGGTTGAACTCAACGATCTTAAAGGTCTTTTCAAACCTAAAAGGTTCTATGACTCTATGTCATAATGGGGGATGCTGTCTCGAAAATTTTTTGCAAGGCTTTTTTGCAAATTTCTCCTCTACCAGCTCACCTTTATGAGTCACGATACCCAGTGCCTGAGTGGCACACAGTATTTGCAAGTGCTTAGTACAGAACTTCCCCATAACCATAAAGCTCAAAACATATTTTGTGGTTTGTTTTTTTCTTCTGGCCACACCCTGGGAGCAGTCACCAAACAAGGCTTTAAGAACTCAGGGCAGGGACATTTTTCCTCAGATGCATTTATTCAGAAGCTGGCACGACAAGGTTTTCAAGTGTCATTTAATAATTGCTTGTTACTAACAATTACCACCTGTGCACTAGTTATTATGTAGGATAACTTTAACAATTGGTTAGTCCAAAAGGGTGCTGTTAATGCCAGGCACTCTGTTTACTCAGGGACTCTACCTAGCAGCCCTGTGGAGCTCCCTGGCCACGTGGCTGGCAGATGCATGCTGGCTAGTCCTGCAGCTGGGGAGCAGCTATGTCAAAGTCTTCTTTCCCTGCCAACAGAAGAAATTGGCTGCTGGAGCAGGCTGGACCAGACTCAGTGGCAGCCAGCTATTCCCAGCTTTGCAGTGGCTCTACAGTTCCAAACCATTGAAATTAAATGTCAGTCTGACTGAGTTGCTTACACCAGAAATGTTAAATTACAGTGTAAAGCAAACCTCCAGAAGACTTGAATTGCTTAGAGGGTAATTTTACTGTCTCTGGCATCCCATGCATGCTTCCATCATGGTTTTCCTAATAAGACATCCTTGTTGTTTTTTGTTTGATTGAAAAGTACATGCAGCTCCAAATAAAATAAATATGCACATGCTTAGTTCCTATACAGGAATTCTGGCATTTAATCTGTCCACATTTCTTAATACGTTTGCATATACATGGCCACTATGTGTAGCTATGTGTGGCTGATACATGTTGCCCTCTGAAATTTGGAATTGTCTAGTTCAAGTTACAACTGCATTTTGGATTTCTGTCTGTGAAGCCCTGTTGCACACCAGAGCTGTTACCAGCATTAATGTCTTCTTGGTACACAGAGCTTCAAGTCAGAGGCAATTGTGCTCTCAGCCCAAACTGTACCTGCTGGAAAGCCTTCCTGAGGCAAGGCTGGCAAACCTCCAGGTTGTGGCTCTGTCCTCATACGAATGTGAGCAGAAATATTAATTTGTTTAAGCAAAACAGGATGAATAAGAGAGATGAGAAACCATGAAAAATTCTGGAGTGCATTATTGATTTTAACACCACGGTTGGAGTAAAGCACATTTCAACTTTTCCACATTTGCTCCTAGACTACAAATTAGGAGTACATCTACAGTGATGATTGAGTGTCTTCTGTAAAATATTTACTCTGAGTTTGATCAGTTTTGAGTGACTGGAAGGTATTCATTTGGCATTTGTAGCATTGAGTGAACATTCCAGTCCCAGTCCAGAAAAGAGCTCAAGGCTTGTGCCACTGAGCTGTGATCTCTGGCCAGCCTGATAAAAGATTTTTAACTTGGGTTCTGCCAAAAAGTTGCTGAGCAGCCTCTGAGCTGAGGATGCAGCACTAGGGCTGCTGCTGTGCTCCCCATCACTCACAACCCCTTTGAGTACTCATGCTACTCCCTTCCCTGTCAGGCAAGTGGTGTTTGGGAGCACTCTGGGCAAGAGCTTGTTTGTGGGGAACAGGATAAGCAGGTTAAAACAGTAAGCCTTGATAATTCTTCTTAAGCTCTCTGTTGGTTTAACACTGGCTCCCAGTGTTCATGCAAGGTGGGACAGGAGCAATGAAAGCCTCCTGATCAAGACCCAGTTCTTTGCCTGCTGTAATTAGCTAAACTAGTTTCCTGGCTTTCACTGCTCCTTTTTCTCTGGTCATGAATAAAACAGACCCTTGTTATGGCTGCTAAGAAAAACTGCCATCAACACAGTTTTGTTATTCTTCAGCATCATTTAAAATAAGAAACAAGGTTCCTATTCTTAAAGGGGAGAAGTACACAAAAAAAAAGGAGGGCATGAGAAGTGACTCCCTGTGTCCTCAGAAATTAGGCTGAGGTTGGAATACAGAGATTCCCTCCCTGGTGGGAGACTGGCATATTAGACTGACATGAGGGAAGAGGCTGACTGGGCCCTGTGAGATTCCAGCTTTGTGCTAACTCTGGGTCTGGCTGGGAGCTATTCAGCCAAGTGCCACGGGCTGGAGGTACAAGTGTCAACTGATACTGTAGTCAAAGTCATACAAACATCACCCCTGGACAGAAACCTTCCTAGGCTGGTATTAGCAAAAAAGTGCACAGTGCCTGTGAAATAAAGGTTAAGAGAAGCTTAAGCTGATACTTAGAAAATGTTATGGGCCATACCCTTCTTGGAAAGAGCTGCACTCTGATTGATACCTCAAAAATTCTGCTTTTCTTTATTCAAAGAAACACCCAGAAAAAAAATCCTTGGAAAGTTATGGAAAGCTCCATGAGCCCCACAGGCTGGAAGCCTCACTGCAGTTAAATATACTGCATTTAACCCTAACTGGATATCATAAAGGGATACCTGTGCAGCCCACTGCAGATACAGCAGCAAATAAATGTCCAAGAGTTTGTACAAGCCAGCCTGGGTGCTGTGTGCATGGGTTCTGCAAGTGGCATTTTCAGCCCATCCTCCTCCGCGTTGGTCTCTGTGTTCATTTTGGCAAAACCTCTAATTTGTGCATGAAATGGCCATTTCCTTGAATGCCATGAGGCAATTGAATCTAATGTTCTAATTTGTAGTTTCAAATGCTTGTTTGCATGAGGAGTCATGTCTGTGGGCAAGGGGGCTCAACCATGCAAGCACAGGCTGCTGCACATCTGGACTGTGGGATTTGAGAACACCAGCAAAACAACAAACCTCATGAAAAGGCCTCAGAAAATAGCACAACCTTTAAATGGAAATATTAGCAATAGAAAAAATAAAGAGAAGGAAAGATGAGTAATTTAATTCAAGTGGATTTTCAAATATAATGCAGTTCATTTAATTTCATTTAATGTTATTTTAAGTAGCTCACATCCGCTGCAGATATCCACAGGACTGATTTAACCTGTGAACTGAGACTACTTTTCCTTGCAGTGCTTTACTTAAATTACAAAATCCTACCACACTGTAATGCTACAAACATATTTACTTCCTTTGGAAAGGAGCAGGGAGAGGATGACTGTGCAAAATGGACACCGGTCATGTTGCTTAATGTACAGCAAAAAATACCTATAGATTCTTTGCTGAAAAGAAAACAGCTCTGACATTAAAGAAAAAAAAAAAAAGCCTACCCAAATCTGTAATTTGTCTTAATATTAGCCCATGCAAAACTTTCTGCAGAGATGTGAAACCCAGAAGTACTTGCTGAATGATCATGAACCACTGATCTCTGTTCTTTCCTTCTTTGTATGCTTGAGACTAACTGAAGTCTGCTTTTCATGTTGGTTTGTGCTAAGTGAATGTTAAGATTGTGAAATAGTCCTAACTGGAAAATGACACGGAGAACAAAAAAAAACAAAACAAAACAAAACAAAACAAAACAAAAACGAAAACAAAAACCAAAACAAAACAAAAAAAACCAAAACAAAAAAAACCAACAACAACAACAAAAAAAAACCACACAACCCAAAAACAAAAAAAAAGGAGAAAAGGAGACTAAGATGATTTTTTGAAACCAGTTAGATTTTTCAAAGCTGTTGTTCTGCATTGTGATGAGTTTATATGGATGTAGTATTGCAATTTACAGGAATGTTAGAAGAACTGAGACCTAGATGCACTGAGTACCATTAACAAAACTCTCAAGTGGAATGTGCAGCAATTTAAACTAATGAAACACTAATTTCCTGCTCTTTCAAAGAGCTCCCTTTACTGCCATAAGACTCACAGAAACAAGTGGACACATGCCTGCTTATATAGTGGTGAGGCCTAAAAATCTCTAATAGGCCTGTTAAATAAACAAGAACAAATATCTGATGCATTTGTCCCGGTGGCTTTGTTATCTCTGCACCCAAGTGCTGCATTTTGTATGCACTCAGTTTTCAAAGCAGAGCACCTACGGCAGACTTACATGGCCGCTAAAGGGAAAGCTTTGACATTTAAGAGATTTCCAATTCTTCCTACATTGAAATCTAAGCCTGACAGACTCATGGGCAAAATTAATTCCTTAAGCCCTTGGCACAGTGATAAAACTTATCTGAAGCAGAAAATGGAAATGTACAGTGTGCTTTATAGAGCTGATCAAAGATCCCCTGGAAAGTGCTGAAGCAATCAGAAATGAACGATCTGCTCACATGGATAGGAAAAGTGGATGTTTTAATTGCATCAATTATTCACTACCAATTATTTGTGAGGTCTTTTATGTCTGGGTGATTCAGGAGCCTATCTATGTATGTTAAAATCAGCTGAGTTTCCTACTATTTTTCTGTGAAAACCAAGTTAGCTGTGCTGATGTTTCAAATCAGAGATGGAGGAGTCTGCCGAAATTTGAAGCTACTGTGTAACTCCTTCCCTATTGAAACACAAAAGAAACTAACATTGTGGTAGGAAATTGATCCTTACTGAAATAGTCTTTATAACAAGGAAAACCAGATAATCTCCTGAAGGAGATGATATACAGATAGCTTACTAATACATTATTATGCAGCAGAAAATAACACACAGAAGATGCTAACACAAGCCACTTGTTTTTATTATTCTTCCACTAAGGTAAGAAACATCTTGGTCACTGACTAATCCCTCAGCCTTTTGAGATCCATTTCCACCCACACACGACATGGTTTTGGGGACCTGTGTTTTTGTTTAACTATTCTTTACTGCTGAGGAAAAGCAGTGCCTACCAAGTTAACAGGGAGGGAGCTTATCTCTCCTCAGTGCTTCTCAACACTGTGGTGATCCCTGTGTCCCTGTGTAACTCCCATGCTGCTGTGTGGCTTTAAATGGCTCAGGAGGGGAGTTCATAGTCCAGGCTGTAACATATGTGGTGTCCCTTACTGACTTGAGGCTGAATTTTTTCTTAGTTAACATTGATGGGCTTGGATGCGTGGACATCAGGACAGGATTTGACCTGGGAAATGTCCAAGTATGCTACTTAAAAGGTGAATGTTGGTGTTGATCAATCAGCCAGCTTGATGACAATGTTGGCCATTAGTGAATCTGAGATATTTATGTGACATCTAGGAAGATGTCACATAAATATCTCAGCCACCCTGCTTGGTGCCTGCTTGCCTGGCATAATTTCATATGGAGCTGATTCCTACAGCAAATTCTACCTTGAGAAGCAGTCTGGACAGACCCAGTATCTCCAGAAAAAGCAAGATGTCCTTTTCCCAATCTGTTTCCACTGTTTCATTGCAGGAAATAACCTGTATTTCCTGCAATGCTGCTGTCAGCCTGCTGTGGCTGGCATGAAGAGCTGTTATCACACATAACCCATGTCTGAACCCCAAATCCCCAAATCGAGATGCAGCTGCCACGCAGTGATTTAAGACTCCTTAAGCAGAGCAGGAAGAGATCAGAAAAACAAGGAAAGCTTATTTGCAAAGCTAAAGAAAGACATCGTGTAGCTGGGGCAGGAAAAGCAACAGCTGAGCAGCACCTGGAGGCACTGCCAGGCACAGGTACAGGACAAGTAAAGTGATAAAAAGTTCCAAGGGCAGAGGAGCTCTAAACCTCTGCAAATGCTTTAAGGCTTGTCAGCCCTGCCAGGTGCTCCTGGCCAAGGGATGTCCTTCCAACACAGTAAGATCCAAGGAGAGGGGCTACATACAACAGCATTGCCTCCGTGCTGCCTATCGTCACTAAAACTTCTCCACAAAGTTACGAGATTTTGTCTCAGTTTTTGCTTCCTTCCTGAATTTATCACTTTGGGAAAATTACTGATATTGTCCTATGCCAAAGTGATACATGTTTCTGTGTGTTTGCTATGGCATTAGAACTGAATTGTAATGGGGTTTTTTTGATTAAAAGCTGCAGTTGGACTTGATGATCTGAAAGGTCTTTTCCAACCTAGATTATACTGTGATGAAATGGCAAAAATTGGCATCAACAAATAGATTTGCTGTGAATGAAATTTTTGCTGCCTTTTTATTGAAAAAAAAAAATAATTGCAGGGAAAAGCTTGAAGTTTAAGAAAGGACAAATATCCCACTGATGTCTCCTCCCTTTGAAGGGTTTTGGTGTTGGGCCATCAGTTGTGTACTACTGGTGCTCCTCTGTAAGGTACTGGATGTAAGGAAATGTGTTAGGGAAAAGCTGTGTGACAGATGCCAGGGACTTTTGCCTCCTCAGCTACCTGCTCCAGGTGGGGCCACAGCATCTTTCCAGGCAGCCCTTGGGGACTCTGTATTTTGGGATGAGGCATATTGCATCTTCCTTTCCAAATACCCTCCAGCTGAGAGGCAATGCCCTCCCCACTCTTGGAGCATTTTTCCTGGATTGCTTTGAAATGCTAGAGGTGCACAGAATTTCCTCATCTTGTATACTGCAGCTCCTCACACAGAGCTTTTGGTGATCTCATGTGATCAGGAGCAGCCTCAGCAATATGGTTCCCCATGACTGAGTCTAAGCAACATCCACTCCTGCTTCCAAAGGCCCAGCAGGATCAGGAAGAAAAACTGGGAATGTGGCCAACAAAATACTCTTTTTCACCTAAGGTTGCAAAAGAGAACACCCCCAGCACCAGCAAGCTCAAAGGCAGTAGAAAGAACCTGAGGGGAAAGTCTCAGGCATCTGTCAGGACTGTGCTTGATGCCATCCCTCATGTCCTTCTCTGTTGGACTGAAAATCCGTACAGCTCCCTGCTTTGTTGAGCTTGAGCTCTGATGGCAGCCTGGCAAGATTTTAACCAACACCCCAGCAGCTCTGAGACATCTCCTCAGTACAGGGGAAGAACTGCACTTCTTGACAGAGGTGCCTAAAGGTGTGAATTCAGGTAAGGATGCATGTTTGGTGATGGCATAGCATATCCCTCTGTCCCAGAAGAGTGAATCAAGGAAGAGCAAAGTTTAAGAATGTGGCAGCCATGAGATTTCAGAAACAGAAGACAGGATAGAAATAGTCCCACAGGTTCCTTTAAGAAGAAAAAACAAGGCAAAGATGCAGGGGTGCAATGAGGGAAGGAAAGAAATAGAGATGATACTGTTAAAGCCAGCTGCTCAGTCTGGTGTGGCCTGATTCATAAGCACTGTATACTCTGTGTTGGTTGGGATCCTGTCAACCAGAGAGTGGAAGTAGTGGCCAGGGCAAACATATGCTAAATGTCATAGTCAGAAAGTCAGAAGGCAGAACATGATAATTTATTGGAACCTAAAAATAACACCAACAGCACCCTTTTAACATCAGGCAATTTCTAGTTCTTTAAAACTACAACACAGCTTTCTGAACACCAGTAATGGCAAACCCATAGAGTGTCTATTCTTTAGACATGAAAAGAAATCCTTACTGTAACGACAGAGATGTATTAGACAGAGGTGTTTAAGGAAATTCTAGAATGAGTCTCTAAATGCCATCTTGTCATTGTATCAATCATTTAAGGTCCTTGTAATATGCCACATATATTAGCATTTCATGCCTTATGATATACGTATTGATAGAAAGTATATATTGTTTGTTTAGAATCTCCTCCACAGCCTAAATGCAAGAAGATCACTCTCAGTTTAGTGACCAGAAAGTGTCCCAGACTCATGTCCATGCTCCTATGCACATTTTCTTATCAGGAAGACAAAACTAGTTGCCATCAATGATCTCATTAATTAGGTCTTGGGCAACAAATCAAGTAACTGTAGCACCTTGGCAAGCTCTGCATATCATCTGAGCCATTGTGTGCATTTTCTCTGCTTGCAGGAGGAACTGAAAAAAAAATGGGTTGGCCTGAATTTCATGTGCTTTGTGGGTTTCCTAATGATCTGGTTAGTGTGTCTGAAAAGGCACTGATCTTCCCCTAATGTGCAGCGACGGGTTGCTCTTGCTCTGTCTCTCAGCTAAATTGAGGCTTATCTGAAAACCAGAGATTCTTTGTTCCTCCAAGCTCTGCCACCCAGCTGCCACCTGTATCCTCATCTAAAACCAAAATTTTTCCAAGCTTTTCCTTGACCGCTGCACAGAACATCCCTGCAGTCTCCTGGCTCCTAATTTTAATATGCTGGACAAATGAACCCCTCTCCTAAATATTAACAATAATAAATGAAAACTTCTTGGTCTCACCATCATAGTAAAGAGACATACTGGCCAAAGTGACAGATGATAGCAATCCATTGAAACAGCCGCCTAAACAAGACTGCTGAGCACATCTCTATCCTCCTTTCCATGAGGCATTGGGAATAATATTTTACAGGAGACTTGTCAGGGAATCAAAAACTGAGAATATGTTCTCCTTAGCTCTAACAGCTGCTAGAAGCCCCTTGACAACTCTGTAACAGCCCTTTATCTGTGTAAAGCAGACAACAGCCTCCCTCAGAGCAAAAGGTGTTTCACTGAGGTGTCAACCTGAGCGAGCCTTCCTGTTGACACTTCATACCACTGTCACTATTTAGGTTAGAAGCCTTCATCTTTAAAAGCTTTAGGCTATGTCTGGAAACAGAGCCACAGCCATTTCTCCTGCCATCCTGAGCTGGTCTTACTCCATTGGAGCTAAGGGAGCTCTACAGGCTGGCAGCAGCTGGGGAGAAGACGGCTCAGCTTTTGGCTGCCCCATGCAGCTTCTGTCATTAAAGCCCATCTCCCACCTCACAGAGAGATGCAGGAAGGGTGATTTCTTCACACCACATCATCAGCAGTGACCCTTTTCTCTCTCTTTACACTCTAATGTTGATTTCAAAACAGAACTATGGAAGAATCTGAACAAATATTACTGTGCAGGGATGCAGGCCGCAGCTGGATAGAAAATTAATTAAGAGCTTAAATTCCCTGTATTTCCTCTGGAGATCCTTCCCTGGGTTTTGAATCCTGGGTCCAGTGCAGGAGGACATTAAAGGGGTGACCAGGTTCAGAGTAAAGCACAGCCCATGCAGTCCCTCACACTGCATGTGGGCATTGGAACCTTCAGCTCTCCTTTAGTTGGAACGTGATGGCTGTTATTGTGAATATATTGAAAGTACACTTCCAAACCAAAATGACTCCTTTGAAATATGTGGTTATGTGCTCTCATCATCCACAACATAAGCCCTCCCCTGGTAAAACTGAGCAAGTTGAAAACATTTAAGATTCACAGCCACGAAGCTGGGGAGAGCAGCAACCCCAAACCAGGTCTCTCTGACCCTGGAGCAGACACCCATTCTCCAAACATGTTGTCTAATGATATTATTTCTCATGGGCTGTGGTGTTTCCCTAAAATCCACTCAAATTAATTTTCTCCTGAAACAGCTCATCTAAAGAGACGCCACATGATGTCAGAGATGCAGCCTGAATGTTTGTCCAGATTGTGTGTGCTATGGTGTTGAACATTTTTCTGGCCATAGATATCTGCTCTGGTTCTGTTATCATCTATGCAAGGTGTCCAGCACACCTGCAGGGTGTATTTTTATGGACTAGAACAACTTTGAAGGAATAAATTGAAGCCAGCGTAAAGGCTAAGCCTACGGCAGGCAGCAAGCAGGATGCTTTACCATGGAACAAATTTGTGAAAATCAGTATTTTCAAGCTATGAAAGAAAGCGTAGGGAAATGTTTTTACCTCTGGGATCCAGTTGGAGCTCCCTGTAGATATCTCTTGGCACTAAAAAATGGTTCCCATATTTTCTCTCATAGTGGTCATAACTACATTCTTTACTTCCCCCTTTCCCACGTGAAAATGTTACTTAAAATGAGACTCAACTCTCCACAGAAATACTGAAAATACAGGTGCCAGAAAATGAGATCTTTTCATTTGCTGTCAGTGGAGCCTTCATACAAAATCAACTTTCATAGTTACTTTACCCCATGTAATTACAAGCAAGCCCTGTTTAACATCTCGCTACATAATGGAAATTTTCTGTTTCAAATCAGATTAATGTTAAGAGTTACTCAGACATTTCAAGAGATAATAGCTGTAATTAAGGTGTTTCTAGTGATGGGCCCCTATTATAACGTGGCAGAAGATTCTCTGATAGTCTTGCTGACTGCATTAGTCACAATTGTTTTCATTAATATTGACACTATTCTCTTACCAGACAAACAGAAAAGGAGATTAATCAAAATACTGTGCTGGTTTCCTTTGCTCTGAACCCCTCTTTTGGACTGATGCTCAATTTTAAGCTCTCGATTGGAATAAAGAGCAGTTTTTGTAAGATGTGCAGGCAGTTTCACACCTGTTATTTAAAGCAAAATTGTGAGAACAAAGAGAGGAATTTTTTTTTTTTTAATAAAGCACTGATGAAATTTAAATGCTAAAGTTCCTAAACATCTCATTTGTTTCCAATTTGTTTGTCAGTGATGTGAGATTGCTGGAGTGTGTTCAGACTGGGGAATAAGGTGAGCATTAAATGTGGGTTCATTTTCTTGGGGAAAAATTGCACAGACCAAGGCACAACTGGCACATTAATCATTTGGGGTTGTGAGGCTGACTCAGGGGGCCTCCAGTGCCAAGTCCCTGTGATGATGGTTTGGAGCAAGCAAAGAGTGTGTTGAGTTTCAAAATGATGGCAGAAAAGAGACCTTCATTTCCAACAGAACCGATGAAGTTAAACAAGAGATGGATTTGACTTTAAAAGCCCTATAAATATTAATTTTTCATGGGTATCAGTTCTACACAGTCAATTGAAGCTGTAAGAGCCAGGTTCTCCTGAGCAAAGGTGTCGTATCAAGTCATCCAGATAAAATTTATGTCAAGTACCAAAAATGAGAAGGGCCAAGACAAGCAAGAGCATGACAGGAGTGCGGGGCATGATCTCATACAACTCACAGTGAAAAGGGAAGCAAAGGAACAACTTTGTTCTGAGGAAATTCACACACTGATTTCCAGATCCAGCAGTTTGCCAGTTAAACAAGTAAAGGAAGAAAACCAACCATGAAAAAGCACATTTGGGAGAACTGTACATATTGACCACTACACCTGTGGCTGCTAAAAATGCTTTGGCAATACATCTATGTAATATGATGAGTCAGTTAAAAGTTTATTTTAGTAGATTTATCTACCATGAAGAGATAGAAAACTGTGGTTCCCTTTGCCTCACTTTTCTAAAGAAAAACATGAAAATACCAAGGGAAAACTATATTTGCAAATGCACTTCCTGCTTTCAAATACTGTTACCATGATGTAGCCTCCTAAAAACTGAGTGACAACCACAGAAACTGTGGTTTTCATATTGCTGTTTTCATATATCTAATGCAAAACGAGTATTTTTTGTGTAACCCTTTAAATGTGAAATATTATCTTGTGTAATACCCCTCAAATTTGCAAAATGGAAAACGACTATACTCTATCAGATGCATTGCCCAGCTTTATATCTACAGGAATCTAAAAAGTTGATATTACCAGAGCCTGAGACCAAAGGACCTGGAAGATAATTTATTACTGAAGCGAAAATAATAATTTAAAAAAGACCCAAAACCAAAAAAAAGCTCTGCAAGGAAGAGGTATTCTCTGCAAGAAGTCTCAAAATGCCTGTTTCCCTTTTTAATGTTGACTTTCAGAAGCTACAGGTTTATAAAACGATGTCTCACTAATGATTGCCTTGCTGCCTTTTGTAACAAGGGCTCAAATCCTGTTGCACCTCACACTTTGTTTTGCTTGGAGGGGATCTGCAGCTCACCGAGGCTGTAGTCCCACTGAGATACGGCGCTCCCTTATGGTCCTTGCCAACAACACAGCACGTGTGTCCGTTTTCCTAGTCTCTGGTTTCTGGCCAGGACACAATAAAAAAAAAAAAACCCAAAAAAAAACCTCTTGTGGGAATGGAAAACTAACTAACTAAAAAAATTCATAAAACTAATTCTCTGACTTCTATATATAACCATTTAATCTGTGATTACAAATTACTGCTTGCTAATGTTTTGTAAAATGCTCTTTTAAACTCAATTACTTGGAGCCTATGCACTCATTTATTAAAAGCTAGCAAAACTAGTTGTGTGAAACCTGTGTCAAAATGAGTATTTAAAAAAATAATTCCCAGACGTGTGCAAAAGAAGCAAAATACATTGTGACACTGATATCTCAAATTCATTACTGGTCAGTGTCTGTTGAATAAAAACTATTGGCTGTAGAGGATATGAAAAGCATAGGGGTTTAATAAAGAGGAAGTGTTTTATAATTCTTGAAATGAGACCTGTGGTTGTATCAAGTCTTTAAAAATAATTTTTCCCTTTAGGTTAAGAGTTGCTGTAGTTTTGGTGAGGCAGGACAGGATATGCTTCAATTTATACTTCAATAAATAAGAAGCAGTTCTACTGATATGAGTAGGATTAAACAGAGGGGGGACAGAATATAGATCTGCCATCACTGGGAAATACAAAGAGCAAAAAGACCCTACATATAGATTTCCATATATGTGGAAATATATCAAAGGGGATGGTACATAAATATCTACCATGTCCAAAGCGATAAAAACTGTATTTAAGAAAAGAAGAATAACAACTAGAATGATATAGACTGAAGGAAGAGAGAGAAAACAGAAGAATATACTTAAAGGCATAACTCTTTATGCTGATCAGTCACATCCTACATCCTATTTGAGGTACAATAAAACAATACCTGTTTTACTCTGCTAGATTTGTTACAAGTTGCTCAAAGACAGTGATGAAGCATGTCTGATAAACAGCAGTGTGGGGGATTTCTCTGCTGGTGGTCCTGCACTCCTGTCCACAGCTCTTCCCTTAGAGGGGTGGGAGCATCCATGAGTAAAACTGCAACCCTGCTGGTTTGAGGAGTTAATGCCAAGGCCTGATTCCTTGTTTATGGTTTTTTTGAACCATTGTAAAGCTCTGTTATTGTGGTTGTGATTTGTGTTGCTGCCAGGGTGATAAAAAGCAGTTTCAGAACTCAAAGCTGTAGCTCGGTGCTAGGGTTAAACAAGCACTTAAGCATTGTTTGGTCTGTGAGATTATCATCAATAAAAATAGAAAATGAGCAAAAGTTGAGTATGTTCTTAAGAGCTTTATGTAATCCATGTTTACATGTCTATTCATGTTGACTGAAGGCAATTTCTGATTAATTTTTACAAAACTGAGTATGATGGGAATGTTTCATTGTGCTTCCTGGTGCAAAAAACATGACCAGAAAGGCCCTAGTAGGGTCAAGTGTGGGTTTGTGGAATTTTTGCCAACAACCTGTCCTCCACAATTTTCTCTTGGGAAATGAAGAAAGAATAATTTGGGCATGATAGTGTAGGCATGACACTTTCTGAATATTCAGTCAAAGCCCTTGGAATAGGGAAATATATGGCATAAATGGTGTTACTGCCATTGGGCTCTGGGACTACACTCCTGGTCCAGGAGTGATAGGAAGCTTTAAACTCTATAAGGGTTACAAGTATCTATCAACTCTAACAGATTTGAAAAATAAAACCAAGCATGTGTAGGAGCTTTGCTCTCATCAGGCTTCTGTCCTTCTTGTTTTCTAGTTTATTGAACCCTTGTAGGTTATTTCAGTTTGGGTCAGAAGAGATGTGTCCTCCAGAAGTGATGTTACTCTGTGGCTTCATCCTGAGGATGACATGTGTGAGGGTGACACAAACAACATATGGTGTGTGTGGTTTCCCCATAGGAAGGATCTACCACTTTTCATTGCAGATTCAAACCCCACAACTGATAGGCGTCGCAAAACCTCTTGCCATTTGATGCCTGTTACATAAAAGGCTACAATGTACAATCTGCCAGCCTGTGGCAGATGGCTTTCTGTACATAACACATAAACTTCTATGTTACTGAATTTCTGTAATTGCCATTTTATTTCTGCACAAATACACTGTCATCCATCCAATATTTTAAACGCACAAGGCACAATGTTCACCAAAGTAATGACTTCACACATGTAAAATGACCACCAGAAACATCTAAGTAGCTGCACTCTGACAGCACCAAGGGGATGTTTTTGAGGAGATGCTTGTTCCTATCCTAAGAGAATGGGCAGGGCAGCATTTCATGAAGCAGAATAACAGCAACCTCTCTTCTGAGCAGCTCATCTGCTGGTGGACAAACATTGCTAAGGGGACCCACAAGAGGCAGCAGCAAGCAAACATCACAAAGGAGCTGGTGGAGCAAGGAGGCCACCGTGCAAATCCCACTCTCCAGCCTGGCAGCATGGTGCCTCAGCTCCCCACCACTCCCACAGCAGCACATAGCACACTTCTATGAGGAGCAGCAGGCAAATCTTTCAAGGGAAACACAAGCACAAGCACTTTCCCAGCTATGGGTTAATTTTCAGCCCGAGACACAAAGCTAGTTCAGATTTCTGAATTTTTCCATCCTTGTTCACATCGCAGTGGTTGAGCAGGATCTGACGGAACTTGTCCAGGTCCACCCCACTAATGCTGGGCTGCAGGCAAAGAGAAAAAGAATGCTGAGAGAGAAAGTGGCTCTGGATTTCCCCAGCTCATAAAGCAGCCCACCATGTAGCAACTGGGAAATCCACCCAACAAAGAGTGACCAAAAGGTCTCACATCGTCTCATATGCCATGGGGAAGCAAACAGAAGATGGGGAAAGGGTGCCCTGAAAAAGTAGAAAGTGCATGGGACTGTGAGTGACTGTGTGGAAACACACTAGGACTCAGTCAAGGCCAACAGTATCTGATCCATATAAAAGAAAACTTCAGAAAGTTGTGTAATGCAGATCCCTGCTGTACCAGACCCGTGCTTTCACCTGGTTTCCTCTCTCAAACCTGCCATGCAAGGACTAATGTGACTCTTCTGTCAGCATACTGCTATTTTACAGACTAGTCAGCAATGTAAAAATACCTTTTGTGGATCAAGTTAATGTTGAAGACACATTTTACAGGCTACACAGTTTCTGTATGCTCCTAATGCTGTACTGCTCGCTCTGCTTCCCTCATTCTCAGGAGGGGATCAGATTCACATGCACAGTTTGTGGTGTCCAAGGGCAATGCTGACGAAAGCCCTTAGGCAAAGTACAAATTTTTCTCCTTTACACACACTCACACACAGCACAAATCCAGCCTCCTGCCCACCCCCACAGCCTTCCCTGCATACTGCATGGCCAGAACACACAGATGCAGCCATCAGCACACAGCTGCCATTCTCTGCTCTCTCCTGAATGGATGTGGCAGCACAGTTATCTCACACTGTGTGGAAATGCAAGAGTTCAGGCTCAGAGGAAGCTAAAGATCACATTCTGTTTGGGTCAAAAGCTCTATCTTGGACTGCATTTGGAAACTCAAGATAATCCAATGAAGACAGACTCTTCTGTCCATCAGGAGCTGAAGACACACACCAGGTATGATACTCTTGATTGCAGACAGACTCAGGTAATTTTCAATTGTAACCCTGAGATGAACTAATGAACCATGAGGTTATTCTGTTGAGAACCACATCCACAAGGAAAACAGAAGAAAGAAATTGTGATGACCCATCCATATCATGCTGTAACATCTGCCTAATTCAAAGTATGAACTAGAATGGACCTTTTAAAAATAGAGTTGCTGAGGGAAGCTGTATTAATTTGTGAGGCAGAATTTCTGTGACACACTGAAATGCTTTACAGTATACCTGCTGAGATGGTGACATTGCCTTCTGCTGATGATCAAACTAAAATTTGTCTCTATGTTCTTACTACTGTCTCTGTGTACATAGCCTCTCCAAAAGCACTGATCTTTAAGAGTATAAACAAACAGAGTCATGAAGATACCTTGACCAGTTCCATCATGTCTTTGACAAACCCATCCACTTCTGGGCCTTCAAGTGCTCCTGTTTTACTCTGAAAGAAGGAATAAACATCAAAATTCCCTAGTGAGTCAAAACTACTACAGTGTTTAGTGGTGAGTACCAATACCTGGTCACCAAGCTTTCTAGCATAAAGGTCATACAATCATGAAATGGTTTGGGTTGGAAGGGACATTAAAGATCACCCAATTCCAAGCATTCCACCATGACCAAGCACATCTTCCACTAGCCCAGGTTGCTCAAAGCCCCATCCAACCTGGCCTTGAACACTTCCAGGGCTAGGAAATCCACAGCTTCTCTGGGCAAACCTATTTCAGCTCTTCAAGACCCTCACAGTAAAGGATTTCTTCCTAATATCTAAGATCCCATTGCTTTTTCCAAACCATCTCTTCCCACCAAATGGGAGCAATGTCTCCCACCATCCTGAGGGAGTTGTGTGACTGCCAGAAGCAGCACTGAATTACTGATGTCTAACAGGCAGTTAAATGCTTATGTCTGTCCTGAGCCAGACTCCCTAAAAAACCATGGATTTGGTATGGGAAGGGGGTTTATTTTTCAATGTGGTGGTGATGCATGTCCTGAACTGCCAGAGACTGTGAGTGCAAAAGCCACCACCTCCTCTTCTTCTCTTGCATGTCCTGCAGGAAAACTGCTAAGGCAGCAGCACTGGCTATGGCAATGGAGAAAGTCAAAATTGGTCCTTGACACAAGATCTCTGAGCATTGCTCCTCTCTCTCCCTGTTTTACCCCTCCCAGTCTGGCATCTGGGCTCATGGGCCACGGGCTTGGGCACAGCTGCTGCTCCTCAGTGACTCCAGCAGCACCCAGCAGGAGGAAGAAGTCTCAGCAGCACACACTGAACCTTATACACATTTACAAATCACAAGGGAATGAACTGACTCATGGGACTCACAACATCGTAGTGTGCAAAGATCTTCTCAAAATCTCTCCTCCTTTCTTCTGTGCTGCAAGCCTGCATACAGAGAGGACAAACAAATGAAAAATTAAAATAAAAATTTCAAGTTTGAGCCCAGGTCATCTTAGCTGGAGACAGAATCAATGTATCAAACATTAGTGCTACTTACATCCATCTTGAATTGTAGAAGAAAATTTTCCTGGAGTGCCAGAATCCTGAATGGAGAGATTTTAATTATGATCTGTTCGCTTTATCATCTGCACACAAAATATTCTGAGCTCCCCTTGCTTGCAAAGTAAAGGGATGTTAGATTAAAGACCTATAAAAGAGAAAATTGCTTGTGGGGTTATTTACAGTGGGCTGTTGTGGGAACACACACCTTCCTCCCTGTCTGATGGGGCACAGAGGGTGCCCTTTGGTTCACCACAGACATGCCTATTAGCACCATTGCATCTCCCAGAGCATTTCTGGTGGTCCTGCACAACAGAGGGTGTCAGTTTCTGTAGTAAGAGCTAACAGACAATCATTCCTTGTAAACTGGATTGCTGTGCTGCATTAAAGATAGTGATTTATGGCTCTCTCTTGAAGGGAGGACTTGGTGGTTGTAAAATGTAAAGGAGAAAATAATACTGGCCTGTACACCAAGACTGGCAGAATTCCTCTCTTTTCATCTCCTAAAGCCTGTCAAGCACTAATAAACCCTTTTCTCTCTCCAACTGTTCTGCTAACCTTGAGGGTTTTTTTAGAGCCCACGGCACAGGGCATTCCTGAGCTGTGTCTGCACATGGAGGGATTTGGAGTCTGAGAAATGTTTTCAGACTGGAGGAGAGCCTCAGATGGCCTGGTTCCCAAAAGGGAATAGTATTTAAGAGAAAATTGTAACAGCAACCCCCTTTAGATATTCTCCATCCTGCCCCAGATTCTCCTCATACATTTCATAGTCAAAGGAAACTGCTGTATACACTGCAATTATTTGTGCTGGCATTTGCTGGGATCTAAAGCACAGAGTAACAGTGGTAAACAAGCACCTTTGTCCCCTCATCCTCTAAACTAGCCTTTTAAGACTGTATCTGAAAATTTAAAGTCCTATCTAACCAATGCACATAGTTTTACAGAGAGAAGCATACTCTCTATCTCTCGGCAGTGAAAATCATCTAAAAGCTTCTGAGGCATCAAGGACAGAAAAGAGACAGAGGCCCATGATTGAGATCCCAGCTTCATCTACAAGCATCTCTCCTTGGCTCTCTAAATTCTTTCCTACTGCCACTGCCAAACTCTTTTGTGGTGGCACTTTCATTATTCAAAATGCAGTAAAAATTCTTTGCAATCCCTGCTGCACGGAATGATGATAAATAAATGCATGTCTGCGACCCTGTTGAAAGGACTGTCATCCTTCTTCTGGAGAAACAGAGCCACTGATTGCTTTGCCACATCCTGGGAAGCACCTCTGATTATGCCAGAGCACATTGATGTTGTACAGACAGATCCTGGCATTGCTCCTATTCCTGGCTCTAGATTCTCAGATTATTGCAATGGGGACCATGTGTTAGAGAG
Organism: Taeniopygia guttata; assembly: GCF_048771995.1. Lineage (NCBI taxonomy): Eukaryota > Metazoa > Chordata > Aves > Passeriformes > Estrildidae > Taeniopygia > Taeniopygia guttata. Next base: position 92,107,766 of record NC_133026.1, read on the forward strand.
GTGGGATCAGTGCAGATCTAATTCAAAAGGAGGTAGAATTCAACTGCGCATCCCTAGAGGGAGAACATCACCTTGCATGGCTCTACCATTGTGAGCTGAAACACACCACCAACATTATTAAATCCTACCTTGCCAGGTCATTCAGGTCCAGTCGTCCATCTTTGTTTTTGTCAAAGATTTTCATCTAGAAATCAAGAAGACAGAGATAAAACAGATGGGCCATAGGGAAAACACACATACAAAAGAAAAGGCAATATACATTTTGCTCTGCCCTGTGCCCTTCCCTCTACTTGCTCAGGGTGTTTGCCCAAATCCTGGGCAGCATGGCATCCTGTGCTAGTACCAAGTGCAAGGGTGGCACAAGGGAATAGCAAAACCCACCAGCTTTCTTACAGCAACAGCCCAAAGCAATCAAATACCAGTGCCACTCCCTTCCCACCTTACATCAGGATAAAGCAGGTCTACAGGAAAGACCTTCAGAAACTAAATACTGATATTGCTCTGGGTCTGGGAAAAAAAAAAAAAAAAAGCCAGAAAAAGGGAGAAATTTCTAAATGCTTCCACCTGGACTCCATCCTTACCTTTGACTGTTGCTGGCTTCTGTGCAACTGAGGTGCAAATGCCACCTTCTAATCAGCACTCAGGTCAGGATTTTACACCGCTAAATCTGTAGGGCTTGCTTGACTCAAGCAAGGCCCATTTCAAGGCCAGCTGCTAGAATGCACTAAGACTCAGAAGAAGGTTCAGGCTGACAGTATCAAGAGGCTAAATGTGATTTCAAAACTTATTCTTTTCTTTTGCTGAATAGCATCATTTTGATGAGCCATCACAATAAAAAAATATTTATTTATTTATTTATTTGCTGTGTTTGATTCTGCATTCCACTTCAAGACACAATAAATAGTCTGTTACAAAGAAAGGGGTGTGGGGGGTGATGCTTAATGAGCTGCAAACCTGAAAAACTCATGGCTCAAAGTTCTATAAAAAATATATATTCCACATTGTGTGTGGGGGGAAGATGAATATACTATGATATATATTTGACCTTTCTTTGTCATATACTCAGCTAAGCAATATGCATTAATCTCACCTTGATAGATCACATTTGCTTGTTTAGTGGTTGCGCAGAGTAATTGGTTCACTACAGGTCTTTTGTGCATTGCACAGCTGCTGGAGAAGGCCTCGACCAGTCCCATCTGACAAAACTCATATGGACAGGATTATCCCCTATGACATAGCCTGAACACATGGGAACAGCATATTTTCATGGTTTCAGAAGTTGCAAATAACCAGGGAGAGTTTTGTGCACTCTTAATGAAACAGACTAGATGAAAGCTGGTGGTTCAGATGTGAAAGGCTTTCTGTTTCATTATCAATTTTGTGAGCATATGGTTTTCAATCCTACCAATTTCTGAATCCTTTACAATATTCCTGCAGCAGTGCAGATCCCAGTAAAGCACATTTAATAGAGAGTTAATAAACTCCTTGGTGGATTACATAATGAAAGAAAACATTCTTCTCTTGCACTGTGTCTTTCAGCTTGATATTTAAATTTCAGTGACTGACCACATCTACTTACAACTAAGCAAGTCCCCTCCCTGACCTCCTTCACTCAGCTCTGTAAGAGAGAACCTTTGTGTTTTCTCTGTTTGGCCTTTTTCCGGCCACAATTACCCTGAATACAATTTTCAAACACATGCAATATTTTGATCATCCATAGTCAACAGAAAGAAACAAAGTGTGGCTGGAAGAGCTACGCCAAGCTAATTCTTGCCCAGTGACTAACACATGAAAGATGGAAAACATGTAGGGTAGAAGGGCTGGTGTTCACTGAATTAGTTCAGGTACCACAGCTAATAAGATAGACCAAATCCTGTTATTCGGACAAGTGGAGCTCATGCGTACCCACTACATGGCAGTCGTGTGCTGCATTGCTCAGGGAACAGCCTGGGGAAATGTTTTTTAATCAAACTTTCAACTTTCAAGCATGTGAGTGTTTGATCTGATCTGCTAATTGTGTGCATGAGTACACAAAGAATGATAGAATGACAGAGGGTACCCACCCCATATGACAAAGCATACATAATGGGAGAAGCAGATAATTGAAATGGTTATGAGGTTGTTTCTAATTTAAACTTTTGCCTTCACACACCATCTTGATATGGTAAATTTTATGGATTTTCAGTTTACTCTCTTGAAAGGTATATTTACACTGCCAAGATGATATGAAACATTTCAATGTGGTTAAGGACAAGGTCTGGCATGTTTAAATAACACCCAATTTTACTAAAAGCTCTGTTGCATCTAGCAGTATGCTTTATAAAATGATACATTTCCGTTACTGTCAAGCTACCCCCATGTTTTAAAGTGTTTGCACAAATTAATTCACTGACATTTTAATGGCAGTGCACCAAGGGCACACCCTGTTTGTTTGAATCTACTCTGGGGCACTCTGAGACAGACAGAGAATATTTAAGAGCTTGGTTTGCAAATCAAAGTTGTTACATCTCCATTTTTTAAAACTGCAAAATCAAAATGGCCATCAGCTTTTAATTCAGCAAAGGAAATATCTCTGCTTTCTCAGTCCAGTGTTCTAAAGGCCACTGAAAAACCACAATATGATAAACACACACATTCTTTGAAGAGTAATATAAATCTGAATTATTTTCCATGACAGAGATAAGGAAAGAAGTAAACAACCAAAATAAATAGTTCTGTGATCAGCAGATTCAATAAAACCTGCTTTCATACCTTCTCTGGCTCTCTTTCTTTGTGTGCAATTAAGTGGGACACTGAGAGAGTCAGTTTTACTTGACCTCCTACACTCACAAATATATTTTAATGTACATATCATGGGCACCTATGCCCAACAGCTGAAACAAAAGTAGGGCAGGAAGTACAGAGGTTATTGACACTGTATAAAGACAGACATCAGCCCAAGATGCAGGACTGCCTAAGACCTCTTTCTTTAGGGAAGGATGGGGTCACAAATGCATTTCAGAGTGACAGGAGGGCCCAGTGGCCAGCAAGTTACCCTCAGGACAAAAGCTCAGTGTCCTGCCCAGCCAGACCACCTACGTCACATAGACAAGTAGCATTTTGATTTCTAAGAGTGTTTTGATTCCTAAGAGATCAAGGCATTATCTGTTGGGGTGTTCAGAAGCCTGCAGGCTCCTGAGTTCTGTTGGTTTTGATCTTCAGAAATTAGGTTTGAGCTTAAATGGGACTTTCTGCTTCCCTTGGCTTATGCCACAACAAGTGTGGTGCAAAACTGGGTGTGACAGCACCCCCAGCATTATACTGAGAAGGGACACAGGAGGTGGATTTGTGTTCATCAGCTGTGTGGGTCCTCTCGGTCACCTGGGTGAGAGGCTGGCATGGACCACTACCAGGAGGAGAAGGGATGAGCAAAGAATGCACTTTAGGAACAATCTTTTAGGCTACATTCTACTCCTAAGGTACTTCTAGAGCTTTGGGAAGTTTGCTCGGTGTGTTCACAAACATAATAAATTCTGTTTAGGTTTTTTTCAATACAATAAATATTTGTCATTTCATTATTACACCTCTTGTTGGGTGGTCGTATGAGATTTTGTTAACAAAGACAAGCTACCTTGACTAGTGAGATGTTAGAGGTCTAAATCGCCTGAATTTTCTGTGCTTTGGCTTTTAGTTACTCACAGAGTACATTGGCATCAGCACTGAACACAGACAGACTTTCACATGGAACTGACCACACTGAAACTCTGCATTATCCTTGCAGAGGTGACAGGCAGCAGCCACAAAAGCACCAGAAATCCCCCCAGTGTACAGTAAAGGTAGTCCACAGTGCATAATGGTGGACGCAGATCATTGTCAGGGAGAAGGCAACCTCTTTCACTTTGCACTGAGAAGATGAGGAGCCCTCAGCTGCAGGCTCGTGCACTCAGGGCACATAGCTCAGTGCCCAGGAGAATCTATGCAAATAAGCTCAGCAAAACCCTGGTGTAATTATAGCTGGGAAAAAATATCTATTCTGCCTTCTCTGGGGTTCAGGTTTCATCCTCAGTCATCACCATCTACAAGCTTTCAAATGCTGTAGTTCATGACCAATACTTGTTATTAGTCACTGCACTTACATTATTGCCTCTCTAGAATATTAACCTGTGGTGTGCAAAGATGGCATGCAGGCTGGACAAGAACTGTCCTTTGAATCTTACTAAAATACAATAATGCTCAGATTAAAGGAATTTTTTATGCTCCATCTGACATTATCAACATAAGGCAATGAAAAAAGTGAATGTCAATGTTGCATGTGTAACTGTTTCAACAGAATAAACAACTTAAATTGTTGAAGTTTGACTAAGAAATGAGCTTGCCCTGCATGCAGCTTGTAGACATGGGGGTTACAAACTAGAAGTGACATGCTGCTATCTGGGAAGCTGTGGACTATCAGAAACCATATCTCAAATCTAGTTCATATCCTGGCATTTACAATATTCTGCATAAGTGCACAGCTATGCACACACACAGGTAATGGACTGTGTCACTCATTAAAATATGTTGCCAAATGTATATGTGAGATGGATATTTCTGAGCTGAAACTTCAACAGGACCCAGAAATCTGACAGCTTGATCTTGGGGGCTGAGGGGAGGTGGGGGGGGTTGAAAAGGTTGTTCTACTGTCATCATCCACAGTATCCTCATCATGAAGTATCAAGGGGGCCAGTCTTCATCTCTCCAGCTTTTGTTAATTCAGGAAGGCAGAAAATTCTCACCATGCTATTTAAACCCTCCATCCATTTTCACATATACTCACTCTGTCTCCCAAAGCACACACTGTAGGGCCCCTGGGCCCTCTTCTCAGGAAGTTCAGAGCAATATCAGGCTTCACACCAACCTCCAAGCACTTGCTTCCTGCCAACAGCTCTTGGTCACTGCTTGTGGGAAGGCAACAAACCTACATATTGTTTTCAAAGACTAAGAACTGTGAATGGGTGCATGTAAATAATTATTAACACACACATAATGACTATTAATACAAATATGAATTTATGTAGGCATGGAAGAAAAAACAACAGTGCCGACAAAGGGGCTTCCTCACCACAGCATTGTCACCTCAATTCCCCTATGAAGTCTTGAGAACTCAAATGTTCTTTTGTGATTTTCCCCAGTGGCTTTAGTGCTCTTTAGGATTTGATTTAGCAGACTCACAGAGTTTATGCAATGCCAATGTGTTCACTACCTATTGTCTTTATAGGAGTTCATCACTTGTTCATCAAATCCCTGATCTATACCAGTGTTCTCTGAAGGAAGGATGTCAAGGTCACAAGGAAACAGAATAGCCTCTTAAGAAGCGGCTGCTAAGCAACCTGATAAAGTGATGTTCCTTTCCAGAGATGACCAATCTTTTCCAAAAGAAATACTCTCGCCCTCTTCTCAGCATTTTTTAATGCTGTATGAGATCATTCATAGCAGCACAAGGGGCAAGAGTTTAACATGCTCTGGTTGGTTGATATGATATCTGCTCACACTGCTCACAAACTGCAAATACCCAGCTAGAACCATAAAATGCTGCCTTTATTTTTTTCCTCAAGCCTAGGGTAGTGTCTTTTAAATTATAGTTTTTGCCTTTTCCCCTTTATCTCCATCTCCAGAAGGCCCTAGGGTCCACTCAGGATATCAGTAGCTGCTTAAGATATGTGCAGCCAGCTGTGCATGAACAGAAAAGGCCAGAGATCTGTATAATCCTGTGGAGACAGATGGGTTTACAGCTCCTTGGGACACAGCTTATTCCAACTGAATAATAATTACATTGGCTCTTGAAAGCCCTGAGCTGGATAGATGGGCCACCCTGCAAGACCCTGTAGGTGTGTGGAGCAGAAATAGGGTCCTGCTCACAAGGACTTTGTGCTCTAAAAAGATAAAAGGGTGGGAGCAAAGCAGTAGGAGAGAGAAATATAAGTATGTTCAATCTGCAGGAAAGGAATCAGTGCTGCTGGTTGTCAAAGATATAATAAAGTCGGGGAAAAAATGAATGGGCCACTGACCCATTTATCCCAAACAGTGGTGATGGTGGCAGAGTTCAGTGGCAGTGGGACTCTGCACTCCAGCAGCTCCTCACTCCATGTGGGAAAGGAGAGAGAGGAAGTGAAGGGTTCCCATTACCCTGGCCCTTGACATCAAACCTTTGAGTCACTTTTCCCTCTTTAATCCAGCCCTGCAAATGCAAGGCTGAATCTTTCTTCCCTCCTTTGAATTTTGCCTTCTTACTTCAGATAACTTCCTATGCAATCATTTGTGGAGTGTATCTGATGCAATAGGATACTGCCCATGTGGATAATTTGCTGTTATATATGGAATATATATATTCACATTCTCTATTTTATTTCAGGATATCATAGTATAGGATTATGTCAGTGGTAATTTCACACCCTGCCTTAGCTTTTGGGATCAGGGATTTTTATAAATATCCTTGATCTTCAGCTTAGAGAAAAGAATTGCAAGGTAAAAAATAATCATCTGCCATATTTTCATTTTCTAATAACCATTAACATCCCTGATTCTTTTGGCATTGCAGCTTGGCAAACCTTTGTCCTCAGGAGCCAGATTTGCATTTCAGATCATAGATTTCCCTAGATATACAAAGCATTCCCTTTTCCCATATTAAATCTTATCTTCCAACATAGACATTAAACTGCCTCTCTGAAGATATGAAGCCCTTCTACAAGAAACCATGGAAATAGAAAGCAGACCTCCTGGCTCTCAGCCCTGGGCTGCATTGATACCTGGCTGCGTTGGGATAGCAGAATCACAGATCTTTCTTGGGAAATTAAAGGGAAAGGAAATGAGTTGGAGGAAATGAACCACCCACAGCCTACAAGCTTCAGATCACCTATTCCCCAGCAGCTGATCAGAAATTAAGCACCAGGGATGGAAACCTTAATGGAGCAGAATGAAAGATATTTGCTACCAGCAAATGCTACCAGAAATATTTTTGTCCTAGCTGTAACTTCTGGGCTTTTTTGTTTTCAAACTCCATCAGTTGGAAAATTATTTCTGCAGCTGGCATTCCTCACTCTTCACTGTCTTATAAATAAGAGAAACAAAATATACACTCTTCTGTAACAGTGCAGTTTCTCACATTGCTCTAAAGGGTCACATTTCTGGGCACACACAAATCACACATACATAACATGGTATTGCAAAATATGTGGGCAGCTCCTTGTTTGCTTGCCTACCAAGCTGGTTTTTAGGTACAGACACAGATTTTGTGCCAAGAAACAAGGCAGTTCCATCTGAAAACTATTTAGAAAATTGCAGTGATAGATGTCTGCTAGTGGAATTCAAATTATACGCTTGAGACATCCAGAAATAACATTTTTTTCCCTTCTTGTTTTTAGATGTTTAGATATAATAAGTTGCTCTAAAATCCATGCGACTGATGCTAAACCCACACCAAATACTATGTTGTTGATTGCAGTATAAAAGCTATATTGTGATAAGCCAGGTGGAGAATTGAAACTTCAACCTCTCAGTTTTTCAGAGAAGCAGCAGGGAGCCAGCAAGGCTTGCTGGGCTTTGCAGAGCAGAAAAGCCAGATACCTGCATGACTTGGGAGTAAAAGGATTTGCTAGGAGGAAGAGAGGAAAGGAGGAAGTGAATGAGCGGGAGATCTGCCTGAGGCTGAACATATCCTGAAGAAGGATGCACCTCACCTGTATTTAAAGGGGTTTAGAGCTCAACCTGCTTTGGTGTAAAGCTCTTGAGCTCTTTTCTCATAGGAAGTAGTTTAACTCTCAGCAAAACTATTTGAAATGTACTCACAGCCGATGTCCAGTGCAAAGAATTGTTAGCAGCAGTATGTGCTACCTCCCCACAGGGATCTCTGACAAACCTGTTGAGAGATCTTTTACTGCCTGCAGATGTTGACCCTAAAGGAGATTTTAGGCTGTACTCAGATCTAAACAATATTAATTCTATATTTTCTTACCATAGTATCAGTATATTCTTCCAGTTTTACTTCAGCAACCATCTTGTTATGCTGTAAAAAGAGATCTCGCAGGAAATCCTGTAGTAAGAAAAGAGAGAAATTTTACTCTGTAGAGGAAATTCAAGAAATAAGAGTAGGAAATTCAATTCAAATTCAGAAGGGTTACACAAATCTAGTTTCACATTCTTGGTTAGTACTAGTGTCTTCAGCTTGACAAAGTTCAAATTTTTTTAGCTGAAACATGAGGGTTTTTTTAATAAATTAGAAAATAACTAAATTTTCCATGGAATAGGTATACTGGAATGAGTCCAAACAGACTCACAAAATAAGCAAAAGACAGCATAAATCCTGCGATACTTGCTAATTGATTTCAAATCAAAATATTTGCATTCAGTAAAACACTCAAGCCTCCTCTAACATCTTTGCTGGGACACAGGCTGAAGCCATACACTGAGACTTCAGCACATGATGTGCAGCCCAGGGATGGACTTCTATGATTGCTGGCTCAAAGTGTTTGAGTTATGGTTTCTGAACAGGCTCTTGCCTCAATAGCCTGAGCTTTAATGGGAAATCAATGTTCAGAAAACCTGCAGGTCCAGGAAGAGATTGAGAAGAAATTCCCTTAATAAAATACAATGGCTTTGTTTAGCTGGGAGAAGCACATGTGCAAAGCCAAGGCGAGGCAGTGCTTGTGGGGCTCACTGGATGTCTCAGGTCACCAAGACAACTGAGGTCATGGGACAAGGCTAGGGGGAAGCAGGACATTGAGGGTAACAACAAACCATCCTCCCTCTGGCAGGGCCCCTGAGACCACGCCAGAAGGCACAAGTCCTTACACTCACTATGAACAACCCAGAAATGCCATTTGTCACTCACACAAAAAGACAGCAAATTGATAAAGCCTATGGAAGGGCTCCCATTGACCTCAGTGAGCTGTAGGTCAAGCCCAAAGAGATTTGTTAGAATAACTTACTTTGAGTTCACCAGCTGAAATAAATCCACTGCTGTCAGCATCGTAACTGCGCCAGATCTGAATGGGGATAGATTGATGTGAGCACATAAATATTGCAGTTACTCATCTGCTCGGTGATAGATTGTAAAGATTCAAAGCAGAACTTCCATAATGAGCCAGTTGTTGCATTAGCCCACATTTAATTAATTTTAGATTAAATAAAATAAACTTTTCACACAATAGCTCTTACTCACACTTGGATGCTGTACATGCTACATGCTGCTATCACATGTTTAATGCAGACACATTGTCTATAAAAGGAAGACAATACTAAGAAACTGTTTGCATTTCTTACCTTATTTGTACATGCAGTTTCTTTTATTGCTCTGAGTCAAGGCCATATACAATGGGCCACTGATCTGCAGAAAGCCCCAGCTTGTATGTGAAATACAAGTAACCACATGAGGTCTTGGAAAAACTGAAATTCCCCATTGGGATACTCAGGGGCAGAGATCAGAGGAAGATTGGGCAAAGTTCTATGGGCTTGTTGATCCAATATATGGAGGTTTCCTCTCCATGCCCTAACAGTCTAATGTTTCAGGATAAAATGGTGCTTAAATGGTGCTCTGCTTCTTGGTCTATACTGTACTGCAGGTGAAGAGCTGTAGGGGTGAATTGATGAGTGGGGACATTTTGTCTATAATGGCATGACTGATAGGTGGCTGACAGTGTTTATGAAATGTAATGACTTCTCTCTCTGGGTACCCTTGGTCCAGTCCTAGATACCACACCTCTGTTTTTCTGGTGTAAATAATGTAAAACCGTCTCTACCTGAACAGGTCAGAATGTGTTTTTCTTTCACAATACCCATCTATTTCCCAAGCTGTGTTTTACAGAGGACAGAAGGGTTGATGTTGAAGAAGCAGATGCTGTGTAAGGGGGAGGAGGCAGTGTGGAGATACAGACCCTCATGAATTCCACGCTGTTGTCCAAGGGAGTTTCCCGTCGGAAAAGCAGTAGGAAGTTCTCATCATCCGGCAAGATCATATTTGCAAGCTGGATAAAAAATATTAAAAAAAATCCCCACAACAAAAACCAAACCCACACCATGGAAGTAAAGAAAGGAAAAAACATGGGTAGGTATTGACCCAGTATGTGAAATATAGATTTGGCATGTTTCTCCCTTGGAAATAAACTCCAGACCAGAGGATCTGGCCAATGTAATACTCCATGAGCCACCTCCTCTGCACCCAGGCTCTCTCTTCCAGATCTCCCAAGTCTGCTACAGGTCTTAATCACAAAATGGTTCGGGTTAGAAGGGTCATCCAATCCAACTTCCCTGCAATGGGCAGGCACATCTTCAACTAGATCAGGTTGGTCAGATTGTTTCCAGGGATGGGGCATCAACCAGCTCCCTGGGCAACCTCTTCCAGTACTTTACCACCCTCATTTAAAAAAAGTCTTCCTTAATCTACCCCCTTTCAGTTTAAAACCATGACCTCTTGTCCTAGTCCTACAGACCCTACAAAAAGTCTGTTCTAATTCTCCATCCTTCTATAAGAGAAATCCTGGGCTGGGGTTGGGCAGAGATACCTCCTGGATTTGTAAGCGTCCGTCTGTGGTGACATCGTAGACAGACATGAATTGCTCCTTCATTCTCTGAACTTCTTCTTCTGTGATGGTGCTCTGCCATGGGGAAAACAACAAGTGCATGAAAATTGCTGGCAGCACTAGAAGACCCTCCTGGAAGAAATCTCTCCTCACTCACAGATAATCACCCAGTGTTGGGGGTAATGCTTTTAAAAGCCCACAGACCCACTGTTGTGGATGAATTTTTGGAAATAAGTCCTATGCATATCCTTGCAGATACTAAGCTTTCAGTTGGAAGATCAGTGTTTGGGAACCCAAAAAATATTTCAGTGACACCTGCTTCTTTACCCAACTGTTCTCATTATATCACTGGGTTTGGTTTTGCTCAAGTGCGTGTTACAGCAGTTTCCAGCCTGGCTGTTTTCAGCTTGTGCTTTTCAGGAAGATATCCTTATCCTTGAATGGCATCTCTGCAGTTCATTAGATCATCAGCCTTGAAAGGTGTCAGTGGAGCTAGATTGTTGCTTATTATTGCCTGTCAGCTGTTTCAAGACCTGGCACCAAGCCCTGTCAGTGTTTCTGGGTTAATAGCACAGAATTTCAAGCAATTGACATTCTCCTTGTATCTGCTCAACCCCATAATCGATTTATACATAGTGAGGAGTTCTCCAGACTTCTCAGGTTATATGTCTTGACAGGGATCGCTGTGACAGGTGAAACACAACACTTAGGTTCATTAGGCATGGTTTCTTTAGCAGAAACCATGAGGGTACCCACTCTGACTGGACTACACAAAATACAATTTCCTCACGATGCGAAAAGGCATCTGGTCATATGATCTTAGGGGCTGGGCTGGGAAGCTCACCTAGTTAATCCTTCCCAAGCAATTAAGTCCCATGTTACCCTCAGCACCCACACTGAGCAAGTCCTGGCTTCTCTCCCAATTATGTGGGAGTTGGCCCTCTCTGGGAAGGGAGGGAAGAAAGGGAAAAGGATAACCCACTGGATTGTGGCATACCTTTGTTGAAATTTCTACAAGACACTAAATTAGTTTCTTCCCAATCCCTGAATAATGTCCTGCAAAGTTTTTATCATCTCGATAACCAGGTGGATGTGGGACTACAGCTATTCCTTCCTGGGTCTTCTAACCCAGTTTCTCATTCTTTCCAGCTGCTATTGAAGCTCCATTATGTTGTACTCTCCCTTTTTTTATCACTGTGACACAAGACCATGAGTGACTTTCTCAAATTTACCCAGTGCATACCTTCACACATTGCAACTCTTGCTGTGTAACAACAAGGGTGGCAGCTCCCAGTTTAGGGATAAATCACCAAACAGTGATCCCACTGGGATGCACCCAAGGTGGCAGGCCCCAGGAGGAGTGACTGAAGGGGTCCCAAGGCATGGTTGCAGGATCCTCCTTTCCCATGGTGGTGTCCAGAAAGTCCTGTGGGCTTGGGTGTTGGGGGCACAGCACATCACTGAACACACACTTTCGTTTTCCTTCCCCTTGGCATTGTAGCTCACCCCCATGCTATTTTAATTGCCTTCTGACAGCACCTTGACCCTTTGAGACACCTCCCAGAAGTTAGGCAAGCCTATCAGTTGCCAACTTCAATAAGCTTGCAAAATACTCTTAAATTATCCTCCCTCAGCCCAGTAGGATGAGTTATTTCCAAAATGATAATCACAGCCAATATTTGAAACGTGTACTGTGCATTTCAAACTAAACACTTGTTAAAATGCTTATTGCTCAACTTGGTGTCAGCTATTAACCACCACTTCACTGAGCTGTCTGTGGCAGGGACACTCTTACCTGCATAAAAATAGGACAGCCTCCTTCTTTTTATATTCTGATTTATACTATGGGATACATCAAGTAAATGCCTGGAATATTTACAATATTTACACAGCTCCAAAAGCTTTTAGTCCAAGGGGTTACACTACAGTGGATTTTTCAATCTGGACAATCTTTTTATCTTCATAAATATTCTATTTATGAAACACAACTGGTAATAGTTCTACCAAAAGCTCAGCCTTTACTCACAAAGAATAAAATAATAAAGCACAAACTGGCTTTCCCAAGATGGATGCTCAAGATAAAATTATTCCAATATTAAAAAATTTTACACTAAGAACAATACACCTTTTGTTATGACCATTAATTTTCAAAGGGAACCTTTCTCTTTACCAAAAAAAAAAAAAAAAAAAAAAAAAAAAATCCCAGAAGACTGAAAAAACCCCGACAGATCAAATAAGATATTCCAAAAAGAAACTAAGGCTCGGAGATCAGGTTTTCAAGATTGACCTACTGGTGGTGCAAACAAGTAGCTTGCTCTATTTTCCTTTCTATTCCAAAAACATTTAAAAGGCTGGAAAACCCCCATAATGTACCTGATCTGTTCCCCTTGTCCAAGCAAGGGCATGATCTGAAGACTCACCTCACCCCACCAGCAAGGAGGCTGGGGCTGCACAAAAAGTTGCAAGGGCACACAGCCAAGACAGCTGACCCAAAAGATATACCATACCATATGGTATGGTGCTCAACATATAAAGCTGGGGGAAGAAGGAGAAAAAAAAAGATGTTTGGAGTGTGGTGTTTGTCTTCTGAAGTCAGCATGATGGAAATTTGCTTTCCTGACCATGGCTGTACAGCTGCCTGCCCGTGGGAATTGGTGAATGAAATCTTTATTTTGCCCTGGCTTGTGCCCTTGGGTTTTGCTTTATCAATTAAAACATCTTTATCTCAACTCATGAGTTTTCTCACTTTTCTGATTCCCTCTCCCATTTCACTGAGGAGTAAGTGAGTGAGTGAGTGGCTGTGTGGGGCTGCCTGCTGTGTTGAATCATGATGTAACAAATAGCAGCATACAAAAATGTGCCTCTTGTCTCATCTCATAAGATGGAACAGGAGGAAGCAGCTTTGCAGCAAGTAAAAGTCTGTAGCTGAGCACATCTTTATCAGAAAATGCAGTCTTAATTATGTTGCCTGCCTCAAGCAACAGATCCTCAACCAGTTTCAAACGTTTGCAAAGCTTTGCCTTTTGTGAGGGTTTAAGTGAATGCGATTGCATCCTTTCCAGTCTCTCTGTACAGAGAAGCCTTTATTGTAATTCCATTTTCCCTGGTACATGCACCTCCCTGAGTTTGTGGATGATGTGTGGTTTCCAAGGGCTGCTCTCACTGCAGCCAGGAAAGAAATCTTTACTACTTACCATGAGAAGGCCAGATAATTTTTATTCTCATAACAGAACACAGTTTAAAATATTGCCATGACTTTGTTCACATATTTTTCAGGGTTAACAAGTAAATTTCTTCCGACAGATGTTCTTCCACAGAGTTTTACAGAGAAAAGCTTCTGTGCTTCAAGTTGCCATAACAAATGAATTTTCTGCTTTCTGCTTTCTCCTTTCCATGTCCAGTCTCTGTCTTCCCTTTTGTGAAAACCCTTTAGAAGTATTTGTAGCATCACAAAGATAATCTGGTTTTTAATAGTGTTTGTAATCACAGAAAGGGCATGATCACATATTTTTAAAATTTCTGCAGCATTTTATTTTTTTGTCATGGCTGGTTATGATTGTTAGAAGCCTGTTTGTAATCTGTCTTCTTTGTTAATTCATTCCTTTTATATTGTTGCACTCTTTGCCTCATGCTGACTAATTAAATTTTTGTTCCTTAAGGGATTCATGTACTTGGCAGAATTTTGCCTTGATGAAAACACAACTGTGAGTCACTTGGTTTGGAGGGCAAAAAGTGAATGTATGGAGCACTTCAGAGCCTTTCCTACTTGATGAAATGGGATGTCTCATTTAATTCTTGCTGGTCAAGAAAATCCTGTAATAAACTGATTTATTTTTCCTTCTTGACATGATTTTAGAAGCAAGCTGCTATATTGGTTAGGGTATAAAAAAAGATGAAACTTCATTTAAGTGACTGTGATACCCTGTTTCTTGGAAAAAACCTAGAGAATTTTCTGAAAATGCTGGCTTGAACACATGTCTTCTTAGTGTTTCAGCCAAATATGATTAAAAGGCCAAGGGTCCCATAGATATAGAGTTCCTACAAGATCTATGAAAATAAATTGTGTCTGCCAAGGAGGAGAGTTGGAGAAGAAAATCAACAACTATCATGCCAAAAGCTATACAGTACAGATATGAGGCCAGCAAGGACCAGATGAGCGACACCAAAGTGTACAAGTGTACACTTTGACTTTAGAAGAAGAACCTTTCATTTTTGGGCCAAACATTTCTTCACCGTAAAAACTAATCTCATTAATGACTTTGTTATCCCCACGCAATTGTAGGTTGAATTGCCTGCATAACTGTGGGCTTTCACCCTACCTCTCCAGGGCCAATTTCTCCTTTGGGCCAGTCTTTCTCACTTCAGCTCTGTCACTTGAGAATTTGGCCCTGTATTTTGGTTAGGATTTTTGGTCAGGATTTTTGGTCAGGATTTACTGTATCCTGCATGCGACAACAGATGAGCACTTACCCTGTCATCCTGCATTGTGTTTTTGGTTTCTTTTTTAACTCTCATCAGCACAAATGTGGGAAAGCTTTTTTATCCCTGGTAGACACCAGTATCCAACACAGGCTACTCCAGTCTTCCCTGTGCCATCGTGGTTTTGTGGTTAGGTTTTGGACAGGTTCTCTGTTCTGTCCTCTCTGATAGGCTGAAATTCGTTTGACATGTATTTGAGTGATAAAAACATATTGTGTTGTTTTTACCATGGTTATGCTGAGTTTGCATTAAGAAATACCTCAAGGCACTTCCATACCTTAATGTGGAGGAACAGGATTAGGAACTGTCCAGGGTAATCAAGGCTGATGAAAGCCACACCTAAAGAAAGATTTGGCAATAATCTATTGCAATAATCTATTTGGCAATTATCAGAATGATAGAATGGTTTGGGTTGAAAGGAACCTCAAAGATCACCCAGTTACAGCGTCTTCCCCTAGACCAGGCTGTTCAAAGCTCCATCCAACCTGAACACTTCCAGGAATGGGGCATCCACAGCTTCTTTGGGCAACCTGTTCCAGGGCCTCTCCTGATAGGATAGGAATGAAATTCTTTCCTGATAGGAAAGAACTCCATCCTAATATTTAAAGAGGCAGGATTGCCTGGGGGTTAGAATTCTGAAATATTCTGAAAGTGGATGCAAGCTGATTGCTTTCTGCTGGGGATCTTCTTGCTGCTCAGCTGCTGGTCACCATTGACCTTAGGTCTCTTGGGGTGGTAAAGTACATGGGAAGTCTGCCTTGCATGGCTTTGAGGCTGGCTGATACTTTGGCCATTAAACTTTGTTTAACTAGCTGTTGCATTCCAGGCCATGCTAACTTATACACATTATTTAGACAGACTGTGCAGTGTGCAAGGCAAGGATGAAGTGCAAGAGCAGCTGGAGGACGATCCTACTAGTAAAAATCCTAGAAGTAAAAAGCCAAAACAAATCCTTAATGGATGCTCAGAGTGATCTCTAGACGATTAACTTCAGTCCCTTCCAGTCATAAATATCCATGTGGTTTTCAGGCAAGAGGGATTTAAACAAGGCTAATACCTGTCTTGTCTGATCAAATCTATACTTCAACAATTGTTGTGGTCTTCTTCACACTTACAGTTAGGTGAAGGCAACCATCCTTTATTTGGAAGTTTTCTATCTGAGTATAATTTAGGCAAAGTGAAATACATTTCTGAGAAAGCCCAATGGCAATGTGCATTTCTCTCCATATCCACCCAGATATCATTAGTTTTATGGAAACTTTCAGTAATCCAACCCAAAAATTTATAGCCATTCCTCTAGAAAACTCTTATCTAATTATTATGAGAATATATAGAGAGCTTTATTAAAACCATAGAAAAGAGCAAGCAAGGAAGATCCTTGGTACAGAAAGATCTTGGTGCAGAAAGAAATATGTACAGGAATGTAAGACAGAAATGCAGGCGCTATAGTTCCTGTTCTAATAAAATTATTTATTTGACACTGAAAGAAACTGTCCTTTCCACTAGGGTTTCACCTCAGTATAAAAACTTTTAGACAATGCATGGATAGAGGTGCCATAATGTAGGAGAAAGAGGTTTATGAAAGAGCAGAAGAGAGCTCAGGCAGCTCATGGCAGCCATGCAGCAGCAGCTTGGAAGCTGGAGGCTCAAATGATTAGAGAGAAGTCACAACAGTGATAAGAGAATCAAGTGGATAATGCCAGCAGCTAGAAGATGTAATGCTAGCATGAGGATGAATTACACACACCTGGAAACTGAAGGGATTTTCTTAGGAATAGAATAGAATAGAATAGAATAGAATAGAATAGAATAGAATAGAATAGAATAGAATAGAATAGAATAGAATAGAATAGAATAGGAATATTCCAGCTGGAAGGGACCTACAAAACATCTATTCCAATTGTCTGACCACTTTGGAGCTGGACAAAAGTTAAACTGTGTTGTTGAGTGCATTGTCCAAATGCCTCCAGCAATCACCCATTTCTGGAGGAGAAGGGACAGGGAACAGCATCTGGGATTTGGTTGGTTTACTACAGGTCTACTACCTTTGCTGCTAAGTTTTCCCTTTCCCCCACAATTGTTGATGGTTCAATAAGACAATTAACTGGCCTCCATCACTGGATGATATTTCAAGTTTCTTTCCTCTCTCAGAGTTGTCAGGAAGAGCTGTGTCTCTCAGCTTCCCAACAGGCTCATTTTTGCATTGTTTTCCCAGCTGCTCCCATCCCCAGGCATTTAGTGTCAGCTGGGCTGCTGCAGAGTAACTGGGAAGAAAAACAGAGCTGAAGGACCACAGTGGTCATTAAGAAAAATAACAGCTTAGAGAATGCAGGCTGAAAAAATATAATTATGAAGCCATTCTCTTGTTCAAGCAGAGACAACTTCTAGTGCTGATAACATTATTTATCACTGATGTAGCTCTTCAGACATAGTCACTAATTAATCCTTGTGACACATCTGTAAGTTGTGCCAGTGTATTGCTGTCTCTCCCTTTTACTGTGCAAGGAAACTATGACATTAAGAACCCAAAAGAGTAAAGGTCAAGATGAGTGGTACAGCAGAGAGATGCTCAGTCCCAGTTCACTGCTTTTATCACAGAGGACACTTTCTGTAGGATGGTAAAACAATGCAGAAGGGACCCTTTACCCCTCCTGCCATAATCACAAACCTGTACAATATAAATCATGCGAAAAAGAGAAAAATGGCTCAGTGTTATTAGACAAATTCATTGTACAAAGGTAGTTAAGACCTTTGTCTAACTTGGTGCTCAAGTGACCCCCATACCGAGAGGAGTGGGCAGAGGACTGCTCTAAGCCTCCCAGGACAAAGCTCCCCTTGGATTTTTCTGCCATGAAGACAGCCTGCTCTGCTTGCAGCCTGCCATGTAATTTTATCATTAATATTACCAGAGTGGAAATACTGCCAAAAATAGGCAAGAAGACTACAGGGGAAAAAACGAAAAGCACTTGAGAGCATGTCTGAGCACTCTGAAAGTTAGTGAGCATGGTCCGTCAGAATTAGCCTATTTATTCTATTTAATAGGAGGAGAGGGAGTTGGTTCTTTCTCCATTCAATTTGTGTTAAACTATCTCTTTTAATGGCAAAACTTCGATAGCAGAAGCAAAGGAGATGCAAACTGGATCAGGGTGCTGAGTTAAGCTAGAATCATCCAAGCAGGGACTTCTAAGAAGTAAAAACCTATGACTGATTTCTTAAAGCAGGAAGTTCATTGCTAGAACGCCCTCATTTTGCAAGTTCTGCGTGCTGATAAATGACACAATGTAATGGAGTTCACACTGGTATCAGCAAGACCACAAAAACTGCTGTAACACACCAGGTTTGTTACTCAACTGGTGTGATGCTGTCCCAGGACCTCATGTGAGGGATGCACAAGGGCAGCTATGGGCTAGAGTGGAGCTTGGAGTTTCTCTTGACCCAGATCCTTAGGAAGTTGCTTTTAGCATGAGATCACTGATTATCCCTGGATTTTATCACCATCAGCTTGCTCCAGAGAACCCCACTACAGCACTGAGCTCTGCAACTTCATTTTAAGCATCTCCTTCAACATCTCACATTTGCTGTCACTGAGTTTGTTTGAGCATGCTTTTTGTTGCTGTTTCAATACCCCAAGACTAGCAGCTCCCAATTTAATCTTTTGTTCCTGGGTAAACAATCACAAACTTTCTGATTTCTCTTTAAATTGGCTTTTCTGTGTCCCCAGATATTCTTACTGCTGAATCTTTTTTTATTCGAAGCCTTTTTACATGTCTATCTCTTAATCTAACCATTCATGCTCTGAAAGACATTTCTACAGAAACTGCCAATATTTCAATCCAAATTTACTTGCAAATTA
This sequence comes from Taeniopygia guttata, assembly GCF_048771995.1. Lineage (NCBI taxonomy): Eukaryota > Metazoa > Chordata > Aves > Passeriformes > Estrildidae > Taeniopygia > Taeniopygia guttata. The sequence continues at coordinate 92,126,630 of NC_133026.1, forward strand.
AATAAAAATACACTAAAAAAAATTACTCACAGCTTCTATTTCCTTTAATTGCAGCCCTAAAGAGCCAAGAGTGCTAAATTGCTTGTAAGTACAATTCTGATTTTACACTTAATACTCATGAATTTTTGCCTTTTATCAGCTATCTTTTCCGTCTTTGTTAATTAATTTTTGTTTAAAGGAATTGTTTCATCTCTGGTTTTTGGCATACCCTCTCCTTCCATTTGGAAGATGTTTCCTCCTTTCCCTATCTGGGCAGACTCTGTGTAGTGAAAATATTACTATATCCTTTGTAAACTTCTGAGTGCTGGCTTGAGTGGCAGGATTTCTCCTTCACTGATGGTGACACTCATAGGCAAGGTATGACCTGGAGCCAAGGAAAGAACCCCCTGCAAATTGTAGTGCAACTTCTGTAGATGCAGATAATGAGAGAGGGGAAATGCTGCCAAAACCAGGAAAGGAAACCAGGGGAGAACCCTAGAAACACTGTAGAGTGAGGTCTGGATCTTAGAAGCAACAGAATTGACGTTCATTTGGCTTTTTGCCATTTGTGGCAATATAGACATAAGCCTTATTCCTAAGCACCATTTAAAATTAATGACAGTATATTTGTTAAAAATTGACCTGGGAAAGAAACCTATCATATTAACAAAACTAACCAGCACAGGCTTGAACAAATAAACCATGAACATTGCCCTCTCGCTCAGCTAGCCAGGCTGTGCCCATGCTTGTTTCTACTCCACAACACTAGATGACTTTCTCTCCACTCTGCCAACCAGCCCCTTCAGCTGGTGCCAACTGCGATCTCCCCCTGATCAGCAGCTGTTGGGCTGGAGACAACTGATCAAACTGCTCAGCTGACTGCACTTGTTGTACGTGCTCAAATGCCACCCTGTTGCCAAGAGAAAAGCTCTTTGCCTCGGGACTGCTAAGGAAGTCGGCAATCAGGGAACAACAAACACAAACCAACTCTCAGCATAACATTTTTGCTCGGACCTGATGGGCAACAACACAGCACAGTACTTACTTCTGGTCCCAGTTTCTCCAGGAGATGATGAAAAAAGTCGTCAAGCTCCTTCCCTTCTATGTAACCATTGTCTAAACAAAGCGCAAATATATTAAGGGTCAGGGGTAAGTCCCGAGTTCCAGGAACCGTGTCATGGGCTGCATGCAGGTAGCTCAAGGCTTCAGGGTCAGGATCCCAGCCGGTGGCCCTGCCTGCCCACTCAGGGGAGCCCCATGTCCTCTTCAGATTTCATCTGTTCACTCTGTGCGAGGACTGGGCACAATTGCCGCGCTCCCTTCAGAGCTTTTCTTACAGAAAACTTTTCAGAAACAACAAAGTCCCAAACTAGGACCCAAAAAGAGAGCAGCAGATGAAGCAGGGAAGTGATGAAAAGGCAAAACTTTTGGGGTGGAAGGAGGAATTACAGCTATGGTGAGGAGGAAGAGGTGGGCTCGAAAGCACCTGCAGGACCTGGCAGATGTGAGTTTGGACACGTCGGCCCCACGCGCAGCACCGCAGACACCCACACCGCTCCCCCTGCACGGACAGAGCCCTGCAGGCACCCACGCACCCTCAGCCGGCTCCCCCCACGCCCGGCCCCACTTGCCGTCGGCGTCGAAGCGCCGCCAGGCCCCGAGGAAGGCGGCGGCGTCCAGGCGCCCGTCGGCGCCGCTCTCCATGGTGCTGCTGCTGCTGCTGCCGGCCCGGCCCCCGCCTCGCCCTCCCTCGGCGGCGGCGCCTCTGCCCCGGCCCCGCCGCCGGGCCCGGCTTTCAGGGCGGCGGCCCCGCCCCGGGGGCGGCCCCCCGGGGGTCACCGCGGGGAAGTCTGCCCCTTCCCGGGCCCGTCACACCGACCTCCCGCCCGCCCGGGCCCGCTCGGTTGTGCTCGGGCTGTGGCAGGACGGAGCTCGGCCGTCGAGGTGGGCTGGAGCAGCCCCGGCCCGCAGCCCCCGCTTCGGAAGAGCCGCTTGCAAACGGCCTTTAAAGTTTCAAACCCGCCCGAAGGCAGAAGTACTGGAGGGTAATGTGAGGCTTCAGAGTAGTGCAGTTTAAGGAGAGAAAAAGGAGTTTTCTGAAGCTGGTAACTCTCTTTCTCTGTTTATGAAAGCAGAGCAGCAGCAGGCAGAGTTCTCTCACCTTTTCATTTCTCACAGCCATCGGGAGGGTACCCCTCAGCAGAATAAGCCAGAGGACAAAGAGAGACAGAAATCTGCATTGTCTTCCTCCTACAATACTAATCAAATGGAGAAACCGTGGGGTTTAAGGTCTCTGTGCTGGTAGAGCATTATATTCATGATGGCCCAGCTGGGGAGCAGATTTGATTTGAATGTCACCTGTGTATTCACCTACAGTGATTTTAGGCACCCGGGACTGAGCTGGTCTCCATGTGTGCTCCTAGAATCATTATTCTCTCCTTTGAGACCCTTACAGTTTTTTCTAGGTTGCCTTTGATTCAATATATACATATTTCAATTTTATTCACGTAATGATTGTTTTAGAGATACACTCAGAAGCAGCAGAAAAGGCTTTTAAAAGGTATTTAATGTTCGCCCTGAGAAGGTTCCTATTTCATCTGAGCGGGGGGGAAAAGTTCTGAAGAACTGAGTTTTGTTTTACTCAGGAAATTCTTTCAGGGATATCACAACAGAGATCACACAGCAATGTCCAGCTTTTCCAGTGTGCAAAGAAAAAGGATATGCTGTAAAGCTGATGTGTTTAAACAGCAGCATGGGAGCATCTCAGTACAGGGATTCCCTGGACAGCAGCCTAGGATCACCTTTGGACCTCAGAAAAATTATCATCAAGATCTTAATGCAACAGCAAGGCCACAAGCACTCCCTGACCGTGCTCAGGTGGGGAACCCCAGCATGGGAGAGGAACTCATTAGGTAAATGACATGGAAAAGTCTAAATTTTTAGGGGAAACCTGCCTATGTCCCTTGCAGGCAAGACTAGAGTCACTCCACAGGTTTCTCTGTCATCTGTCCTTGCCTCATTGCCAAAAGTCAGGCCTCGCCTTAGGCTGAAGGCTCCCTTATGGAACCCCTCCTTCAGTCTCTTCTTCCCACTGTTTCCCACCATGGCTCCTGGCAGTGGTGGCCTCATGTACCCCATGGGAGCTGCCTGATCTCCTGTGTGGGATGAAGTCACCTAGAACTGCTCCATGGCATGAAGGTCACTTTTTGGGGCAATCTCTCTTCCCAGGACCCAAAGCCTATCTACCCCAGACACAAAGCATACTGATCCAGGTTTTTAGGAAAGATACGTTCATCAGTTTCTAACATGGTTTGCAACCTGGCTTTGGAAACCACCACCATGGCTGATAACCAACAAGGTCTCCTGGTATTATGATCATGACTGGTTTGTTACTAAAAAATATCTTTAACAAAACTAGCTTAAGAGGAAACACTACCCATGTTTTGAAATATTTTGCAAGTGAAAGCACCTTGACATTTGGCAGGGATGGAGACAGTGAGATTTTATGGCATTGGATGCAAAGCTTAGGACATGGAGAAGAGCTTCTCATAGCTCGTTCTACCCCATGCTCTCACAGGAACAAGAGCAAGCAAGAAGTGACACCTTGTTTAAATTACCTGTATTTATCCAGCATCTCACACAACTCTAGTGAAACCAGGTCCAATTTAGAGAGAAAAAAAAAAAGACCTTCAAGCTCAAAAGACTTTCACAAGAGCTCATTGTTACCTGTGCATGAGGATGTGGATGATATGTGTCCATCCAGCTGAGCATCCTTGTCATCCCAGGCACTGTCAGTGCTGGCACAGAGGGATTTTGATTTCACAGAGCAACATACCTGCAAAGGGGGAAAAAGGAGCAGAGATGATGGATTCCTCTTGTGTTTGCACCAGCTATGCCTTTGGTCTCCTGACAAAACCCTCTATTGAAATAACCTATAGATACAGGGGGCACCACATAGATGCACAGTTTAGCTGCTCTGCTCTACCTCAAGTATTGCACACAACGGATTTAGGGTTCTTAGGGGTGGAATTACAAAATTTAACTCAAAGTGACTGAAACCAGGTAAATCCCAGCCTGCAGAGAGGATGTGGCCATCCTGCTGCATGCCTAAAACGTGTTCAGCTACTCTAATTGTTTTAGGTGACTGAGTAAAGCCTGAATGAGAAGAAAAACAAACTAAACAAAAAACAGCTAAGAAAAATTTTTACTCATCCAGTTTGACTTTCTGTGGAACACTGCAAATTTGCAGAGCATATTGAACTGTGGACCTACTGGCTTTAGTATTAACACACTGAAGATAGCTGCTGTGTGTGCAGCTCATGCACCAAACTCAGCAACCACTCTGCCTTGGCTTATTTCCTCAGAGAAATAAATAAGAGTTAGAGGTAGGCAGTATTTTACAAAGTAATGGACACTTTTGATTAAGGACTTTAGCTTCAGCTTTGTACTGTGCAGTAAATTTCAAGGCTGAAGAGCTCAAACCTGTGTTTTGAAAAGCTTAAAAAAAAAAAAAAAAAAAAAAAAAGAATGTGCTTCAGTAGGTCCTTTGAGGCTGGAAGCATTTGCACAACCATTGCCTGGTCCTGCTGTGGGTCAAGGAACCCTCCAGCTGAGGACACCAGCAATGCTGCTATGCTGCTTTATTTAACTGATACTGATAATAAATTAATAAATGGCAAATATTGCCAAGTAAAGAGCAAAATAAGGAGCTTGTGGCCAAAGCCCCAGCTTTGCAGAAAGGCTTAATCAAACTGTAAGTGGGAAAACATGGATAAAAGTGCAGATTGCTGATCTGGAAACAAAAGTGAGGGGCAGCTGACAAATGCCTCATTCTTTGGGCCAGACTCAAAGAATTGATGTGAAATGAAACATTTGGGTTCCCATGAGAACAAAAAATCAAACCAAATATTTGGATTTGTGGTTGGACTTTGCTCCTTGCCTTTACAGAAGAAAATTCCAAATACATGCAGACACAGTTAAATGGAAATAATTTTCCTCATCAAATGGCTTCAGCTTCCCTCAGCTTTGCACTGACTGGAGACACTGAGGAAGCCAACACCAGCCATCAGCATTTCATCCTCACTAGGCAGGTGTTTCACAGGTGGTTTGGGTCCTGTATGGGTCCTGCAGAAAGCTGCAGCCCAGATCCTTGGTGTGCCCAGTTTTCCCCAGACCCTGATTTGTATCAGGGCAGTGGGAGGTGCATATGCTGGCTGAGCTGCTGTGCACAGCTTGGGCTGTCAAGGGTGGGGATGATGCATTCCTGCCCAGCAAGGGGTCTGTGAGCATCCCAGCAAAGGAAAATGCTGCAGAAGCAATGAGAGGCAAACTGAAAGGAAGTCGAAATGGAAATAATACAGTCAGTGAAGCCCCCTACCATTCATACAATTTCTTGGAAATCAAGTCAGAGATGAAGCTGTCTGCTGCAGAAAAGAAACAGACTCTTCTTTCCAACCCACCCTCAGATGGGTACAAGCTGCTTATTAGCAGTAAACCTCCACCTTCCAACAAGGATGCCTTATTTTGCCCCTCCTTCCATCCCACTCCCTCCCTCTGCCCAGCGAATCCCACATTCTCATGCTGGGCTATATCCTGGATCCATCTTTCTGGCTCACGTGGTGCAGAGTGTGTGGGTTCAGGGTGCAAAGAAGGACAATGACAGTTCAGGTCAGGTACTGATGGATGTGGTGTGACACAAAGACTTCCGTCCCACAGACATTTCCATCCCCAGATTCCCATCAAAGCTAAGTTTCTCCTCCAAACTGAGGCTTCAGTCCTCTGTTGTTTTCTTCATTTTGGACCAGCAATGGGATCCTTTGAGTGTTATAAGGAAGCAGATAACCTCTTCCCACAAGGATTTCACTGAAATGAGGGGTCAGGACATCAGAAGGGAGTTGAGATTTCCCAAAAGAAAAGCTGATATTTCCCCCAGCTACATGTTGCTCATTGCTACCCAGGGACTGCAGTCTCAGTTACAGTTTATGACTTTCATTATTTTAGTCTTTGGCTAGAATTTAATGTTGTCCAAATAAAGCCTGGGCTGTACAGCCTCCACAGCACTTTCCTCTACCCTCTGTTGGGTATTACTTACCTAAGCAAATGGGAAGGGAAGGAGGCATTCCTGGAACAACGCTAAACAGGGATTACAGAGTTAACTTGACTCCTTCATTTAGTGAAATCAAATTGGATTTGCCAAGCAGGCAGCCCCTCTCCTGGCTTCCCTGGCTGGTATCAATCTAATTAAATACTCTTTCTCCCATGCAGCTTTTTTATTCTCAGGTCAACTTACTGGAAAAGCAGAAAAAACAGCCCCTGAAGGATTGGATTTGGGGTCAGAAGGGAGAACTTGTCATAAACTGCCAAAGCAGCATCTGCACAGAGGCATCAGAGCAAAAACCTCAACTCATGGCTGGAGGGACAAGGGCAGCATATCTGCTTTTCCATGGAGGCTTCCCAAACATGGGCACTTGGAACCTGCATGTAATAAATCCCTAGGACAGCTGATGTAGGGGTGTCAAAGGCAGAGCAGCTTTCTAATTGGGAAAAGATTCTATCTGCAGGAGCCTCTTCAGTTTGCTGTTGGATACAGTATAAGAAATTAAGTCCTGTAATAACAGATCCCTCATAATGACACCATCTTCTGGGCAGAGACTCACAGATTGTTTTCCCTCTACTCAGAAATACAGCTCTTCAGCTGTATTTTCACTCTTCAGCTTCTTGGTGCTGATGAGCATTGTTGCTCTCACAGCGATTCCTCTTTGGTACTTGGCATGTAGGGAATTTTTACCAGAGGACACTTGCAACCCCTGCTCCTTTGGGATCTCCCTGATGCAGCAGGAGCAAGAACAGGTGAGAGGGACCAGGGAGGGGGTGAGCTGGCATTCTGGTTCTGGCTCCTGACCAAGCAAGTGCCTCATCCTGTGGACCACCATGTCCCTGGCTGCTGATTGAGAACTGGCAGCTTTGTCCTGGACTCAAAGGAAAAGGTAGCTTTATCAGGAGCTCAGCCATTGCCCTGCACCAGCCTTTCTCCATCAGCTGGGATTTCTCTCCTCACCACATGTGACCCTGGAACCTCTAGGGCATCTCACAATCCCAAGGGGCACTTGGATACAGCCCCCCCACTAGGCTGCTTTCTAGCAACTTGCCATCAGCCAACAAATCACTATTTGATTTGTTTTCCTTGCCCTGCAGATCACCCTGAAGCCTCACTCCTGCATTTCTTCACCCATTCAGATGCCTGTTTCCCAGGTCTCTGAATACACAAACTCTGTGCAGCTCTGGAAGACTGCCCTCCAGAGCTAGAGAAATCTCAGTTTCAGGAAGGGAAAAAAAGACTTCCACATGCAATTCTAAGAGCAGCATTTTAAGATGCCAGTCACTGGCAGTGTCTGCAGAAACAAAGTGCCATCAAGGCCTGAGGAACTCCAAGAGCACTGTCTGTTTGGTGAAGCTGATTGCTCTCAACCAAAAATGGGCACACCCCTCTCTGTCCCCTGGGGAAGACATCCCAGCTGCTGTGAAGTCCTGCCCTGCCTGTGGTCAGGAGACTTTGGAAATGCTGGACACTAGTGGAGGACAGCTCAGGTGGCTCCAAAGGCACTTGCTGTGGTGCTGGTGAGAGTCCCCTGTTGGGAGGAGGCATGAGGAACTGCAGATGATGAAATGAGTAGGAAAGCTGTGAAGGTGCCTGGCAGATCTTCCTATGATCACTTATTTCTGGGATGGGGAGCTCATACATTAGAAGGAAAGGCTGGTACCTTGTGTTTATGTCACAATTTTCACCCTCTCCATTTTCTTAGGATGGGGAAAAGACTGCTCTGCTTTCCAGGCCTGATCAACAGGAGACAGGCATTAAATAATAATCTGTTACTCAATCTGCACTGTTTGTTACTCCTCTGGCTCATGGCTCCAGGAGAAGCGAAGCACAGTGTTTCTGCCTGAAACCTTCCCGAAGCTTCAGCACAAGCAGAGGATAATCTCCAGCGGTGGGACTCAGGCACAACCCACCCAGTGTTAGCATCCCTGAGCATGGGGAAAGCTGCACAGCTCTCATGAGTTTCAAACAGGAGAAGAGCCTGCTGCTATTTTCCCAAAAATTATTCTCAGTACCTTATTTTGTTTGCAATAAGAGAGAGAGATAATCTCCCCATTAATCAATTAATAAGCAGTGTTGGTGAGAAGTTGTGCTGGTGGGAGCTCTCAGCTAAGTGTGGTGGCTTGCACAGATTTCTGACTAATGGGCCACAATAATTTCCAATTTGTCTCAGCCTGGATGGCTGGCTCTGGCAGAGGTGGAAGATTTAGGATTACTACAGTTCCCATCTTAGGAAGCAGCTATTTACTGTTGTTACTGCACATCAGGGAATACTTTAAAAAGCTCAAAATGTATCAGTCAGATTTTAACCTCCTTTAGCCGGGAGTGGGAAGTAGTCCTGCAGCTGTGGTACAGAGCTGTCTGAGTTCACACTGGCATGCAGCCACAGCCCTTCTTCAGCACCTCTCAGAGGGGGCTTACATCAGGGGTGAAATTCCTTGCCAGCAAAACCTGAAAAGCAGAGTTAAGAGCAGAAAAGAGCAGAGCAGCTCCCTCCAGGAGAGCTTTTTGCTTGCTTTTCCTAAATGCGGATCAGTTAGGTGCAGTTCTGAAGTGAGCTGCTCATGCTAAGACCCCTTCCAGGGCAGCATTTCTAACTGGGTGACCAGGGCTGCTGATCTTTCCCTCGTTTGCTCATACAGAACGTACACATGCTTATATGCATGGGGGGAAGCAGAGGGCCTTGCTGTCATCCCTAAGTAGGGTGAGGGCAACTGCTCTCTTGTCTGACAGCAGTCATGGCCCAGGGACCAAGCCATGGTGTCACACATAACCCCAGCTGGAGCCTCTGAGCTCTTTCTGTGCAACCAGACGGTGCAGCACAGCACTGTGGAGATGCCCTCAGCTGCAAGGGGAATGAATGCCAGCAGCATGCCTGGGAGGCAGACCTCCTCCCATACCAAACTCTGCTCCCACCCCTGCCAGCAAGCTGCCAGCACAGCGCCAGTGTGTGACAGGAAGGAACACAGAGCATACTCAAAGATATTATGGATGCCCTGGGAGAACAAGTTAGTAACCCTTTCCTTCAGTGGTACCTCTACCTGATCTCTGTTCAGTCTCCCAGGAACTCCAGGAATCCTCACCACTGACAGCCCACCAAAGCAGCTGAATGTGCCTTCTAGGCTCTGTCCCTCACCCTCCCAGAGAAGCACATGGGCCAGGATAGACACAGATCACAGAAAGCCACCCCAGAGCAGTTCAGGCAGCAGGGAGGAAATGAGAAGTGAGGGTACTGTCAGCTACACACCTGCTTGGAGGGCCTGCAGTTTGTGGAAAGGCAGCACCTTCCTTGCTCTGCAAGGATCCCCCCAAATCTCCCAGCTTGGCTTGGCACCAGGGGACAGTGGTTGTTTCTTTCCTGAAACACACTGGCACTTACCCATGGCCTCTATGAGCTCAAGATACTGAAATGCAGATTTCTTAAATGCAGAAGAGGTACAAGAGGGGTGCTCTGGATGCAACATGAATTCTTTTCAGTCAGGCTGATAGTGCTGGACGTGCACTAGTAAAGTAGTAAAAGTAAAGTAATGAAAATCATCACTCCTCCCACCCCAAAGCCACACACACAAAAGCCAAACCCCAGGTCTTCAAGAGCTTTCACTAGGACTCCTCTAAAGTTGTTTCTCTACCACTCAGCCTTGCCCACAACACACTGATGGCTGGAATAAAGATGAATGGCTTTCCATAACTAATATGGAAAAACACTGATGTCTAATGAAATTCTTATACTCCAGCAAACAAATGTTACAGCACTAAAAGCTTTTCTTCTTCTTAACAGCACGAGTACATGCTTTGTCTACAGCATTTGAGACATCCCTTTCTTTGGTTTACTGATGCCAGGGTGATGAGCACACACTACTGCTGTGGTTTCTCACAGCAGGACCACAACGGTATCTCAGATGACTGATGAGAACATCAAGAACAAGTAAGAAATCCTCAGCAACTAACTGCTCTGGAAGTTACAGACTATTTTAAATTTTTGTCTTAATACCACAATCCGTGGTGTAATTTTCTTCAATTCACAAAACCAATAATTAGAGCAACCCTTCTTGCATACTTATGCTTCTCAGACAGTTGTCTTTTCTATGACCTATAGGAATAAAAATTGCAGTTTATTAATAAATTAATTTTCATTTATAATACAGTTTAAAGTTTTCTTTTTATTTAAAGTTTTCTTTTGCAATTTGTCTTTTGTTCTTACTGATGGCAAATAAATCAAAAGTATATATGTGAATATATGAAGATTCATTCTTAATAATTTTAGATAAATGCATAATTTCAAGTCAGGGCAAACCCCAGGCAGGAGCCTCCAAGCCTTCAAGACCTCTTTCCCACTACCTTGTAGCCTACTTTTGAGATGTAAACATCTACCAAGTGCTTCTAAGATGTTTTGTTTTGACTTAGCAGCCCTTTATAGAGCAATAGGAGAAGTGGCAACAGCAGACACACGCACAGGGATCAAACAGAAGGTCATCAGACAGATATCTGAGCACTTTTGTCCAGTCAAGAAGCCACAAAAGGGCTAGAGAAATTTCTCTTAGTAGAGAGTTACCAAACAAATTTTATTCTGTCCTATTGGACCAAAATTGAGAATTTAGACAGCAGGTGTTTTTGGCTCACACAAAGGCTACTTTGCTGAAGATTCCAAGGGAGGAGAATTTAGTAAAGAGATCTTCCTTCAACAGTTTTATGATGTGTATGTGTCTCTTTCAGCTGGAACAGGCACTTTACTTGAAACTGAAAAATTATACAAGTTTTGTGTTAACACAATTTGCTTATGTGAACCAATGCCAGCATTCAAAGATCAGAGATCACCAGACCACAAACAGTGCTGTAAAAACAAAGACTAGTATTTCAGTTGTAAAATCATTTTTTATTGTTACAAATATACATATGAATAAAATCCCTTCAACCTGTAATGTAAGTGGGTAGCCGTGAAATTTGCATCCCCTCCCTCAAAAGCTGAAATGTTTTTACAGATGTTGAACTATGTTTCTCATAGAATTACACATTGAAAGGAAGCTAATATGCAGACAGAACCAAGGAAGGCCTCCAGAAAACACCAATATTAATAAAATTTCAATTGCCCTCATTCCAATCAACTATATACATTAATATACGAATGTGGAAGCATACCATGGTTATACATAATCCAAATCCTTCTCTGTTGTGCTTTCTGACAGTACACAAATGTAAGCGTTGGAGCTTTATGTACAGTAGGAGAACAGGAAGAAAGAAGGTCCCTATGGGAAAATGTAAAAACCATACCCAAGCATTTAATATATATAATCTATACAAATTATTTTATTAATGTGCTCTTTTAATATAATTACAATGTGCAATTGCATACCGCAAGAATATATTTATAGGTAAGTCACGTGCAGATATGACACATTTACATTCAGCAGTACAACACATTACCTGCTGTACAGTGTATTAGTGTAAGACAGTGTCCAGTTAATTTGCTTTACTTTCTAAATGCCCTAATGCAGGGCACTCTTTGTAGCTGCTTCATAGAAATTCAAGTAGAATACATGAAAGAATAGCTGGCTTTAGGCAAAGGCATGGAAAGGAATGCCTTGCACTGTACAGACCAGAAATTAAAGGCCGAATCAATGCCAGGCATACTGTAAATCATGATTGGAAGATCAGGTTTTCTGCATGGAAATGTACCTGTGGTGAAAGAGCAGCTGACTAAAAGGACTGTTGATTGCTGAACCCCGATTGTTATAAAAAGCTCTTGCGCTACAAAGCACTTGTACTGATTGCTAAATAAAAATAAAATCTTTATCTGCTTCTTCACCAGAGTCACTGGACTTGCTTCCCTGATGGCCGTCTTTACTTAAGGACCTCTGCTTCAGTTCCTGGAACTCATGAGCCTGCTGCCCAGGGCTTCTTTTCGCAGCTGCATGAAACAGAGACAGGGCTTACTAATGTTTGCAGAAGAGAAAGGAAGAAATAAAAATAACAATTAAAAAGTCATTAATGCACATGGGAGCTGATCCTGATACCACTGAATTAATTTGCACTAGTAGGAGTAGCATAGGTCCATTAATTCTTCATGCCAGAAAAAGGTGAGAGTTTGAGCAAGCTTTATTCCACTGTTGGTTGGCAAGCAGGCAAACTTGAAACATGACACCTAGTATTTCACTGTGACATGGATAAACATTACCGCTAGAAATGGCCTGGAGATTTTATTCTCATCTACACCACTTCCAAACCAGAACAGCATTCTTTTTTCCAGCTGGGATGGATCTCAGAGAGTGCACTCCTGACTGCTCAGGCTGATGTACCTGCTGGGCACCCCTCAGACCAGTGATGCACACCTCAGGCAGGCCTGTCTCCCTAGCAGGACACATCTGTGTTCTCCTTTTTGACTCAGCAACTTTGAACAGGACAGACATTCACCTCAGCATCCAAGTTACCCAAACTGCTTCTCCCTGCCCCACCACACTGCCAAGTCCCAATGTCCTCTCTGTCCCTTGATAAGAAGGACACCCATGGCTCTGCACCTTGCTGTGCTTGGCAATGGGGAAAGCCGGAGGCCATATTCACTTCCCACGATCTAAATGCAAACAGTACACATTTTGTTCACCCAGCACTCTGAAATCTCCATAAAGCCAGGGCTTTCTCCAAACCTGTAAGTTTCAAAATAAATTGGAAAAGAAGGTTGTAAAACCTTGTTGAGATTCCTGATCTAATCAGCGGCCTACAACTGCTATGGTAACAAGATAACCATCTTGTTACCATATATACATCAACCAGGGTGACCTTACCCAAGGACTGATAGCATTGCAAATCTCATACTTCCTCTTGAAGTGAAACTTCAAACACACAGTGGCCCTTAAATGTGACCTTGATGCAAATCACCTCACTTCACTCCCACAAAATTAGATGTTGTCATTGCAAGACCTTCTTTGCTCCACCATTTCGGGTAGGGATGGTTTGCCTTGGTTCACAATGAGTCTTGTTCCTGACCACTTTTGTGAATACGTCTTTGACAAGGCACCAGGAGCTGCTGTGGCCATGCAGCACCACCTCTCCTTCCCCACGTACCACTCACCTGCAGCCTCACCACTGCAAGGGACAGCCCGCCCTGTCCCCAGTATGCAGCTCCAGCCAGAGCAGCAGCCTGCCACTGACCATCTCTGTGGCCATTTCCAAGTGTGGCAGGCTGTGTTACAAACTGCTAGGAATGTGGGGAATACAGAGAGGGATCCCAAGGCAGACAAATAATTCTCCTGAATCCAAAATACCTGTTTTCTCATTTGTGCTAGCTGAAATATGTGAGGAAATAAGGGCCAGCAGCTACACACTCACTGCATTTTTATCGTAGCATTACAAGTTGGGAAACAGGAAGGGATTTTGAGAGACGTTTTTAAAGCCATTTCATAGAACTGGAGAGGATTATCCTGTAAAAAATATTCAGGCATTTCTACCTTCCAAAACACCATTGCTTTTCAAAGAAAGAGGTGCCTGGAAATTTTTTGACTCATTCTTGATACCAGTACCTCCTAATAATTACCTGGCCTTTGTCTGGCCTTCATTGACTCTTCAAACAAAACCCAAAACACATCCTGCAGCAGCCATTTTAGTTTATTGCCTGATAAATATAGGCAAGTAGCTTGCCTCATAAATGACTGAAAGATGTATCAGGGATTTAAGTTCTTATAATGCAAGCAGGCTTCTGCCAGAAGAGCTTACCCTTGCCTCGATGTTGAACCGTACAACACAGGTGACCTGCAGCAGTCTATGGCAGGATCTCAGCTTGCAAAACCTACTTTGTCAGAGAGGTATCTCAGAACGAACTAAAATATAATAATTTGATTATGGTAGGGAGGGGACCTTCCCGGTTTGGATGGACTAAGTCTGATTCTACAATACAAAAAGGATAATTTTTGGGCTAAGGAAGGGTTATGTGATGTCTTATAAACAGAAAAACTGTGGGTAAATGGAATTGCATGAGATGTTCAAATAAACAATTAAAATACTTTAGAAAGAAAAATAATTTTGAACAACTGTTTAAACCAACCATTTAAGAGGTAAAGAAACATATAAACATGTACCATTTGAGAACAGGAGCTTTTATATTTTAAAAGCACATAAAGGAAATGAACATTTTTATAGCCTACTGAATAAGCTCACTGTGAGTCAAAGCTGCTCCTTTGACCTACAGTGCTGGGCTAGGGTTCTTTAGGTGGTATTTTTCTTTGCTTTTGCAACTGAAAGTCAAAGTAGCAATAAATAATCTGATTTACCCAGTTCTCAAATGGTTTTTTGAGTGATGCACTGAAACTGGCACTAACAATATTCAAGCTGAAATGTTTTCTGAAACACTAAAGTGCACAATCTTAGAAATGACAGGTGTGCAAACACAGCAAGCAGCAGGCAGCCTGCAGCCATACCTACAGCATACCAGCGTCGCTGCACTGAGCAGTCACAGATTGCAGTGAGTGCTCTTCTGCAGAGGGGCTGCATGTGCTATACGGGACTGGCCACTGGAGTTGACACAAAGGAAAAATACACAAAACGTGTTTTATCTGCAAATTATTTCATGCCATGTAAATTTAATGAGGGCAGAAAAATGATTAGAACCCCATGAGATTTTTACCCTTCTTGTAGTGACAAACCCACACTCTTCTGTGGCTTTTTTGTTACTACCATTTCTTAACAATTGTTAGTGCCAGTTATCAAGCTCCACTTTGATGAAAAATGAAAACTTCTAACCAGAAGTTGGCTGTGCCATGCTCTGCCCAAGCACATTAGCTTCCTCTTCTGCACTGGTAGAATACTGCCCCGGAGTGGTTTTCACGCTGCCAGATGGCTTGGCACAGTCAAGAGCTGCATCTCTTTTTTGACAATCTCCTGTTTGTTCTAGCAAGGAAAAGGATTCGTTTATACTCCTAAGCTGTTCTGTAGGCCCACATACAGAAGGTAGTATGAAAATTTTCACTTATCCAACCCATTTAATCAATTATTCAGAGAGTAGTAATCAGTATGCCAGTTGCTTGTTTAAATGTAGTCCAGATATCTTGAGGTGTTGGTAAATGTAGCCTGATTTCCCAGCCATGCAGTGCAATGAGGTATATTTTCAGATTGTCCCATGAAGTATAGTTAAAATCATCAACATAAAGAAATTTTACAATCAAGTATCATCTAATTTGTAGCTTTATTTCACAGGAGATATAATTTTGTTACTAACTCGGACAGATTTGCAGTGATTCACCAGTTGCAGAAATAAATTGAAAATGTTAGCCTGAAGAAAGGCAGAAAGCAAGGACAGAGGAATGGCTAAATGAGGAAGTAGGACAGTAATGAATAAAAAAGAAAACATGAAAAGGAATAAAAATAAAATAAACAGAATTTACTCTTTCCTAAACAACCTTATGCAAAGCCCAGCAGCTCCTTAAGGACCTGGCAAGTCTAAACTATTATTGATTAAATATGTACAGTGCCATGTAAAGCCGGATAGAAAATTCTGTGTTTGAATGGAGAGCTTTAAGGGAGCAAAGAGGAAGAAAGCACAGTGCCTGACTTCTGCTGCTTTTGGCAATCTTGATCATCTGAATGACAGTGGGCTCTGTAGGCAGCAGAACTTCTCAGTCTTCACAACCCAGCATTACATAGCTGCCTCAACTCCTTTTTTCCCATTTTATGCTGTGAAAATCCACTGTCAGAGTGTGAAAGGGCACGACTTTGTTTCACAGCTTAAACGATGGGAACCACCCTAGATGTCTTTCTTGAGGAGAGACCCAGGTAGGAAGACATTTCACCCCCAGATTTCAAACATTATCACTTGTGCCAGCTGACACCATGATGAGCAACATTCCTGTGACTACTTCTCCACATACCCTATGCTATCAGAGAAAGCTTGAGCTCTTTTAAGAATCAACTCTGGGCATGAAAATGCATCAGTAAAAGCAGAAATCCAGTGCACACATGAAAATCAGCAAAGAGAAGAGAGCAGCCTACTGTTGTGTATAAAAGATAATAGGTACCAAGCCTTGCCCTGGCACACAGAAACTCATTGCCTGAGGATGGGGAGGTGAACGCAGTCATATGCAGAGATCCCACAGAAAGGAAAACAAAGAGAGCAGGGGGCTGGCTGCAAGGATCAAAGGTATGGCTGCTCTCCTGAAAACGTGCTGAACCACAGAGCTGCATTTCACATTATTGTGTGACCGATATCAACCAGCATCTTAGTTCAGACCAAACCAACCATAAATGTACACAACACATAAATCCCTTAAGTGTTTAGTTACATTATTAATACCCAGGGATTAATTGTTTATTTGATTTGATCAAAGGAAGATATGTGGATGAGATGCTGAATAGGTGCATCTTGCACCTATTTTCCTTGCTTTTTGCACCTTCAGTTGCATAATCCTCTCCCTTTCCAAGTCAAAACAGATCAGGAGACATTGACACATCAAATTCCACTAGAAGACACCAGGTTACACAAATACTCCTACCTTCTTGAGAAAATGATCTGACTGAGGGGCTGCTCTGACCATCCTTTTCTTTATCAGAAGGAACTTTCTTCAGCACTGGTGGGAGCAGGGCAACTTTTGGGGAACTGGGGCCGGAAGGAGACTCTGGAGCATCCTCTGTGGAGTACCAAAACCAAAAGGGTAAGAAGGAAAAATTATATCTACACTAAAGTTCACAGAAACAGTTGTTTATGATGGACCAAACCTCAACACAATACACAAACAAGAAACAGCCAGAACCTGTGTCAGAAAAAGAAGGATTCAGGAATTTACATTGTATGTAAACAAATTGTATGGACATGAGTCCAGGTGAAAGACTTTTAACAGTCAAAGAGAAGATCTCAATTCCAGCATTTTTCATGTGTGCTGCCATTGTAGTTTAAATAGAAATCTGATGTGACCATGTGATTTACCTGCAAGACATAAGTAGCAATTTGTAAAGAACATCTGAAAAAAAATTTGGATGGATTTCTGGAAATATTTCTTCTCATTATATTTTTATTGTCCTGAAACATAATAGAAGTCCTGTTTCACAATTACAAGGTCCAAAAGTGAATCAGGGAAACAAGTTACATAAAAAGCATTATTAAACTCTGTACTTCCATGAATAACTTCCCAGCACATAACACAAGGACATCCATAAAGAGTTGCTAAAAAAAAAAATACTTCCATCTTCTGGACTGTGAGATAATCTGAAACTTAAACTCAAATCCATAGTTTAAAACCATGTGGATATCTTGTTTGTCTAAAAGGCTGGATGGATATGGATTATGTAAGTCAAGTTGACTAACATCTTTACAGTCCTTAAAGGAAGACCTTTTCAGTTTTACACTACACAGGCCTCATTAGGACAGTAGGGAAGTACAGCCACAGTGGATTACTTAAATTGCTTTTAAGTTTCCTTTTCAAGAAATAAACAGTGACATGTGTCCATAACAGAGGAACTAGGAAGATAGTTTAGCATTGACAGAAGAACAAAAGGAAGTCAGAGTACCATCTGTATTGCATATTTGCAAAAATAATTAATTCAGTGGCATACTAGAAATCAATCAAAATTTATCTCTGCTAAGGAGACACCACAAAGAGTCAACTCTTTCACTTTCAGCACAGGAAAGCGATGAGCTTCCCAAATACAATTTGGTATAAACAGATAGAACAATTCTTGGACCTTCTCCATGCATTTGATACGCCTGTGAGGTCACTTGCTTGGGAAAGCAATATCAACACAAGGAGGAGCACAGTGATTGGCAAACACAGCTAGATATAGACTTTCAGTCTTTGACAATTTGTGGACATCCGAGCTGTGTTCATTTGCACCCAGATTACTTAGCAAAAAATTTGCTAGTTTTTGTGGCCATGCTGCTGGAAACAACAACGAGAGCAAGAACACAGAAAGGACGACTGCTTGGTTTTCTTCATCACGTTGCCTGGGCATCCTTAGGCAGTGGGTTACTACAAGTACTAGGACAGAAGTTAGACTGCAACATAGCTGTGCTGCTTTTACTATCGACCAAAGAGCTGGCTTATTATGGGTAAGTATTAATTACTCCCTTGTTTAGATCCACAGTGTGCTCCCTCTGCAGGAAATAGGAGCTGGCAGAAACAGATGGCTCAGGTCTTCCTGACTGCCTGTTTTACAGACTAAGCACCACTAAATAATCCATGCCTTCCCTGTTGCATTCACCTTCATGAGCAACTTACCTGACATCCCTTACTTTGATGGCTGTTTCTAAAAGGGTCAATAAAATAAATGTAAATCCACCTAAAATCTGAAGATGATTTTATATGCGAACAACATTCTGCCCACTGGAGTACAGAGACTAAGGAAGGCTCAGGTTTCACATTAAGGGCAGGGAGGAGGCTGTAACATCCCTTTGACTCCTCATCCTTATCAGAAATTACATCATTCTAAGGTCAGCAGTGATTATGGGAAAAGTCAAGAGGGCTTCAAGCTCTTACAGATGGCCATGCTCATATTTTTCACTCCCTGGCAGTTAATGAGCTATATTTGCTGTAGATATTTGGGAAGTCTGTAACTGGCTTTTAATTTGCCTCAGTTGCAGCAGCTGTACTTTGGGAAGAAGAGGTTGTGACACTGGCCTATTAAACAGCAGACAAATGCATGGGAGATCTGCTGAAACATTTTCCACTACCTTAAGATAATATCTGGGCAGGAGGAAGTCTTGCAGGGTTATAAAAGCACAGTTACAATTATTTTCAGTCAAAAGCAATAAGGAAATAAACAAAGGCTAAACAAGGAAAAAGTAAGAGACAGCAGGTTTGTGCAAGTTATTAAGAAACAGGCACTTGCTTGAGGGGCTAAAAGCAGCCTGCCACAAAACCCCAAGGACTTTAGTATATAGAGCCAGGTTTTTAGAGAAAACACACTTATTTTTCAGTGCTACTACAATAGGGCTTTAGTTCTGAAGTAGCTTTCCATGCTCACCTCTTCTGTGAAAGCAAGCTAACTTAAAACAGCTCTGCCACTGCCACTACTGCTTCTCACACTTTACTCTGGAGGATCACAGATTAAACCATTTTAATACATTTATTTGAATTAGGGCAAAAGGAGGTGGAAAAAAAGGATGCGAGTCAAGATCAAGGCAAGGAAGAACCTGTCCCTCTCCATTTAACTTCCGTTCAGGATGTGGCAATGGGTGTCTCCACCATAGCCCACACGAACAGCACCCAGAGCTGGGGATAACAACCGCCCAGAAGAGCTTCTCACCAGTACGAGAGGCAGAGCGTGGTTTCTGTGGCACTGTGGGTCGTCCTGCCAGGCTGGGCTTTGTTGACTGCAGTGGGGGCTTTGGACTAGTTGGTGTATTGGAAGAACTTCTTGCCTTTGCACCAGCTTCTGCCTTTGGTTCAGCTTTTGAATTTTTTTCTGATGATGCTGAGATGGAATCGCCTTTATTCAATGCAAACCGACTCTCTGGAAGGGTCTGCTGTTGTTTAGGCACTGAAATAAATAGACACATAAAATAAAGTCTGCTGCAGCACAGAAGGCTCCATGCACAGCTATAGTGGTGTGGAAAATACCACCACAAGGTAGCACATGCACTGCTATGTGTAAGAGGATCCCCAATGTCTTATTCAAAATCACTGCAAGCAAAGCATCTAAATCTGCTAATTTTGACATGTGCTAAGATTTGTGATCCAATTGCCCAGAACAGCAATAACATGTTGCCCTTTTTAATATATTTGGGATGATGGCTAACTGGACTTTATTCCTCCTTCATATTTCTAGGAGCAGATGGCACAGCCTACCTGCTGAGAAAACAGTGATGGATCAGTGGAAAAAGCCGCTCTTGACTGTTTCGTGTCTCTACAGACAAAAGGTTGGGTTTCCAAGATCAACAGAGAAATCCTGGCCCAGAAAATAAATCCCAAGTGTGTGACCAGCAGGCTACATCTTTTTATTTGTTGCTTTTAGCAAGCTCTAGAAGAGATTTTGAAACTCAGCCCAGATCAAAGTATTCTTTATATAGTATTTTGATTTGTTTAATAACACTGTACATGATCTACACTTTCCACACATTAGTAAGTTTACCAACATGTTGTTTATCCCAAACAAAGACCAAAGTATTCAGAGATCAATTTACAGTGACTTACAAGCAGTAAGTCAGTCTCATCTAGCTGTGCAAGCTGGTAGAAAGCCTGCAGGACTCCAGGTTGCTAACAAACAAAAAGCTTGTTCTACTTTACTACTCTGCAGCTTTCAGGAGGTAAAAGGCTTATATCTAGCAGTTTCAGTGATAATCCTGGAACTTGTTTCTTAGCCTGCAACTTTCAGCAGTTTTCACATCTTTAATCTCAGAAGAGAATTTCAGACTAACTGAAATGCAGACTGGTAGCCTTGGTACTTAGCAAAACCAAGTGTGTGCTCAGAGATGCTGACTTGACCTACCTACCTGCTATTCCCATTCAGAAAGCCAACTACACATGGAAGTGCTGAGCACAGACATTTTAATGGCAGTGGGAGGAAGGGAGGGAGAGTGTTTATACAGTTTGTTGCAAGCCAATCTCCAGTATGTTTTTCCAGCCCAGCCGGAGTTAAACTCTGGCAAAGCAGACAGCTGTATAGTGCATAGAGATGAGTGTGAGGGCGTGACAGGGAGAGTTTGTGTATGCACACATGAAATACTTTCTTTCTGCAAGTGAAACAGCAGGACACCACCTGCACCTGTGTGTGTGTACATACAAAAGAAGCAGGCAACATCCAGACACAAAGCAAGGAATAAAACCCTTAAAACTTATTCTCCTTCAGAACCACTAGTTTAGCTCTCCTGTAACAATATTCAGTAATTTTCCATTAACTTTCTTTCTTTTCTTCCTGACCTCAGGCCTTCTAACATTATTAGAACATAGTAATTTAAAATAAATTAGCCCATGCCAAAGACTAACTGTAGTTGCAACAATGAAAAGAAGCCTTGGGGAGCTCTCAAGCAAGAGTGGTAAGGAAACAATTGACAGCTGGAGGCCAAAAGGGAGAGGCAAGCACAGTGCAGTGTGGTGGGGGTGAAATGTGTCATATACACAGACAACGACCAGAGACAAGTTGAGGTCAGACACCCCCAGCTACACCCGTGCCCGAAGTGCAGACTATCCTTGCTCCTCTGACTTCAGTATGCTGTCTTCAGGGGACACATACAGTTCATGAGGTCCTCCTCAAAAGACAAGCAGGTTTTAAAAGCACCGATTTGTAGATTATGGCATGCTTTGAATACGCTTTTTAAAAAAAGCTTTAGAAAGACATAAAACTTCAAAATTGTTATTTGAAGTGCTTAATCAAGATAAGCCACATTTGGATTTTGATTTCAGCCTGTTTTTCCAGCCTTTCTTCTGTATGTTTTAGCAGTCCTGTGTGCCAGGCTTGCAGCATACTACCGCTGCTGAGAAATCAGACCTGGATTTCCTAGTTCAGACCACTCCTTTCATGTAGTAAATACAAACCACCAGAGCTGAATTCCTTTTGAAACCTTCACTGGCCAGTCCCCAAAGTATACATAGAAACCAGTCTGTCAGCCTTGTCCTCAGGTGGCTGCAGTGTGGCACTGCCATGTCAGGGCCCAGGACTGTGGCTTGACAAGGGCATGGAAAGATGAGGTGCAGAGGGAATTGGTGCTGTAAGCACTGCAAGGCTGAACACAATTTCATACACAATGGAGAGCTGCTTTGTGCACATGAGCAGCGTCCAGGGGCCTCCACAGCTTTGCAGACAGCCCTGGCTTCGATCAGACTGGTTAAATCGTGGGAAGAGCCAGCTGCCATTGACTACAAGTCAGGACTGCTGACAGACCGACAGCACTAGAGTCAGCTGAAAGTCAGCACTACTCAAGTCAGTATGAACAGCTTTATAAAGCTTGAAAACTGGTCATGTTTCCATCCTCAGATATATTGAGCACTTCCACGTCTTTGTGCACAGATATTTCTGCTGGCTCTTGGGTTGAACTTCAGCTTTGCTGATCCCATTGAAAGCCAGCCTTCTTCCAAAGGTGACTCAAGTACTTTCTCTCCTGTGCAACAAGAGTATAAAAGTGAGCCATAAACTCAGCCCTAGAGCTGACTTCATAAGAAGTGTCATCCACAGCACAAAAAGTGAGCTTGTTTCTAATGCTCTTCACAGAGTGTAAACTCCTACTTTGCTTGATCAATTGCAGACATTCCATCTGAAGAGGAAAGTGAGATTCTGGACATCAGGCATTTTGCATTTTCCAGGAAGTTTATACCAGGAAACTTATACTGTACCTGTACCACTTCCATCCAGTCGTTCTGAGCTCATTGTTGTGTCAAAAGACTCTCTGGGAGTTGTGTCATTCCCAAGTTTCTGAAAGAGGGAGAAAAGCTCTCAGATTAGTAACACATCTGCAATTAACACAACTCGGTGGTCCTGGTACAAGAAACCTTCTTATTTGGAAGCCATGAGGCAGAGAAATCAATGATAGAAAGAAATGGTGCATTCTCTCTCTCTCTGTTTCAGATCTTGGAGAGCTAAGTGGGAAGGAAACTACCCTGATTTGTACCTAACTGCCAGATGGCTGTCAGAGCTGCAGTGACACACTGCCTCCTATGTGAGAGGTCTCCTAACATAGCTCTGTATCGAAAAGTTTCTTGTTTGAAAGTAAAACCTTTTTCTGAAGATACAGATTTTGATTATGACTGTTGAATTGATCTTATGCTCTTCTACACAGAAAAAATAACTTCTTATTTTAGATGAACCTGCAACTACAGAAGTAAACAGTGCTCTCATATTTACAGGATTCCCCTAAAAACCAACAGACCTTATTTACTGAGAAGTTTTTAAAACTACTCGTCACCAGCACTGCTTGGTGCTCAGTCCCCTCAAAAGAAAGGGAATTTCTGGTTTATGTGCTGATATTTTGCCTCTCTTCTACTGTCAATAATAGTTTTTTTAATAGGGTTTTTTATTGTCAATAATAGGTTTTTGTCACATCATAGCTAAGTAAAGTTGACATCTGTGTATTCATCAGGAGAAGTTTAGATATGCAGCACTTGTAAAAGAACCAGTCTTCTTTTACTGCCTTACCTGCTACCAAAGCTTAGACAAAAGGACAAATGAGGGGATTCAAAAAAAGCACAAAGCACACAGAAGTAGGTGCAGGATATACTAAGAGAGAAAGCCTTATAAAGATAAGACTAGGGATAAAAGTGAGTGGTTTTTTTTTTTAAATTATAAGAGTAGGGATAGACTTCTGCAGCCAGGCAGCTTCAAACTTGATTTTTATTTGCTATTTCAAGACAGTTAGTGTGGCAAATGACTTAAAGCAAATTATTTGTTCTGATGAGTTGGTTATATACCCATGCAAAAGTAACACTGATGTGTTCAGGTCACTGCTACTGCTCCAACACCAACTCTGACTGTCCCTCCCATAGCATTCAGAAATCTCCACCATGTGCCACACAGTGTACAAACATGATCACTGCCCTTTGGGGGTTATGATCTGAAAGACTGCTAAGTATAGCACATAGTTAAGAATGGGATAATAGGAAACATAGGAAGGAAGGCAATGATTACAAATAGCAGGAGTACATATCTACTACAGAAAAATTGATGTATTTAGAGTGAAAGCAGTATCTCAAATACAAGCATCAAGAAATGATCTCTAAAAATCCATGCTGGCCATGTGCCTTTCCTGTGCATTTCAAGGGAAGACGATTTTGGGGAGAGATGCAGAAGACAGTGTAGTTGGCCTTGCAGATTTACTGATACCTCCACTTTGCTCATGTAATTTCACAGCTCCTAAAACAAAGCCACTCTTCAATACAACAAAGAGAATGGAGATGGTGAGTATTTGCCGTTCCTGCATAAGACCTGGCAGGGTGATGCTATTTCCCAACCTCCCCTCTAAGAACAGGTGAACAATTAAAATGGCACACTGCATTAAGGAGGTAGCTATTAGAATAATCATTAAGCTTGCTGTGCTGTAAAACTACCCTGATACAATGAAGTCTCCTGGAAATATGAACTCTAGAAATGCTGTGACTTGTAGGGCCAGAATATTTAGCTGTGGTGTCCATAGCAATACAAAGTCACTTCCAAAGAAGCCTTAGGGCTTTGTGCCAATGGGCAGAAACTCAGCTTTTGTTCCCACTTCTTGACTGATATTGATATTTTGGCTAAATTCTCACTGGTTCATCTCCTAAAGTTACAAGCTTTTCTATAAGACTGTCTTGGCTATATATTTTTTTAAGGGAATACTACTCTCCTTTTGCTGGATTTTATTTCTGTGCCTTGGAAAAAACACCTCTTTTTTTGCAAGAATCTTTTCATGGAATGTAAATTCTCTTGATCTTTCACTAACTAATTTTCTTATGCAAATACTGAAGAAAGATACATAACACTTAACTACAGTAAATTACTTAGGAGAGCTGCATGACTGTATGAAACTAATTTCACTGTAGTTCCTTCCTCCCTCTCTAGTAATGGGACAACTGGGGAAATATGACCATGTACCAAGACAAGCAGAAAAGCCAGTGCTGGCACCTATTAGTGTAGTACTTAGAAATGCAATTAGGATGTGAGCATGTTTGGCTACCTACTGTACACACATTACAAAGAGCTTATGGTCCCCAGACAACACTAAACACTGGCAGCAAAAATTTACCCTGAGAAGTCAGATCAATGCAGGTGAATTCATCATGTAGGTAAATAATACCCAGGCTGTATTTTTAATAGAAATTTGTGAAGGCTGGGAAACACTGCAGAGCTGGGTGCCACTAAGAGGGAAAAAAACAGGCTATGAATGATGGTTTCCTCGTGGGCCTTGCTCAGGTATTTAAAAATCCAGTGTGGAACACTAGATGGAGCTAAAAGATCTATTTATGTGTGCCCCGAGGCAACACGATCTCCAAATACTTGACTCTACCATTAGTGCCAATTCCCACGTTGTATTCTAAGCAAAAGAAAACAAAAATTCATTTACCATCTTTCCATCTACTCTGCACCTGCTCATCACTTTTATCTGTAACAAGACTGTGGTAGGGTATGAATGAAATAGTAAATTCCTTCTGGCTTTGTTTTCATGTAAAATAGTTCAGAATATAAGCAGCCATCTGTACCTTACAGGAAAATACAATTTTCTATCATGCTGAAATTCTGATAAATTCGAAAATGTTACAGGACTTGATATCACAACCATCCTGAACAATGTAGCAGTGGGATGCTGTCTTCTGCAGCTCAGGTGTCAGGATACTGTATGATTTCCACCTTCACGAGTATCATGAATAAAAGTGCAAACCTAAATTATTTGATATTGTGATGGATGAAGTATGTGAAAAATGCTTTTGAACGGCAGCTCAAATTTGCCTCCTCTGAGCAACATTAAGGATAGATAACTCAGTACTCTGCTGTGTACAGATTCCTATTTCTGTTCAGCTTTATTGTCACTCTTTTATATATGTATATAAAGACATAGTTTTGCATTCCATAAATATAAAATTGTACAAGAATGAGATCAATAATATTATTTTCTTGTAATTTAAACCTGAAATAAGAGAACTAACCTTTCCAACCAGTAAAAAAGTTAAGTGTGGTAAAAAAACCACCCCAAAACCTTGGAATAGGCAACAAGAACTTTTACTTCCGAAGGATGAAATTAAAGTTTCCAATTAATGTTATGAAAGCTCACTAATTGAAGAGGACTTTTACTTTTCCCACTTATTAAAAAAAAAAACACATGCTAATATTCTACTTAAGTCATGTCCTTCCAGATTTGACTTACTGTAGATAGTAAGCATTAAGAACCCAAAGAGCACAAAGCATACACAATTCTGCACTTGTAAAAATTCATATAAGCTGGAACAGCTTGGTATTTTACACATTACAGCAGGGCATAATACTCTTATTTAAAATCATATGGCATTTTATTTGAAAATTTGGTGTTTTAAAAGTCAATGAGACTATTCATGGGCATTACTTAATACCAATGAGAAAGGAAGAAATTGGTCATTCTTTAGAAAAATCATTTCTGCACTGAAGATCCCTTTAATGATCCATAGACAACTGCATTAATTTGAATCTGCTTGTGACAAGGCTCTGGTGCCTGCAGGAATGGCTTACACATCATGGCAAGCACTGTAAGGCTATGAAGAAAGGTGAAAATGGACTTTGGGTGCCTTGCTAGGTCATGGCAGGACAACTGTATATGTGTCAAAGGAAGGAAAACACAACAAAGCATGAGATGAGCTTTTTTGTAAGGTAACACCTTTTAAATGACAGGGACAGTGATGGCAAATAATAACGGGGAAGGCCACTGGAAATGGGCATCAGGCAAAATAGGCCAGCACAGAATGCTTTGGAGGAACACAAGGATATTCCATTCTGTACATTTGGAGAGTGAAGCAGAGCTCCTGCCCAGGATCAGCACTTCACAGAAGAGAAAATTACAGAGAGCAAAGGAAATATGGACAGGAAATTGGAAATAATTTTTTTAACAGGTTGTTTTCTTTCATGGTTAGTATTTAAAATACATAAACCAAAGGCATAAAAATAATTAGGTGTGGTACAAAAGGACATAAAAATCAAAAAGTGCAACAAGAAAAGCATATACCAAATAGTGTAAACAGTGACTGGTAGCCAGTTTTACTTCTCTGCATGGAATATATAATTTAATATACAACAGACCTCTCCATCTGTCTGAAAGAGAAGAGTACAGCCAGCCACCGCTGTAGTTAACTCTGCCACATACCTGAGGTACTGGTGTGCAAGTGGCACACAGTAAGAAGCCTGTCCTAGTTTTACCTTTGCTGAAGCTATTCCAGTATGCACTGTGAACAAACCACATATCATATAGAGTGGAGATACTGAGCTGGGCTTACTAGTTGGCTCCAAGTTACTCTGTGATATGTGCAAACAATTACATGACCTCTTCTGTGTTTGTGGTGGTTTGACACCAAGTGCAAGGGCAGGTATTACTCCCTCCCTGAGGGGAGTGAAAGCACAGGCACAAGGGTGCAAGTCCTGCTCCACATGTGCAGCCTTGCCTTGGCCAGGCTGTTTGTGTTCAACCACCACAGCAGAGAGCAGTCCTCCTGCAGGAACACCACAATCCTGCTGGAAAGCAGGACTGATGTGTCAAGCCCAGCCACCAACCCTTGCAGTCCCAAACCACCTCTCCTGAAGACGCACAGTTTCGCTCTTTTTTTAATAACTCAAAAGAAATCAAATTGCCTTCACCTTTTGAGCAGAGGCTGCTCTCTTCTCCTGCTTGGCTTTCATTTCTGCGAGAAGTCCACTGCCCATCACTTGCACACCATACCTCCGGCCTCCCTGGGGGCTTCCCTTGCTGTCACCTCTCTCAGCTTTTGCCACATCATCTGTCTGCACCTCCTCCAGGGAGTCCGGCGTCTTTAATTCCTCAGATCGCTCTGTGCCACCGTTCTGCTCTGCAGGCTTTGCCTCTTTCTTGCTGGTGTCTAAAGCTGGGCTTTTTGCAGCAACCTTGGGTGAGGAGGGCTCCTCAGCCACCGACACGGTCTGGGGGCGTTCAGATTTGGAGCCTCTTGATTTGATTAAGTTAAGGAAACCACTCTTCCTCGAGTCCCTTTTCTTCTTCTCATCACCTGCTTCACTGTGCTCACTGCTGTCTGAACTTTTAGTTGATGGTCTCCTAAAAAAGACACAGACATTTCAAACTTTTCTCCACTCCCCACCTCCCTTTCTTAAATAGTATCAAACTACTTCTTCCAGGCAAAGCTAATGTTTTCTATGACCCATATATTGCCCTAGGCCAAATCATTACCTGGTGTCTCTAAATTAAAACCAGGACAATCAGCATTGATCATATCTTGAGGATTCCTGTGCTGCTTTGTGCAGTTGTTTCATCTGCACTGGGCATCCAGCTGTTTCTAACACCAGATGGCTCTAACCAAGCTGTCTATGCACATAGATACTGGGTTTGCATGGCCAGGTTTTGGTAGCAGGGGGTCTACAGGAGTGGCTTCTGTGTAAGAGTTCTGCTGAAGAGGAAGGAGCAGCAGAGAATGCATGATGAACTGATAGCAGTCACCATTCCCTGTCCCCTGCTCCACTGGGGAGGAGGACGTAGAGAAAATCAGGACTGAAGTTGAGCTCTGGAAAGAGGGAGTGGTGGGGAGAGCTATTTTTAAGATTTGGTTTATTTCTCATTATCACAGTCTGATTTGATTGTTAATATATTAAATTTATTTTCCCTCAGGTTGAGTCTGTTTTACCCATGATGGTAACTGGCAAGACATCTCTCCCTGCCCTTATCTGAATCCACAAGCCTTTCATTATATTTTCTCTCCTCTGTCCAGCAGGAGGGGAGTGATAGAGCAGCGAGGATGGGTATAGGGTCAATCCACCACAACATACAATTTCACTCTGCTCTGTTTCCAGAATGCACTGCCTATGGTTTGTACCTGCCTATTAGTAAAAGGAGAAGAACTATCTAGGCACATGTTTAACACAGCTTTTGGGAGATATTGTTCCTTAAGGGCCTTGCTTGAAATAGGAACTAGCTGGTACAGCTACTTTCTCTCATTAAGTAATACAGAGGTCACTTTTATAGTGCAGATCCTCATCTTTAAAAAAAAAAAAAAAAAAAAAGAAAAAAAAAAGGAAGAAGAAACCACAAAACCCAAAAAGAACAAACAAGAAAAACCAATTCCTAAAGAGCCCACCTGCCACTAAGATTTTCTAGAGGCATCTTCTGAGCAGAGTATTCACACTTAAGGGTAAAGCTGAGCACATACACATTCACACGAAAGTATAAAAGCATCCAAACTGGAAAGAGAGCCAGTGGTGCCAGATACCAAATAAAGATCCTCAGCAAAGAGCATAGCAAGTTCACAGGGACATCTGAAATGAGCAGCTGGCAGGCACCCAAGGGAAGGACATGGGAATGCAATCCTGTGAGCATCCTGAACTTAACCTGCTTAGGATGTTTTTCAAAGCTATCATAACTTCATACTATGATACCTAGTATAGTACACATGGCTTCACATCACTATAGATATCTATAACTCATGGTGACTTTAGAACATTTGCTTTTACTGGCACAGCTAGCTACCAGTCAACACTCACTGTTTTCCTTAATGGATGTCACATACAGCACAAGAAAGGGTCATTCCAAGTTGCCTGGAAATCACTCTTGCTTTCTCATTCGGTTATGGAAATAGTCTGTGTGTGCACGTGCACAAACATGCATGAATGCAAGAACATTTACATGCATGGTTCTGAAAATATACAGCCAGCTCCAAAGCAACTGCATCAGCTCTATAACCCTTATATAAAGAAGGAGACATCTTTCAGATTAATATTTTGCTTAAACCTGGAATACTACAAATTGGTGAAACACATCTTTAACGTATTTCAGAACCAGCGTAAATCTACTGTCATCTATGAAACCGCTGTACCCAACAGCACTCCTCACTAGAGAGAAACACTATGTGTACAATGAGCCCTGGGGAAACTCTCAACCAATACAAAGCTCTGCTTCAGCTCTAATGAGCTTCACTGAAGGGTAAAATGAAGTCAACTGAATTATAAAAATAAACACCAGTCATTAATCCCCCCCATCATGGGATAGTAAAGCAATTTATTTCAAAGTAGCCACTTTTAAGGGCAGGGAGTTGAATTCACAATGTCTTGACTACTAAGGTATTTTCTGACTTTGACAACAGCAACCCTGGATATTTGGAACAGGAGTCAAACACAGCTTGAAAGTGCTGCTTGCCTAGTTATCAAGATGGACTTTTAAAAAAAATAACTGCTAAAATATTTTTAACTTACTTTGAATCCATTTTTGTCACTTTCTTAGTGAAAAATTCATCCACACCTTCATCCACTCTCCCCATGAGGCCATTCTGATCCCCTTCTGGTGGTACTCCAGCAGACACCTGACAGAAGAAAAAAAAAAATCTCTCTTATATAATAATCTAAGCATGTTTGCTCCGGTGATAATAATTAAGAGGTAAGACATTATAAAAAATTATGTGTGCCAACCAGAACTCAGTGCAGACAACAGAATCACCACTGGAATTCTCCCTCCAGCCAGGCCAGCTGATGCCTTACACCAAATGCAAAGCAACCCAAAACACCAGTGACAAACTAATGCATGAGGCCAGAAATCAAATGCCTTGGGCTTGAGAGAATAGAGCACTAGGTCAGTCAGACAAGCAACAAAACACAGAAAAAATAAATCCTGAGCAGGTGGTGACCTGAAGAGAAAATATTTTCAACAGCCAGTTGTTTCCCTATTTGGAGAAAAACCTATGTTCTGGATTTTGGACTTAGAGATTTAGAAACAGCTCCAGTAGGCTAACAGAGCCTTTTATAATTCATTCAGTCTAGCACTTCCAAAAGCAGAGACTCTAAATGCAGAATCAGGTGCTCCACTTTAGGAACCAAACATAGACTTTTGCTCAGTTTCTGAAAACAACAAACTTGCTCCCCATCTTTGATTTCAATGCCCACATTTTGAATATGGATGACCTCAGGCATATAAACTAGGCTGGCTTTGAAATACCTGCCAACCACAAAGGCCCTGTGAATCTTAGCTGGTGACTCTGAAGCTTCCTGAAGATGAAACAAGAAGTCTCCTGGGAGGATTTCTCATGTGGTCTAGCTCCTGTACGTGGCTTTGATGTGGAATAGCTCTATTACCAGTAAAGAGACTTCCTTTAATTCAAATGCCAAATGGAAACCTTTCAGATTACTACAGAAGACTCCCCAGGACCAAACTCATTTGTATTCTTGGTAGTGCTAGGGACCAGGACACAAAACAACAGGGTTTGTAATTTGAAACAATTCAAATCAAGGAATCTCCTAGGTGCCACCATAACTCATGAGTAATCCCAGCTTCTCTTCTGAAGTAGAATACGAAGTCTTTTCTAGGCTTCAATACTCTTAAAAGCTGCAATTAATATCAAACTCAATCTCATTAAGAAAGGAAAATGGGCTTCATATGAACCAATGCTCTGACAGAGCTATGAAACTTTTTGCTTTCCATTCCTGAACCCTATTATTTTTGTTATGAAAGATAATAGTTAATATTTTATTGATACCTGCTGTAGCAATCTAATGCTGATCTGAAAGGAGCCCACCTGGTAATGACTGTTTTGTTGCCAGTCAAACTGGCAACAGATTTTCTATGAAGAACAGTTCTATTCTAAGTTAGCACAATGATTTATCAGATTTCCAACTTCGGTATGCTCTGTAGCGAGCTTGTTTGGCTGGAACATCTCACAGTAGGCAGGAGTGCACATGCCCTCATCCGGGTTGGTCTCGGTGACAAACCCCTTATCACTGGTGTCTCAATCGAAACACAAAATAAAAGCGAATGACACATTTTAACAGGCGTGAGAAACCACTGCATATTGCTACTGTAGTCCCCCAGGTAGTAGGGATAAACATGAAAGTATCAAAAGCAAGGGCATCTCCTGAAGGGGAACTAATTCCAGGATCCAATGATCTACAGCAAATGAGAAGATCTACCTCAAAAAGTTGCTTCACACTCCTAACTCTTAAAAAAAAAAAAAAAAGTGTTAAGTCTTCATTTGTCCTTTTTTATCTCTTTTTAAAGCTTAAGTTTAAAAGCAAGCATGTTTCTTTGTTAAGGAAAAAAATGGCTTTGAAGCAGAAATAAATAAGATGAATCACAATCTCTTTCATACATTAGAGATTCATCTCCTTTGCTGTACTATATCTTCACATATAAAGGAAGAACGCATGAGGTTAAGATCTCACAAAAATCTAAATTATAAACAACTGTTTTATCATTTTGCTTCAAAGTTAAAGCTACTTGAGAGTGGATCTTGAGTTTTTGGTTTTTTCCCTCTCATTTTTCCCCTCTCTAAACACTCATTCCAATAGAAACTGACAAAACTATAAATCTTTCTTCTGCCCATCCACCCAACTCAAGTTAAAAGTTTCTCATTTTTTCTCCATTTTCTCCTTTCTTTTCTTACACTTTTCAGCTTCCAAAGAACAAATGTGCTTTCCAGCAAAACCAGAGAAGTACAACTATGATCATCTGAGACCCCTTGAATTACTAAATACAAATAATGGGAACAGTAAACAACACAACAGAACTGCTTTAAGTGGCAAAAAAGGTCAAGATTTTGCCTCTCACATTTCAAGTGCTTTCCCTAAGCACTGCTTTCTGTATTCTTGAAGTGGCAAAACCAGCAGCAAATCAACTCTGCAAGCAATGTCACAGTCCACTCATGACTCGGACCTCCAAAATCTGGCTGTTTCATTTTCAAAGAAGCATCAAAACAAACATCTTAAGTATTTAAAAAAATTGTTTGGACTCATTTTGAGGTCAGAACTAGTAAGGAACTAAGTGGTTCATAAAAACAAGACAGGGACAAATGAGTTTAACTAAAAAGAGCTCATTTCAATTTCTGCAACTAAATAAACTTCCAATTTCCTAATTAATTTAATATGGATGAGCAGTCCCACAACACTGCACTATCATGGGAAGTAAGACTTCTGTACAAGGAGTGACCTTTTTGTTGCTGTTGAAGAAGCTACTGCATGTGCTGGTAGTGCTCCATGCCTGGTAGCGGAGCACTTGTCCCTCCTACACCCCCACTCCTTCCACCTCCCTGCGCTGATGGCACAGGATGCACTGAGCTTGGAAGCAACTGGGAAAACATGTGTGTTCTGCAGCAGTGGAACTGGGAGAGTAAACACAGATGTGTTTTCATTACATGGAGACAAACCCATTCTTCTGCTACCTCTAACCTTCCCAGTGAAGCACAAGGGAATGGAAAGTTGGCTTGAATATTCCCTTTGCTTGAATATTTTTTCCCTTTCCAAGTGGTACAAAAAGCATTCCACTGCCTGATATGATCTTTCCCAGCATTAGGGAAATTTTCAAGGATGCTCTCAATTGGAAATCCTCAGGAAGCAGAAGAAGCCACAGGCATTTATTGTGAGGCAGCCTAACACAGAGAGGCAACTGCTGCCCCTTGATGGGGCTACCTATCACATCAGCTGTGTTCTGTTGCTGTGAGATAACTCTGTAACTCCTCCAGATCTGTCCTCACATACCCTGAGGACACACCATCACAGAAATAATTTTTTACTGATGCAGTGTGCCAAGGAAATGGAGCTGTGGGAGCTCCACACATGTATATTGAGTTCACACCAATGCCTTTCGTGAACAGACAGTGCTCTTCTGTTTTGCCTTTCTAAGGCAGGCTCCAGCATGAAAAGCAGATCTGTGACTATGCAGATTTGCTGGCCCAAACATCATCTTCAGTTTAGGAGCTGTGGGAAGCTGGGTGTCACAGAACAGCTCCTCTGAGAGCTGATAGAAAGAAGAATTCATGCCAAGTTACCACATCTTAATGCAGGCAGAAAAAAGGATTAAGACTTAACAAACCCTTGCAAAATAATTGAAAAGTCTCATGATATTTTGCACATTTCCTGTGAAAGCTCCAAGCACCTCCAGAAACTGCTTCCATGAAAAAAAAAATCAAAATAAAAAAGGATAAAACATATCCTGGATTTAGGCTGTGTCAAACAAGACAAAAAGCTTGTAATAGGGATAGCACACTGAAAGACATGAATACCAGAAGAAAAATTAAGTAGTTGCTTATGGCTTTTGTACCTTCAACCATTGTCCTCATTACACTGAAAGACCTGACTCATGGCAAAAAGCAATCAACACACAACATTGCCAGTAATATTTTAATGTAGACTCACTGCTGCTTGGCTGGGCTGCTGCTTTTTATTCCTTTTGGGCCTTAATTTTGTAAAGTGTTCCAGTTTCCTTCCTTCTTCTGATGGCAGCTCTGAAATGAATCCAGAAGTTCGTTTGTCTGGCCTGCTGGAAGGAAATGGTGGGTCTTCTATATGGATAGGTACTTCTTCCAGTGCTTTATCTAGATCAAATTCCATTTCTAAGAGAAATCAAAACTTTCTAATTAGATTTAACATGATATTTAAAACAAATGACAAAATGCCATTCCTCTTTTTGGTGGCCTATAATTATAAGCATATTCAGGGAACTTAGCCACAACATCTCTGTGAGCAGAGAGAGCAGTGTGAGCAACTATTTACTATCAAACACATTAGCAGAGTTCCAAAACAAAGCAGGCAGCGTGGGCCACAAATGCAATCCAGAGGGAGGGAGAATCACCTGTGCTATTCAATCAAGAACCATCTAGAATCACCTCAGGCAAGCAAAGAAACAAAATGGTTTTAAGGAATTCTCACTTACCAAAAGCTCTG
The DNA here is from genome assembly GCF_048771995.1 of Taeniopygia guttata. Lineage (NCBI taxonomy): Eukaryota > Metazoa > Chordata > Aves > Passeriformes > Estrildidae > Taeniopygia > Taeniopygia guttata. The sequence continues at coordinate 92,160,924 of NC_133026.1, forward strand.
GACACTGGCCGGAGCATTCTACTGTGGATGCTTTTCCTTTTTGATTTAGGAGTCATCTATCAACATAAAACAAAATAAAAATCATTTTATGGGACAAAAGAAATTACAACAAAACAGTTTTCCAATCCTATGAACCATCGAAAGATCTGATTTGGTTTAACATCAGAAATTATTGTGCTTTTTCCTCCCTCTCTCATACAGTCAGAACTTTTTCTAAATTTATATTTTAACTGACTTTGAACAGAACCAGGGAGGTAATTCATTTTTCCCACTAAAAGTGCAGGCTGCACACAGGATGATTACTGAAAGTATCCAGGCATTAAGTCTTTGATCCCCAACTGTAAAACAAGGGAACTATTAAAATCTCACCTCTGTAGAGATCACAAGGGACTCATTTAAGATTTAATTACTTTGTCCAACGTTGCAGTTAATGACAATACCAGGAATAGTCTACCTCTTGTTCTGGCTTTTTATTTTTGTAAAAATACACTTCCTCAGTTCATTTGTTAGTGGCATGTTACTGGGAATCTATGCTTCTGACATCACCACACAGCTCACCAAACTCCCCTAGGAAAATGAGCCTTGGAGAATACAGTTCTCCTTCGAAAAACAAAACCAAGTCAGTGTTGGCAGTATTTGTAGCAAGCACATGACTTCCCTGGACTTTAGACACACTGAGAAGAGGTAGAAAGTTCAGTATACATTCAACACAGTTACTGAATTACTGCTATTAGCTTTCTGATCTTCACGTTGTCAAAAAATGAGTACGTAGTCTTAATAGCACAAATACCCAGGCTTAAGATTCAAGTTTGCTCTTTGTGGAAGAAAGTTGTCTTCTTTGTCTTGACTGAAGCCCTCTGAAAATTTGCATGGGGAGAAAGACAGTTTTCCTACAGAAAATGGATGAATCACCGATTCCAAACTGCTTAACATAGCACAGCATTGTCAGACGTTCTGTTTAAAAGTTGAACTGCAGGTTTTCTCAAGACTTGATTTAAAATCACAGAGCTTCTATAAAGATGGGCTCCTTTTGTGGTAGAGTTGTACATGCTGGCATTATTGATACCATTAACCTACTCGTCTTGAAGCCTAGTGACTTCAAATCTAGTGGCTTCAAATTCTGGAGTATCAGTCAGCAAGCTGTTATGGCTTGCCACTCATTAACAGAATTGTTAATGAAGTTAGTAGTATCAATTTTATATCAGCCAGAAAAAAACCACAGGTGGTGTTAACATTTCAGACAAATCGTGAACTGTTTAAGGCAAAGATTTGCTAGTTTTTATGCATGGGAGGTTCAGTGCACAGACTCGCATGTGCTGAATTCATATTCCCAAAGTAGTCATGAGGATCATTATGCCACTACTCACATGCTCAGGGTTATGACAGATTTTTGTGACAGGACAGATATTACCTATTTTCTCAAGACCAGAAAAGGACTTAAAGACTACAGAGTGGGCAGTGATAGCACTGCCTGGGCAACAGAACTCTGGTTTTATTGTCATGTACATTGTTGGGAAAAAAGGATAACCTTCAGCTGTTGCAGATTTCCACTTCCATATTTGACAACCATCAGTAAATGATGCAATAGTTTCAAGACGAGCCAGGAAGTAGTTTGCCACCTGAGTAGACTCACTCTGACACTAATGATCAGGCAAAGTGTTGCTGCATCAAAAGGTCAGACACTACCTTCTTAGTTACCAATAAATTAAATGCAATAGATTTGATGGTGAGTGGCTGGAGAGGTGCTGAATTTTTTCAGCCCCAACTGCAGTGGACTGTGCAAATGGTAGGCGGCTTTGCAGCCTCTGAACTGCACACCTCAGCAGCTGTCCATCCATCCCCCAAACCTGAAACAACCAAAGCATTCACACCTCATGTAAGAAAGAGCTGGAGCAGCTCAGCATTTGGGGGACAGCAAATCACAAGTCACTAGTCCTGGTAGTCCTGGTTTCATTTCCAGACACAGCCCATTTCTCTTATGAAGGCATATTCACATGGATTTTGGTCTGTTTCCTGGTTTTTCTGGGTGGTGTGACTGGAAGTTACATTTAGTAGATACAGCAACTCCTTTGCTAAAGAAGACCAGAAGGGAGGACAGAAAACACAGCTGATGGAAGAGCTCTGGTCACTTAGCAGCTGCACAGCCATGGCCAGTGTTCTGAGTGCAAGAACACAGACAAGCTGAGAGCTGCCTCGGCACAGGGTACCAATGCAAAACAGCACAGGGCGAGTTTTGAGGTTCCTGTGCAAGGACTGGAATGCTCCAAATACTTCTCCAACAGCCAGGAACAGAATGATTTCATTTTCCTCCCCAGACAAGAAAATGCCCCCAAATGACCCTGCAGAGCTTGTGCTGATGACCATAAGCCAGTTTCTGCTGTAACTTACTGTCAGCTTGGCATGATCCATCAGCAGCTTGGTTGCTGCGGATAAAGGCAGAGGGATAGAGATGCTTCCCATTTGCTTTAACAGCATGAATAACAGCTCCACATACACTTGTATTTGAAAACCTTCTGTTTTCTAGCCTGTTTACGAAGTGCACAGATGAAAGGCTTCTTGCCAACTAAACTTCCTAGATCACATGCAGAGCAAAATGGGTCAAAGCATTAATTTAAATAGGCCAGTGTGCTCTTTTACAAAATATTAGGCTTAATCTCTGCTTAACATCTCAGCCACCACACAGTCTGCTGCAGCAGCAGTGCACATGTCATTGCTAGAGGAGATATCTGAACTCCCCAGCCTGACTCCCATTTCCTATATTACATAGAAGCAGTTCAGCTTTGGCAGAAGCACATCTTCTGCCTTCTCACCACCTCTGGCGCCACAAGCACAACGTGGCTCTCTGGCCTTATGCTTCCCTTGTGGCCTTTACAGAGGAATAGCTGCTAGTATCACCTCCTCTCATACACAACTTCCACAGACTTTCCATTCTAGCACACCACCTCCTGAATTCTTCCTTGTTTTGCCCACCTTTCCATGAGCACATTGTAGGCTGCTTGGCAGTACAGATAGAAATATTAACTGCATCTCTGGAATTTGAGAGGACCCCTTGGAAGTCTGCATGCACCTAAGCCACTGAGATCTCAGTGAATGGCTCCATGAATGTACCCTTCTGCAGTAGATGGCAGCCAGCAAATCTCTATCACACTTCCAAATAAGGGCTTATTTACACACTGTCATGTGTCCTTGCTAACTTTAAGCTCCCAGGATCTTTCCCCATGATCACTTTTCCAGATTCCTCCCTTCTGACTGCCTTCCTCACAAAACTGTCTGAGCTCTCTGGAGTTTTCTGAAATTGTATTACCAGCTGTGGAAGAACACTAGTACCTTGGGAATTAAAAACAACTGAAATAGTTCTGTTTTGAATGCTAGAAAACAATGTACTTTCAGAAAGAGGACCTCAGATATTCTCTTTGTTTATACAGATAATTGAAATTACTCTCAGTGCTGAAGGATATGCTTATTTCTATGTTTTTCTCCTCCTACTTCAAAGTAATTTATATTAAATCCTATTAGATTCAGAGATGCTCTGTGACCCTCCTGTCACTTCCCTTTCAGCAGATTTCAAACAAACTAATGAACAACTAGCTACTCCCTCTTGAATTTTACCTTCCTAACCAGATTCCCTTCAACATATGAGTTTTCAGCTTTGAGAACATGTTAAGGACTATTTCATCAAGCTGTATGATGTTGGCATATAAAACCAACTCAACAGACTTCCCTTCTGAGGAGTAATATTTGTGCTTATACCTCCAATATCAGCACTCTGATTTGGTTTGGTCTTAAAACCAAGGGATCCCTTAAATTCAGACACTACATTAGCTGAACCTTTTTGTAAATCCAATCTCATTCCTGAACCACTGCCTATTTCATTTGTAGGTGCAGATGGATGGCACTACAGTCTCCCAGGAGACTCTCACTCAGTACAGAAGCAAATGGAGCACAAAAACATAAACAAGTAGGCCAGAAACAGCAGAGCTAAAAAAATACTTACACTTGTACAGCAGAGAGTCTCCATGCAGCAAAAAAGAAAGAAAAAAGAATATGAATGGGGAAGACAAAGCAACAGCAGTTGTCAGGAAAGGAGGCAAAACCAGGAATCACCAAAATAAAGAAAACTAAAGCCAAAACACTTGGAAGTCTTGCAGGAAAGGTGACATGCAAGAATGGGGTAAAAATCCCTTGTATTTGGAAGTGCTATACAAATTTGTATTTCCAGAGGATAACCAGAGAAATATGTGCTCTCTCATTTGATCTACATTGGGACAAACTAAGGCTTTCTGACATTTGCTTCCAATATAAGGCACTCGCCATGGTGCCAACCTGCCACCTGCTGTCCCAATGTACTGTGTTTTTCCATTTTGCTGGCACCAGTAGTGAGAAAAAAACCATAATTCTCCTACTTCCTAGTCTGAAGGAAGATTCTGAATTAAAAATTGCTAGTTTGTTGTGGCGTGCAAGTAAGCAAGGAAAATAAAATAAAGCTTCTCTTGAAGGAATGAAAAAGGATGGAAGTCTGTTCTCCTGAGGTTGAAATAAGCCTAAACAAAAGCAATAGTATTTCTCCTTCCCATAAGGAGGTTTAGAGGCACAGACTTTCAAGCACTTTTGGCAAATGAGAAAGATGCTGTTTCATGACTAAAGCACAAACTTTTTTCTTCCCTTCAAAAATTATAAGCAAAAAAAGGAAGCAGCATGGCCATCACAGGAAATGAAGCAATCCCAAATGCCATATCCCATCTCTTCTATAGCTCAAGACCAACCATGCTCCTCCCGAATTTAGGGTTAGAAAAAACAATTATTAGAAGTGTGCATTTGTTTTCAAGTTGAATGGGAACAGCTATTACAACACTGCAGGTGTTAGCAGAATGTTGCAGAAGTAGTCATGGTATGGATTAAGGGTATTGTCAAGAAAGTGCTGCATGTTCTTGCACCCAGCTCCTCTCCTTTATTTTCCTGCTGTCCTCAGGGTCAGTTGTTAGTTTGTTGGGATTTTGCCTCAGGGTTTTGGAGTTTTTTTGGTCTGTATTTTCTTTTACCCTCAGAAACTTTGGCTTTGTTCAAGAGTTCTCAGCCAGCAGTGATTCCAGCAAACTACCTCATTACTCTCATTTTTGTATGCTATCCACACACACATACACTGACTCAATTTTGCTGTCAGAATCTTTGTTCTCTCTTCTCTTGCCCATCTTCTACACTACTAATCACTACAGCTACTCTGAGATTGCTGGAGAGACTGCAGAACCAATTGGCAAACATCACGAAAACTGATACAATCTTTAAAAACGTGCTCCTGCACACTTCAAAAAATAAACCTGCAATGCTGATTCCCTTTCAGACAGCATTCATGGCAGTAGTCCAGCGTTTTCTGTGTATTTAATGCATAGGCAGGAAAGTTATTTGTATTATATATGCAGCTGGAAATGTCACTGGGACCAAAGTGCTAAGTAACACACATAAATGGAAGCAATTCCAGGATTTGAGAGGGTATACAGTCTATGGTCCTGATCCAACAAGGGCTTATGGAAACTCCTACCTTCCAAACTTCAGTGATCTCCCATCTACTGAGGCACTTAAAAGGTGTTAAACACCTTGTGGCTGGGGAGTAAGGAGGGAGAAAGAGGTGCACAGCAGGCTAGAGAAGGAAGCACCATTAAGCAAAGCAAAGCAAAAACCAAGGGATTTGCCTGAAGCCAGCAAGGAACCTGGCTGCTCTGCAGGGAACCTAATGCCAGTCTTCAGACTCCTGAAGTGCTACAGACCATAAGGCCTCTCAACCTTCCCCCACTTTGTTTGCTCTCAGCATAACTGCAATATGAAGTGGTCTGTCTTGCAGTATACATGGACCACACCCAAAGATGAAACACCAACCCACAACCAGAAATCCCGAGAAAATTAAACCCAAACAAAATCAGAAATTGCACTGGGGAGTCCTAACAATGTGCCAATGAGGTTTGAGATGTCATAAAAATATTTCAAAGGAATTTTACAGAACATATTTATCCAGTGCTATACCATTTCAGCTGCATGCATTTTGTGGGGTTTGCCTTTTTAAGAAAGAGGTGTAAGAAAACAAGTCCTGTTGTTTTCTTTTGCTGTAAGGAATTCTGACCTGTAAAGCTGCCATGACACCAGTTCAGTCAATCAATGCTTCCCACGCTTCCTTTAGTCTCCTAACTACCTCTGACAGTGTCATACATATGTTGTCTCATTAAAAAAAAAAAAAAAAAAAATTCTTAACAAAGCAGAGCAGCAAATTGACCAGTTCTGGTTCTTGCACATGACATCTTTGGACATGCAGGTATCTCACCATCTGTATAGAAAACCTTTGGAACTAGAAAGTTGTTGTTGCTTACTTCAACTACAAAACATTTTATGATGTGATTTCCAGGGTGAAACCCCCCACATGGCTTCCAAAAACCAGTGATGCACTTCCCAGTAGCAGTGACAGTAACCAGAGCCACTGTCCTTAAAATCTGCCCCTTGAGTGCCATCGACCTTGGAAAGTTAAATGCAATGCTAAAATCTATGACACCTAATGGAGTATTTTTCAGTAGACAGGAGAGCAAAGCCCCTCACAGTCCTGAATGTAGGGGCTATGCTTGTTCATATCAGCCCTTACCTTCATATTTCAGAAATCTGTACTCTCGATGGAAGTATGATAGATAGATAGACAGACAGACAGATAGAGTAAATAATGTAAATAAATACGGCATACAAATAATCCATATGTGAGTTTCAGGAGTATGTTTGTTTCCTTCCCTCCCTGAAGAGCTGAATTTCTAGAGAAGGAGCTATGGGCTCAGTATTAATTCAATTAGTCTCATATAAACCAACCTGACCTTTAGAATTCCTTTGTACAGAAATATATTCTGAAAGAAAAGGAGTAGCACTACAGTAAAATAAGCTCAGTAGATTTGCCCTTGAGCTTGTTATATTTTACTAGCCAAGAAACCTTTGCTTTTCTGCTTGCTGAGATGTGGCACATGTACTCTGATATTTCATCAAGCATTTCAGTATTTTCTTTTAATTAATAATTCTGCATTTGCATCTTTTGAGTAATGTAAAATTCCTGCTAATAAACATTCCTGCATAAAAGCAACCAAAGCTTACACCATGAAGAGTGAAAAATCAGACACACAAATTAAACTGAGTGGTTCCTAAAATTATCAAACCAAATGTTTAATTCCATATTCTGAATTAGTATCCTGGAAGGAATCCATGCCTGCAACTACCGCCTGCAAAAGAAAATGCAATTCTCTATAGCATCAGTTTTGCTTTCTATTTGCTCATAAAGAGGTTAACATCTTCTCCATTACCTGGGCTTCAAGATTATCCAAGAGGATGGTTTCAACTACATTACTTTTGCTTTTATAGTTATTTTAGTAAAAAACTAAGTGCAGAGCAGAGGTCTGCTGCAGGTCAGCTAGAAGAAACTATACCTTAAAGTCACCACAACCTGCTTGCTTGTCATTGTTTATTACCTTCAGCTGGCAAAAGCTGACCCAAAAATTACTTTGTTCATGACCTAATCTTCCATACAGTAAGAATAAAAAGCTCTTAAACTTGGCAAACAGGCAGGGGTGGACAGCTATTCAAGATAGCCTTAGGCAGTTCTTTAACAGCTACCATATGTATCAGGTGCCCTGGGCAAGAACATCATTAAAGCAGCTCAGAGGCAATGTACTTCTGAATGGGTGCTCAAGCCAGGAAAAACAGGGCTTAGGGCAACTTGATCTAGCAAAGGATGCTCCTGCCCACGGCAGGAACTGGGAACTAGTGAATCTTTAAAGGTCTCTTCCAACCTAAACCATTTGATGATTTTATGAAAAGAACTATTGTACCTGTCCGCCCTGGAGCTTCCCAGGACTGAGAACCAGCACAGCTTCTCCATCTCTCCTTCCATCCAACAACCTGAAGTGAACAACTACCAAAAGGATAAGCAGCCATCCAGACAAAAAAAACAACCAGTCATCTTTCCACTGTTGTCAGACTCTTTGTGGGTAGATGATGCATTGTTTGTGGTGGCATTTGACAGTGGAAATGCTACTGGGATTAGCTTATCACAGTGAATTTACCCTGGAGGGGCAAGTGGACTCTATGCTCAAAATTATGAAGGGAAGTGTTATTCTTGAAAACCCAGGCACACTTGAGCTGTTGTTATTTTCTCATATAAAATATTGCTTCAGACATCTCTCCAGAATACACAATAAATCTTCATACCCCTCACAGACGTTGAAATATGCTTTATGAACTAAAACATTAAAAAAAACCTCTCAACTTTCTGAATTTTAAGTCCTGTCTATACTAAATCAAGATATCTTCCCACTGAAAAGAGGAAATATTCTAAGACCCTGTATGAGAAACTGAAATACTTGAGTAGAGTATTTGAGTTTCTTCTATAAAACAAACTGATGGAAAATGTCAATCATTATTTACCCAAGAGAGAATGGCAAAACTCAAAAGCTGACCTATGCAGTGATGACACTAAAGTATGAGACATGATTTAAATAATGCCGCTTGGTCAGACAGTCATGGGGAAGCACATGAGCCTAAGAGGGACAGAAACACAATGAAAAGACTGGAAGATGCCTACCCTGAGCAGGGCTGCTCATCACAAGCATGGAATTAATTAACAAGCATTTGTCTATATAATGGATTATACAGACACAAACTTCCCAGGAGTATCTAAATAGCATGGTATTGGAAATGACTCATAGCTAAATTGTACTAGATAAAATGAAGTTCTGATCAGCTTAGAGTGAAACCAACCTGACTTTTCTATCACTTTGCTCTTATCTCATTTTTTTTCTTTTAGATTTCTTTCATATCTGCATACTTGAAGATTCTTTCACCTATTTAAGTGCTTTTGGTTTCAGATTAGTATTCCAGTCCTGCCAGTACTGACCTCAAAAATTCACACTAACTTGAAATAACATGAGATACGATCTCACTGCAAGGATACATGCACCACTTTGTAATGAGGCTTTAGGTGACCTGAATAACATCCAAAGAAAGTATGTTTTCCCCTAAGTTCTCCTCTAGTCTAACAGAAAAATGCTTTGAGGAATCCTGATATATTTATGAGTAAGGCTGTGTGATGCAGTTGTCAATGATAGCAGTGATGAAGCTTGATGACTTGGAAGCTGTCTTCTGACCTTTTGGCAGTATGTATACTTGATTTTATTTATTTCTTCATTTTGAAGTTCCTATTCTGGTAACCCAGCTCATCCTAACCTACTTTTCCGTGACAAAATATAGCAAGCCTGATGATACTATGTAACTGCCTGTCCTAGCACAGACTTTATCTCCCTTTTTCCTGTGAGGAACTATTCTTTATCCCTGCAATATGAAGTATCAGTGTTGCAGAGCAAAACGTGGCAAGCCTCATGTTCTTCTGGGTGAAGTGAGAACTGTGAAGCACTCTTAGTGAGACAGACTCATGCTTGTGCTATTTTCAGTAGGCTCTCCAGATTTCAGAGTAAACAAGATTTCCCCAGACAACACAGATTAAGTACCTCATGCCAAGTTGTTCATCTGAGATGCTGGAAGAATCAGAAAAGCAGCAGAAACAACCACACAACCTATACAGAAAACTCCTCAACCATTTGAGAAGGTCAACTTGACGGATGCTAATTGAATTGGGACACACCACGGCTACAGAGAGATGTGTGCTGCAGAAATGGCATTAACACAGGTTATTCTCACGCTGCTTGCTGTTGTGCCTCTGCCAAAGGCTCCAGAGCAGAGATTTTGGCAAGAACTACTCCAAAGGAGCTCCTGCTGATCTACCAGGGAAATAACAGGAAGATTCTTATAAACAGAGGCCGTGGGAAGTTGATTCAGTATCTGTTTGTGCTGAACACCAACTGACTGACTCCATGGTTCTGCTGGCAAAAGGGATCACAGGAGTGCCCCCTGACCCAACCTGTGCAAAAGGGCTTTGCTCTCAAAACCTGTAAACTCTGCCTGGAGCAGGTTGGTGAGTTCTGGGGTGATTCAGCTGTTGGCTGAATGGGAAAGCAAATGCAGGTAGGGACAGTCACCTCTCCACCAAGTGGTGGAAAGGCATCCATCAGCAGGCTGTGACAGCCCATGACAGCTAGCTGGTGCCTGCTGAGATGCCTGTGCTGGGCATTCAGATTCTTGCCTGCAGAGTGGCAAATGGTTGGATTGTGCAGCCAGGGCTGGCACTACTCACAGATTGTGCAGCTGCACATTCAAGACCTTTCTGTCCACCACAGACAAATTTCTTAGTAGTAACTCTCTCTTAAAATCCCTGCAGGAAGTTCAGCTCTCAAGACCAGTGTTTCAGTGAGTGGTTTGTTACTGAACTCTCCTTTCCATGTGGCTTTTTCATGACACATGAAGCAAACCAATGAAAATTCAGGATCAGTAAGACAATTACTGCCACAAAGGATATAAGTGCATTCTTGTTCCCAGCTAGAAACAAGTTCATTTTCTTCCTAGCATCTAGTACAGTGCTGTGTTTTGGATTTAGCATGAGAATAGTGTTGATAACATGATGGTGCTTTTAAATGTTGCTGAGCAATGCTTACACTAAATCAAGGACTTTTTAGCTTCTCATGCAGCCCTGCCAGCAAGGAGAGTGGGGGTGCACAATAAGTTGTGAGGGGGCACAGCCAGGAGAGCTGACTCCAGCTGACCAAAGGGACATTCCATACCATGTGGCATCATGCTCAGCTTATTAAGCCAGGAGTAATTGGCCAGGAGGTGGTGGCTGCTCCTCAGGGTTTGGCTGGGCATCAGTCAGCAGGTGCTGAACAACTGCATCATGCATCACTTGTTTTGTACATTTTTTTCATCATTATTACTAGATCCCCTTCCTTTTCTGCTCTATTGAACTGTTTTTCTTTTCAAACTGTGAGTTTTTTACTTTTTTTCTGATTCTCTCACACATCCCACGACGGGGGAGGTGAGCATAATGTTCAGCTGCCTGCCTGATTAAATCACAACTACATGCCCTCCTCTCCACCCCCAGCACAAATCTGGCTCTGCTGAGGCACCAGTATTACAGGAAAACAAGTGCCTGGTACAGGTGTCACCACCCAAACAGAATATCCAGCATCTGCATTCCACAGTTTTTCCTATAACCTAAGCAGAAAGAAATCTCCAAATTTATACTACTTTTTTTTTCTCTTAAACGTTGAATGCAGTACTGTTAAGCAGTTCATCACATTCTTCATTTACTTAATATTGTGCCAATAATGTACCCTAGAGTATGAGAAACAGCTTTGAACTCAAGAAATCTCAGCTGGTTTAAGAAAAACAAAAAACTATCTATAAATTGTCCATCACCTCCTTCCATTTAGAGACCCAAAAAAAGACATTGAAAGACAGGTTTCTTTTAGAGTGTTTCAGCTGGGAACATTTAACCCCTCATAAGCCTGTACTCTGTAGTCTATACATGTATCAAGTATTGAATAAACATGGTAAGGGCAGTGAGGATGCTGCAAAACTATATACAGAGGAAATCAGGAAAAGATAGGTAATAAATATTCACTATTAAAATTAATGTATTCATAATTCTAATGAGGATAACACATAAAATGCAAATAAACAAGACATTCTGCAAAATGATCACACTGATTCCTTTTTTATGGCACTTTCTCAGCCACAGCACTGCATGTGTAGGGAAAGGCTTAAGGAGGACTCTGGCACTGTGCTTTGCTCCTCCTGGTGATATTTCCAAAAACTGTCCTAGTTCAGGGTGAGTCAGAAATGTGACTGGACTCCCACTGAAGTAGATTTGCTCACATGCCTGTGAGCCTTTTCAGAAGCCAAGAACACTCTCACATACCATAATGCCAGTTTCTAGCTTCCCACAGAGCGCTGTATTTACTGCACATCAAAGGCCCATTTCTGCTAATGCATACAAGAGAGAAACTCAAGTGTCACAATCAATTTAATCCAGCATTCATCCAGGCTGCTGCCTTTGCCCTCATCCTCGTCTGCTTGTTTCTGCCACTCAGGATTTGTTTTGGGGACTCAACCAGGGGACTAGTTGGTCTGTAAACTAACCTGGGAAAGAAATCCTCCGTGAAAAGCTGAACTGTCAGTCGAATCAATTCCCACACCCAGTTTGTGGTGAGGCTGTGGGCAGGAAAGTGCGAACTGTGTACGGGGGAAAGTGGAGATGCTCATTTCAGCAAAAAGAAGATTTTTGCTGGATTAAGTCAGTCACAGAGCCAGAGCTTTATCTATGGCACAGGAGAACATATAGAATCCAACAGGAAACAGGGTTTATTTGCAGTAGGTGTTCAGTCTTTCTTCTAAAAATCTGAGTCTCTAGGCCTGAGACAATTCTGTTGCAGGTAAATAGAGAGCAGCAAGAATCAGATGTGGTAGTAAATCAGGGCATACCAGAGAATCTGTGCCTTGGTTTTCCTTCCTACAGCATCAGTGCACATTTCCTGAGTGTGCACCATGATCTCCTCCTTCTGCCAGTGAAAGCAACTGAAGAGGTTTCTGTTGTTTTAATTCAAACTTGCTGTTGATGGGAAAGGGGCCAGGGGTTGGGGGAGGGTCTGGGAGAAAAGCTTACAGGTAGTGCTTTATGAGTTTGGGGCGTTCTTTTTGGGTTCTTTTTTTGGTTATTTGTTTGTTTCAATAATTTTATTTTTGGTGAGTGCCATTTTTTCCTTTTCTCTAAAAACACTGAGATTCATACACTCCTTGTCCTTCAGAACACACATGGTCATAAGTTTTCATGTAAAAACAGGACTCATCTGCTAAATCTTTGACAATGGCTAGCCAGGAAAAATATACACCACCAATCCATATTCTGATATTTCTGAAAATTTTCTTCTCTACTCTACAGGTGAAATATATTGTTCAATAAAGAACTTTAATATATTGCTCATGAGGTTTTTTTTTAAACTTTTCTCCACTGAATTCACAGAACAATTTCTGTGGTTAAAATTAGAAATAGATGAAAAATGGCTAGCACTCAATATTCATCACAGCCAGTCCTTTCCTGTTACCCACTAGCATTTTTTCAAACAAAATTTACCATCCAGGTGTTTCAATCCTACACTGAAACGCTTTGAAGAAGAGTTATAGGCAAACTTCTGTATTACAACCTACAATTGCTTCACATGTTTCAAACAACTTCCTACCATACCTCTTCATAAAGCAAATAACCTTTACTATATTATAAAAACAATACTTATTCTGGCTGTATCTTGTTACTACCTGTAGTAATAAAGTTATATTGCTGAGAGAGACATTGAAAAAAAGAGTGGATTGTTAGCAAAAGAAAAGCTGTTTCTCTCAAAACATCTTTAAATATTGTCTCAACTCTATTGAGGTCTATTTAGTACTCTAGAACCCAAAATAACATTTAAATAGCTAAAAAAAGACTTTAGAAAATAACTTTTAAACACAGTCTAACAAAGATGCTCTACTATCTTTTGGTGGGGAATGATCATTATTTAGTATTTCTTACTTCTGCAAAGTACTAATGCACATGATAATTAAAAGCATTATGTGAATTAAAATCAGATCGTACCTACCTATATGATCACACATACCAAGACACACAATATTCAGTCTCAGTAAAAAAGTGTGTGTTATTTAAAGTTAGTTTTAAAATGCATGCATGAGTTGAATATGCGTCACACTTATCATATACACACAGGAAAATTTAGACAAACCATACTATTTTATGAACTTAATTCATGATTGTGTCTAAGCTCTGAAAAGCAGGCTAAAGATTTTCCTTTCATCTGAGAATAGCAAGTCATTTTCTGCATAAAGATTTTTCTTTCCATCTTAGTTGCACACAACTTTTATCTAATTACTCATTACCATCAATGCAGCTCTAATCAAATGTAGACAACTAAGACAGCTGTAGATTAGGGAAGCATCAATTTACCGTAGTGCAGCTCAGGGAGATCAGAAGCTCTCGGATGCGTAATGTTCCAGCAATCTCATCCTACGCTGGACCATTCAATTGCTCCCCGTGTTCTTCACAACTCATTTAACAGACTGGCAAATTCTGGTATGACTGACAAGTCTTTCATATTATGGGCTCTCAGGCCACTGTTAAAGGCCGGATAAGAAACTTACCCTAAGCAGAAGCTAATAAGTGTTAACTGCAGAGTTTGGTATTTAGGAAGTCCTAATTCCCACAACAGAAAATACTGGAAATAACATGTAAGAGTCTATTTTTCAGTGATGCATTTTGTGAGCCCATTTGTGATATTTTGTTCTGTCTTGTCTGTGTTGTTTATACATATCTTAACTTCTCTGTCAGGGAAATCCTCCCAGCCACAGCCACTCTGCACTCTGCTTGAGAATAGGTGGGCAGGCTCTGAAATAGTGCCTGTTTATTCTCTCTATCACCAGCAGTGGAGATTTCAGATCCCTTTGCTGTCAGTCCAAGTCTTCCAAACTTTTCTGTATTCAGCTTTCAATCCACACATAAAAACAAACAGCCCATCAACATTTTATTACCAATACATCCACCCCACTCTCAGTCATTCACATAGCTTCAGTGATATGCAATCTACCTACAACCATAGTCAAACGTGAATCCAGATCCAGTTTTTCCCCACATTGTTAAAATACAGCTTCAAGGGAAGTTGGTAAATAACAACATGAGGCTGTATGGTTTACCCCAGCCAAATACTGATCATAAACAGGCTTGATGAAGAAAACAAGATCAAAGAATTGATGAAGATAATAGGGGTTTGTAAAACAAATCCTGTTTTGCAAATAGGAAACAGCTTCCCCCAAATGGTGGTCCAAGCTCAGTTCCTCTCCTTCATGACCAAAATCTCTTCCCAAAACATCTTGACAGCAAGCTGGAGCAAGGCTTGGCTTAAAATAGGAGAGTTTTCTCTGGCATCCCAGCAACACAATCACCCCCATCCTACTTTCCAAATACTTTTGGCTATAGGAGATTAGGCTCCCAAACAAGTACAACTCACCAAAATGCAATTCAAGGTTTCAGGTTTGAGCTTTGCACACAGCCAGGTGCATCTAGTCAAAAGGCTAAAATCTGCTTAAGGGTTTCCAATAACCAAGCAAGGCAGTGTCCCGGACTAATGCCACTTTGGAAGTAATATCTAAATATCTATTTCACATTTAAGATTAAAAATAAACAAAATAAATTAGGTTCCTAATTATAGTTCATAAATTATATGTTTCTCTTTCTAGTAAGATCTCCAGCAACATATCTGTGTCCTGCACTGACTAGCTCATAATGCATTCAGTGATGCTCGTTTCAGAGGGTTCCTTATTTCTACACAAATACCTGTGTGACACTTAAAAGCTGCCACAGATAAGGTTATGTTTATCAAGAGAGTATCTGAACTCTGTAGGATTTTCCCATAGCTAAAAGGAATCACTTGGAAAGAGCTTTCTTTGAAGTTACTAACTCCAAACAGAAGATGCATTGTTAAAGTGCTTTTAGTCACAAGAAACTCAGTGAGAACATTAGCTCAGTAAAAATCCCTGTATCACTCAGCCTTTTGGAGCTGTGTCATTGTGTCAATGTTAAAGTTCAACAAGGCCAAGTGCTAAGTCCTGCATGTGGGTTGGGGCAATCCTAAGCACAAACACAGGCTGGGCAGAGACTGGACTGAGAGCAGTCCTGGGGGGAAGCACTTGGGCGTGTTTGTGGATGGGAAGCTCAACAAGACCTGACAACATGCACTCACATCCCAGAAGGCCAGTTGTATCCTGGGCTGTATCAAAAGAGGAGTGGCCAGCAGAGTGAGGGAGGGGATTCAGCCCCTCTATCCTATCTTGTGAGAATCCATCTGGAATGCTGCGTTTCAGCTCTGAGGCCCCCAGTTTAAGGACATGGACCAGCTGGAATGAGTCCAGATGCAGCCATGAGGATGATCAGAGGGATGGAGCAGCTCTCCTACAGGCTGAAGGAGCTAGGGTTGGTCAGCCTGGAGAAGAGAAGGCTCCAGGGAGACCTTACAACAACACCTAAAGGGGACCTACAAAAAGGCAGGACTATTTACTATTTACAAGGGTGATAGAAAAAAGAGAAATTACTTCAACTGAAAGAGGGTGGATTTTGATAAGAATATTAGGAAAAAATTCTTTACTGTGAGGGTGATGAGACACTGGAACAGGTTGCCCAGAGAAGTTGTGGATGCTCTGTCCCTGAAAGTGTCCAAGGCCAAACTGGATTGTGCTCTGAGCAACCAGGTCTAATAGAAGATGTCTCTGTCCACAGAACATGATCTTTCATGTCCCTTCCAACTCAAACTATTCTATGAATTCATCTATCTGTATATTTTTACAGCAGCAAGCAACATCATTTGTAGTCAGGATGCAAAAAGCAGCTCCCAAATATGGATTACAGTTTTTAATAAATGGATTCTTTAGCACTGACTAAGGTTACTGTCTCATGTTTATTTGATGCTTCATTCTCTTCAGAAATTAGATATTGATGAGAATCTGGGTCACAAAGGTATTTCAATCTCTGCACAAGTTGAGGGTGAATGAAGAGAATGAAGACATATAAACACTTCTGAAGATAAGTACAGTTAGCATCTAATGCATCTTTTAGAGAGTGTAAGCAGAATCATATTTCCATTATTTTAATATGGCTAAAGTGAAAGACAACAGCGGAGTGATATCATGCTTTCATATAACCATGGTGATATGAGATAAAGACAGGAGCTATTTTTTACATTTCCAGTATTACTATCCTTAACAGGCTGCAAGAATAAATTTAAAGGCAGAGTGTGGGGTGTCAAAACAAGCCTTTGGTTTAGTTTTCTATCTATGAAGCCAGCATGCATAAACTAACTTACAGGTACAACGTTCAGATGCCACATATTTTACTAGGCTGTCTCTCCCATAGGAGCTAGGGCTCAAAATGATTACTGAATGTTGGCCACAGAAAGTTTCTGGAACACGACAGTACCAGTGATGAACTAGATAATGTAATCAACACCACAAGCCTCACAGGGATTTGTGATGCTCAGACAAATATTGTACCAAATCAGCTCTCAGTGAAACAGGAGATTTGGAAGGGAGAGAGAACCTGTTTTAAGCTGGTATTTGCAAGGAAGGTGTGCTTTTGTTTGATAGATAAATGAGACCAACAGATAGCTGCTGGAGATGGCAGCAGCCCTGCTGCTTCTTCTCCTGTGCTGTCTGACTATGCAGTATGTTTATTCAGGGAGCTGAATCAATAAACTTTCTACAAAAAGCTACAATCCGTTTTTCTGCCACCTTAGCTTCTGGTGAAAGCACATGGCCAAGGAATCAGGTAGGAAGGTAAAGCAGAAAGCTCATCCCTTGCAGGAGTGACCACCTATTTGACTAATCTGTAATAGAGAAGCACTTCCTAAATTTCCTGTCCACTGTAAAGTTCCCCAACAGACTGAGCTGGGCGGAGGGGAATTTGGAATTGAGAACAGATAGATTTGCAATCTTGTGAGTTCACATCTTGTAAGGATGAATGATATGGCACAGAGCCATCTTTATTATAAAGTCACACATAAATCAACTTCTGTTCATGGTCAATAACATAACTTTCAGGCAGAAATATTTTTTGTCACAGGTGAAAGGAACCCAGAAGAAGGAAGACTAAAGCAGAAAGGTTGTCCAATTTATTACCTCAGCTGAAGCTCTGTGAACTGTGCCCTGTGAAAGATGTGTTTACTAGCAGTGTATGCAAGGGAAAGGCCTTTGAACAGGCATGAGGAAAGAAGTGAAGAAAAGAGAAAAGCTTTTCTTCTGCTAAACAACAAGATGCAGCTCAGGTAAAATCTTCAAAGCTAATATTTATTTCTTCTAGAAGCTAATCCTAATTTCAGCTTCATGGTACCACGATTTCGCTTAAAGCATATTCTGAAAAGCATCTTCCCTCATTACCTGTGTGCTTAACCACACAAGCTGCAGAATGTGTCTTACCATACAAGTGTCCAGATCCTCCAAACGTTCTATCTCTGTCAACTCCTCAACCGTGATCATAGAGCGCTTAGTGGGTTTTTCTTCAGCTAACTCAATCTCCAGTGATTCTTGCTGTGGAAGTGGTTTGCCACGTCTGGTCAAGTGGTCAGCCTGGAGATAAAGACAGGAACACACCAGTCAAATTTTAAAAAGACAAAGCGGACCCAAACAGAAAGTTTAGAGGATTTCAGCTATCAGAAATCCTGGAACACCAAGTACAAAAGGAAAGCTCAGTTATGTTGGTTAGTCCTCACACTGTTTTTGTTTCATAGAGAAAATGAAAGTGTGGAAGGGAAGCTTTTTCTTAAACAATTTGTTAATTAACAAAGACACATACAATACCAGACAATATAATTTCCACAATTATTCAATGGCCAAAATGTAATAGTCTGCCATTCACTAAAAACCCCCACAGTTTTAAATACCTCCATTCTGTTACACTGAAGAAATAGATAGGGAAAGCTGCATCAACAATAAAGTCTTGTTTTCAGACCTGTCTAGCAAAAATTGGTACTAGGGCCACAGAGAATGTTATAGAAACGACCCTGGGTTGTATTTGAAATGCAGTGGGCTCATGATGTAATGAAAATGATGAAATATTTTCTAGTTCTTTTGATAACTGAAAAGAATATTAAACAAACATCTGCTAAAAGCTGATATTTGAAAATCAGCTCTCTCAAATCAGTTGGTAACAGAAATCTTCAAAGAGGCAGTGTAGTCCACTGCTTCACATCAGCAGAATTTGGGACAACCAGTGGATTGCTGTTCTGTTAACCATCAAAAAAGGTCAACAGATGACCTGAGTTAATTATAGCTCATTTAGTCTGATGTCTACTTAGGAAAAGCAACTGGAGAGCTGCTATGCATTTATCTTCAAGCACACTAAAATAGCTGCAATAATAATTAATGCTAATTGTCATCTCATTAGACAAACTGAGGTCTTGTCAAACAAGGTTTATTTTTCAAAGTTGCCTCAAACACTACTATGCCAATGCAACAAACACCGACATTTGTGGGTGGTTGAATTAGTAGAACACGACACTCCAACTTAAGGAGCTGGCTGAGAACTGCATCAGTGCAATTAATCTTTGCTGTATGAAGAACTAGCTGCCAGCTCTCAGATTGCAGCTGTCAGCTGAAGATTAACAGTGTCAAATTAGACAGGATTTTCTCTAGCAGCGTTTCTGAGATCAGTGCTCCTCAAGGTTTTCATCAGTGCTATATCATCTCAAAGAACCTAGAGCTAACAGAAACACAGCAGAAGTGTTAAATGGTGAAAGGGACATGTTAGTCATACAGGCCAAAATGGATCACAACCCACAATGTACAGCCATTCATTAGAAACCAAGAGCACTGGCAATTAGCCAATTTTATTATCTTGAAAAGCAACAAGTATCCAGAAGCCTTTAGTGGGAGGTCGGTCTAGCAAATCTTGTCCTAAAAATGAGCTGCCACTGAAACTCTGACAAAAGGAAGGAACTCTTATATTCTTCACTTTGCAAATACAAGGAATAAGGAATATCAGGAGAAAAACAATTTAATTCCTGTGGACTGTGTTGCTTAAAACACTTAAATAGTCTGTGTGGCTCTGGAAACCACAATTTTAAAAGTGACTACTTAAACAGCTGGAAAAATTGCAGAGAATTTTCAGCGAAATGACTCAAGGGCTGGAGAAAATGACATACTGTGCAGGAACCTGGGCATGTCCAGGTTGTGCAATACCACTGGACAGACACAGCCCAGTCACTGCTCATTCCAGCTGAGCCTCCTCCAGGACAAACTGGAGCTCGTTCATGTGGTCTCTCCCACAGCAGGCTGTTGCTGCTGCATAGCTCCAGATACCAGAGGTTGTACCTTTGCACAATGCTGCTCTGTATTACAAAGATGCATGCTCAAGTAACTCAGTCTTCCAGAAAAAAAGAAAAAAAAAGGGGGGGGGGGCAGAAAGAGTGATTTGCTTTATGTGTCTGAGGACTTTCACAGAGAGGAAATAAAGAGAAATATATATATAGGTCTCTTATCTTGGGAAGAAAAGCATCTGAAAAAAAATCATGACTGCAAGTTGAAGCCAGAGAAATTTCAATTAGAACTAAAGACCAACTTTAATCAGAATGACCACCCACTAAGTTCTTTAAAAAAAGAGTACTGGATGGTCCTTACAAAGCCTTGTTGCATTAGAAGCAAAAAAAAAAACCCCTGTGGATACAAAGTTGTTTATTTCTTCTACTCTTGATGAGGCAAGTACCTCTATAATAAATATCCGTGCTTCCCAACAGCTCAGGACCCTCAAGTAACAGTGCTTCCCTTCCTACATTCCGACTCGTTTATCTTCAAACTTGATACCTCCATTTCTGAGGTAACCTCAAAACATACTCATTCAGGGAACAAGGTCTCAGCAGTACCCGAAGAATTCTAAAGAATGAAATAACCTTTCATTTCATGAGCAGTCAAGCATTATACTCTCACCTTGATAAACACTAGGACTGCTCTTAACTAACAACTCAATACTGCATTCTGATGGCATTTTTAGTTCTAGATCTGACAACAGCTCAAAAGATAAAGGACAAGTATATAACACATCTCTTCCAAGGTTGCATTTTTCTTACAGCAAAGAGGCAAGAGCCCCAAAATTGTATTTCAACAGATGTCAGGTTGTCAATGAAAATAAGACCAGTTTCAAAATAGAGCTGTCAAAGGACAAACTGAACAAGTTATGAATATAAATGGCATTGTTGAGACCTGACATATTAGATATCAACCAAGAAAAAACTCACCAGTTTGTGGTGGCAATGGGAGAGTGCATCCAGGATTTCATCTACAACTCGGTCAGACAGGAAAGAAGCCACTGTCAGCTTTACTTCACTGTGTGAGGATTAAAAATGAAAGAACTTCTTAATTCACGCAGGAGATTTTCGTCTTTATTAGACATTCAACAGTGTGACGATTATCCACTGTGCTGTCATTTTATTTGAAGTAAAACATTAGAGGGTGTCAGGATACATGACTGCAGGTTTCAGAAATAAACTCATGAATCACACAATAAACACAGGAGCCTCTGTACCATATTTAACCTGCTTCTCACAGTTTTCCATGAGATGAAATAAAAACATCTGGGTAAGAAAGCTGAATAAAAATAAGAAGTGAAACTCAGAGAGGAGCACTCCTCCACTAAAATCATACAAACATGCATCCCAGACGAATGGGATTAGGACAGTGCTGCCTATAGAACACCACTCCATTGAACAACTACAATCCATTCATTTCCTCAATTCTTTTTTGTGTTGATCAGCTGGTAAGGACAAGTGTACAATGCCATTTCTTCAGCCAATGCCATCACAACTTTGCTTCTTCTTTTGCTCCAGGTAACCACTTTCTGCCTCAAGAACTTCACATCAGCCATTTCTCCACTGCACAGACACATATGGAACACCACCACATTTGCACACTGAGCTTAGGTTGCCCTAGTTAGTTCCTAGCTCCCTCTCAAGGAAATATGTACCTTGAATTGCTCCCTTGGAGTCCCATCTTTGGTGACAGCACCAAATGCTCTGCCTATGTAGGCAGCTGATGTGGAGCCAAAAAACACCACCGCCTGAGCTGCAGCCCAAAGCTCCACCTCTGCTGCCTCTGCTTTCAACATCAACTCTTTCAACTGACATTTGCCAGCAAGTGACATGACTTTGGTTTATGGTTTTTATATGTGGACTGAGCTGTATTGGATATAACAAAGCTATTTCTGCCTGGGGCTAGCATTACTGCTGCAGAGAGCCTGGAGAAAAAGGAAAGGAACTCCTTGGAAAGGCAATGCAATTCATACGGAGGTAGAATTGTGGCCAAGCCACAGTGGGAAGAGAATGGGAATGAAGGAATCTCCCTCAGCTACCAACATTAATTTCAAACAATACAAGGCAGGAAAGATCACATTGTGGCACCCTCACCTCACTGACAGTTCTTCTAATTCTACAATTAGAAGAGGCAGTATTATTTTTCTGGGGTCAAGATTTATTTGATAGGACTGAAGCGCAGAAAACTTACTCCCTGAACTATTTTAAACACTCTGAAGGTATAGCTAAAGTCTTTAACACCTTTTCCTGCCTATTGTGCTGCACTCTGCAAAACTGTTTCCTTCCTCCTCAAAGATATTAGCATCTCAATGCAAAATGTCATGCTTTTCAAGCATCAGGCAGAAAGAAACTGAAAAGGTTTAAGTACAGGTTAACCACATTATACTGTGTAAATATATTCTCTGGTATACATTCAATATGAAAAAAAAAGCAGTAAAAGGTCAGGTAAACGCCTAATTTTTTTACAGGACAAACTAAGAGTTATTTAGGGTAACAGTTTCTGCTCCAGATTTGTGGTTTGAATATCCAAGTTTCCATTTTTTAAGTATGTCTGTCTGCTGTGCACAGTTCCCACACAAAGTGCTACAGCTATAGGACCAGACCAAATGTAACAATAGACAAAGCACTGCTACCAACCACTCAAAGCAAATAGTGTCATTTCCTTCTATTACATTAATCCAGTGTTACGTGAGAAAATAAAGCTTTTTTTAAAAAGAATCAGTAATGAAAACATTATTTGTGTACCACAAACCAAATCTTTCACTAAATACAAGAGCACATGCTTTCATGATCTTAGTTAGCATCCCTAGAGATTCCAAACACATGAATCTAAGTTCCCCAGACCTGTAGGGCAATTTCCGGCTCTTTGAATGCCATAATATAGTTTCTTGTGAGTCACAAAAGCATTCCAGAATTCTTCTACTACATAAACACATATACACACAACCCAGACTCCAAATTCCAATTTTGTTAGATTAACCTCCTAAAGTACCTAATTTTATTGAGGATATCAATTCCAGATTGCTCCAAGAGGACATTTTTTACAAAAGTGCGTGGGATGGAAATCTTCTCAGTGCTGGCCTCAATGAGATCTTCACGGATGTGAGCCTTCTTCATTACATTTGGGCAAAGGTTTTCTGCTGCATCCACCATAGACTCAAGGAGTGTCTGCAGCACAATAAGCAAAAAATAACATTAGATACTGGGATTGATTTTAGCTGTGAAGTGACAGTATTATTCTGTTGAATATAACACTTTTAGACTTGTAGATTTTACAATTCTTCTTCCTGCTTTCCAATCTATTTTGCATCCAGCTGCAATATAAGACATTTTACAAAATACAGCTTTGAGAATCAAAACACTTGTTCTGAAAATGACCCGCAACTGTACTTGTTTGCCTTTTCAAATATGAAACATTTACATCTCTGTGTGTTGAACTGTCAGAACAAATTATGTTCCCTTGTGCATCCACCACTGCAGTGGATGCTCTGCTGCAGCTGCCTTCCCTCTAAACTGTGCCCTGAATCACCAATTTTCATCAGTGCTCCAGACCTGCCAATTTGTAAGAAGCATCAGTAAATGAGGAAGAGAGATCCTGAGAACTCAGCACACTGTAGATGGCTGGAATATACCAGCTGAATATTAAGAAGTAGCTACAAGCATGATCTACAGTCAGCATGCGAACCTTTAGTATATGGCTCTCATTGATATACATGTAAATCTACAGCAAACTTTAGATATAGCCAACGAATATTTATTCACAAAAAACCATAGAAAGGGTGAAAGGCTGGGAGAGACCACTTAAGGTCATCTAGTCCAACCTCACTGCTCCAGGTTTCCCTAGGGCAAATGGCACAGAATTGTGCGCAGACGGTTTTTGAGTATCTCCAGTGAGGGAGACTCCACACTCTTTTCAGGCAGCCTGTTGCAGTGCATGGTCACCCATGCAGGAAAAATTCAAAGGAGGGTGGAAAAAAAAAAAAGATCAGGCCAGAGTCCAATTTACTGAAATGGGCCAACTTGTCTCTGATAAGACAAGGCTGATAATCAAACAGAAAAAGGTACTTACAAATAATAAAATAAAAGAAACAACAGTTCATTTAAATTATGTACTAGGTAAGCCTAGATCTTATCTAGGCATTTGTAAATTGTACAAAAATAAGAACTGCACCCCTTGAAAACACTGCTGATTTCCTTTTTCTTCTCAATACCATACCACAGGTGAGTGACTGCAAATTCAACTCCGTTTTATCAGAGCTTTTTTCTCTTTGCACAGCCCTACCATAGCTAGCAATTTCCTTATGCAGACAATAAGCAAGAAAAAAACACCACTGCTGCATAAAAATTTCAGTGATTCAAAGCAGTACCTTTGAGTCTGTAGCTTTTACAGTCTGGAAAAAAACAACAAAGCAATACGAAGCGGCCACAGCGTAAGTGGAAAGTCCAATCTTTACAACATTTGATTTAGAGTTATAAGGGACAAGTGCAATTATAGCTAATAACATCTTGTTGCTGGGTTCCCAAATGCCCTTTAAAACTCTTCCCACATTTCCTCCTTCAGTCCTCAAGCAGATTCTGGGGCAGCATAACTAATGAAGAGACTTTCAAGCCCCTGTGGCCATATCCCCATGGGGGATGAAGAACTTGAATGTTAGACAACACTGAGCCAAGTAAACTACTAATGAGAGTTCCTGACACATCCATTTTTTCCATAGCATTTATTCACTGGTGCAATTGTGTAATTTATTGTGAAAAAATTCCCTGGCCTCTCAAAGGTACTGATGAATCACAGTCATAAAAGTGATAGACTTGCTACGCTGAATTACAATTGCAGTCTAAGCAGGGTCTTTCAAAATGGATCATGTGAAAAAATGCTCTGAGAAGGCATCACTGGGAAGCAGCAGGAAAAACTAGACCTTCCCTGAAATTTCCAAAATCAATTTTTACTCAAAAAAACTGAGAGAATGTGCAATTTAAAAGTCAAATAGAATTTGGATCTTATCTTTAACTGCACAACTGAATATAATTTCTTTAATTGTGGGTTTTAGCTGTTGATTTCACATGACCATTATCTATACAAGGTATCTACAGAAACCTTTCCTCGCCTCCTAATTCCATGCCCAAACCTTCCACTGATGGAAAGCCATAGCTACCAATACTGACTGTGAAAGTGCACACATTTCAGTCACAGGGCTGCAAGTACCAGTCACCAGGTGAAAGAAAAGAACAAAGATTTAACCCACAGTTAAATCTTAACATTCAGAAAAAAAGATACCATGAGGAAAAGGACTGAAGAATGATGATATAAAAAAAAAAATGGAACAGGTGATGGAGCCAACAAACCTTTTGCTCCAGGACAAAATTTAGGAAGAATATTTTGAGTGCTCTTGTCATTAAAAAACAATTGTGTTTGCATAGGTTCCACTTGCTTATTTTCCCTTGGGCCTTTTCTGACTGAATAATGCATCTCCAGGTTCTGTGTGTCCACAGTGACACCAGCAGGAGAAGAAAAAGGCAAGGGTCTTCCTATAATTTCTCCTCTGGTTAACTCAACTCATTCCAATACATTGTTTTTCCTTACTCTAACTCCTTTCTTCACCCCTCTTCCTTTCCTTGAGTTAAAAAATAAAAGGGAAAAAAATATCTTATTTACTTAAAATATGTTCATTGCCTTTAACCAATTTCCAAACTTCTTTTTAGAATCACACTCTGGTTGCTATGGAAACTAAAAATCAAAACTCCTCTTACAGCATACAGTATTTTTCCCCCCAACACTTCCGAAAAGAACTGTCCTTATGAGAGCTCCCTTATCTATCTTTACGAATAATAAACTGCTTATGATGTTTTGAATTGACCTAAATAACTGGGGGGGAAAAATAATTCTAATCTACATTCAACACTTCCTCTTCCATGCATAGAACTTAAAAGAAAGCCCTTCTACCTTAAGTAAAATTAATAAAAATGACTGTTGGAGTATACAAAGAACATTATGACTTTATAGTTTTTTGTAAGCCTCTTAAAATTTAATGCCACACAGATCAGAAGTAAATTTAAAAGTTAGAATGGTTGAGCTAAAGTGCCTTTTGTTGTAAATGTGTAAAAGTATAAATGGAAAACACATTAATTCAGGAACATTCCAAATGTTGCAGAGGCTTTCTTTTTTACCCTCTATAAGACTCTCCAAGATGAACTTATTTAAGTTCATGAGAGCAGCATGAAGGGCTGACCTGACTACTCCTGTCCCAGTCACACCCCAGAGGTTCCACTGGGAAGAATTATATGGATAAATCACTTTCATGTCTGCAGAAATCTTCACCTTATTTCATATAATGGGGAAAGAGAGAAACATACTAAAAATAGAGCACCATTTTCCTCCTCATTAACTTTTTAATTTCAAAAAAGTAATTAGTAATATGGCATTATTATTGTTCTTCATTATATTCCCACTGACTGAAGCATTTACATGTTTCAATTGAAAGATCAAAGAATCTGAAGATGAAGGTTGTAAAGTGTTTAAATACGCCAGAACACAGACAAAACAGCTTAGTCACAGAATTTGGTCTGAGCTGCCCCAGAGCAGTATCTTTAAATTAATCAGCTTCCATAGAGATCCCAAATGTTGTTAAAATTTCTCCACCTTGTCTTCTTCCTGGACCGATACCTTTGCACATGCTGTATGGATGGCTCTTTGCTTGTAACATAGGAAGAGCAAACAGAACAAGGTGCAAGTTTCTGAGCAGCAGCTGGCTGAGCACACAGGTGAGAACACTGACAGATCAATAACATCTATTTCAAGAGCTGAGGTTTGACAGGCAACTTGTGAGAAGATTTCCTGTAAAGCTGCCTGTACCAATTCTTTGGGCACTCTCAATACCTACAAGTTACCCAAATCAAACAGTAAAGTGGAAATTCTGCATCAGGTTCAAAAGTGACCACTGAGAAAAAAAATCTGCCATGGAGTCTATAAAAAAGCAGCTTTCACTCTACTAGGACTCCTTAACTACAAAGCACTTTCCTCCAGGGCATGAGACTTCTTAGGGTACTTGACAAATGCCTTTACAAAAGGCTGAAGGAGCAATTGATTAGTCTTCCCCTTCTAGCAGATGAGAAACGATGATAATAAACAGTATGTGTTCCTTCTGCCCATTGAAAACATTAAAGCAACTTTTTATTTTATTCCAACTGGGGAAAATATCCAAATTACACGGCCCAAAGTTATAAGAAAGTAGTAATAGAAAGATAGCTATCTTACATACAAATCTACTGAGAAGAAAAATTAAGTGTGGCACATTTGCATTTAGCGACAGAAAGCCTCAGATTTAGTTATTTGTGCATGTGAGAGATGGTAACACATCTGTCTACAGACCTTAAGTTGCTCGTCCACTACCCTTGTGACTTCTCCAGCCATGGATTCAAGTGTCTCTTGGATTGGATTGGAAAGTGAACCATTTGCTCCTGCCCAAGCAGCTCCTCCAAGGTGATACAGATTTGGTAAAAGCTGTAAGACAGGAAGAGTACTTTCAGAAAATAGGCTGATCACTGTCTTTAAACCAGGGCAAACAGCAGGAAATGCCTTTAGCCAAAACAAAGTCTTCATAAATTAGAATTTTCTTATCATTTTAAATACTACCTATAGCTGGTCATCTGAAGAAAATGTTCTTTTGTGGCACATATTATTATTTTCAATGCCCAAAAAGAGAAAAGCTGCAAGCACACACAGAACTGCTCTCAGCACTGCCAGCGTGCTGGGAAAGGCTTACTGTTTTGGAGTTCTTAGCATCCCGCATCAGCCGTTCCGCACATTTGACATCCTCCTGTACAGCATCCACACCACAGTTCCTTAAAGAGTTGAGATGATCTTGCACTTTTACACATATTCTGTCAATCATCTACTTGAACAAAAGAAATACAAAAGGTAAAACATCAGAACGTTGGTCAAACACAACCTTAATCCAGTCCAGGTAGAAAATCAATAGTAGCATGATGAGATTTGCAGTGACAATATAAAAACCTGGAAAGGCATGATAAGACCTTGGCAGTATGTCAATACTATTGAAGGAAAGAACTACATCTCATAAAGACACCCCTAAGCATTGCAAAATAAATAACCATCAGGAAAAATAAATGCTGTGGACTATTTTCTCCACAGTAACTTCCAGGATAACTGCAAATAATCAACAAGTTATGCTATTTAACTCTTACTCTGGTTTTTGGATCAAATTTAATGCTGAAAATGTTGTTGATATACCTAAGACTATGGGTTTAAAGGTCTCTGAATTGTTAAGAAGTTCAGAGAGTAAAAGAAAGCTCAGTTCATTCAACAACCACTAACAGCAATTTCTCCAGTCTAAGCAAAATACAGCTGTGCAGGCTTCTGCAGTATCTGTTTAAAATGTAAATATTCCTAGTTGCAAGAGAATTAAAACTATCAAAGCAGAAGTTTCCATCAGACATTTCACAGTGGGATAAATTGAACTTAATCTGTACCCGCAAGACAATTAATTCAACATGCTGCAAATGCAGGGCAGGTGGTATATCTGTGTCTTACAAGACAAACCACCAACAATGCCTGACACACAGTCAGCTTTGATTAAGATATATGAGGCAAGGAGATATAATAGTTACAAGTCTTTATCAGTCCACTTAGCATACATTAGAACTGGCTATTTGACATTTTGAAGCAACATCTGAGTGCATGCACTATCATGTAAAGTCTACAGTTCTAGCATCTTATATCATTAGCAATGAGAACTGAAATAATTTCACAGCATGCTCCTTTTTGGATCCACATGAATCATTCTCTTCAAAGGGTTTTGGCTGGGTATTTTTTTACAAGTACAAAGAGCTAATTAATTATTGGATAATAGAAAGTCTCATTGGGACATCTGGACAGAAAAAAAATATATTCTGGGAATAATAATGCAATTCTATCGCACTAGAGTCTTTTTCAGCTCTCTTTTAAAACTGTTTTTAAAATCCATCCTTATTGTACACAATTTAATACAGAAATCAGTAAATTTATTTCAAAATAACAATAAATTACATTTCCTGAAACTTGATATGTATCTGGTGTTGGAGAAAAGCACAACCAAAACCAACAAGATATAAAAAATCTAAACTTATTTCATATAGACATTATCTACTTGGGGAGAAAAAGTGGCATTGGAGCAGAAAAATTACTAGATTAAAACAACTGCTCTTGCAGTTTTTAGTGCCAGTATATCTCCATATACCATTTTCTCTCTCAAGAGGTCAGAGTACAATTTCAGATTCCAGTAACAAAACACAGTCCCATTAAATTTTAATAATAAAGGTAGAGCACAAGCAAACCAAACTGTTCTTGGTTTCAACACTAGTTTACTTAGCAATACCTTGAGTTTTTCTCTACATGGTACTGCTGTGCAGAAGACCTTCATCTCACAAATGCTTTGCTTCCAAATACATTGTCATTGATAATTATTATTTCTTGGGAAACAGTATAACCCATGAGGCACATCTTAAAATTACTCTGAATGAGAGAGGACTTCCTCCCCAAGCAGGTTTTAGGTACTGAGATGTCCATTAAGTAACAAATTCTCACCTGCTGAGTGGTGCTGGTGACAATGCCTTGCTGCAGCCGATATGCTTGCTCCTGCAGGTACTTCCTGGTCTCATGGTTACGAAGCAAGTAGTTTTCTATCTAAAAGGAAAAAAAAAAAGGGCAGAAAAAAAGTGAGCTTAGGAAACTGATTTGACTTCACATTGTAATTTGCTTTCAATTTTGCTGCTGTGTCAGAAGTGGGGACTGACAAGAAAAGCTGCCTAATTATTTATCATTTGCAAACTTTATTTTGTGTGCCTTGGTGCCTAAAATCAACATGAATAAATACTATTTCGCTCACAAACTAGTGAAACATGATTAAATATTGTGGTTTTGCCAATGTTTTCTGAAAGAGTATTCTATTTTGAACAATTTAGCAAGTTATGCTGACTAAGGATTAGATTCCAGTTTGAGAAATATTTGAAGGGACTCTTAACTGTTAAGTGTTGTAGAGATCATGACGACTCAAGATATTTGATTCATTTCTTTTCAGTGTCTTTGGCCTGCTGCAAAGACACAGATTTGAAAAACAGTATGTCTGAAGAGAAAATAAACTATCTAAAAGTGCCTAAGTGATAGCGCAGCCTCAGTTCACATGTTGGTTCATTAAAGCCAAGCAGTACAGAAGCACTACCTAGAGACAAGTGATTCCTACTTACAGGCCCCCACAATTCTCAGCAGCAGTACACACCCACCATCAGCCAGCTTCATGATACACAGGGTAACCCCCCAACCCTGCTCTCTCAAATTTGGTGAAGCCAAAAGCACCTATTAACAACCTGTTCAAGGTTCATCAAAAGTGATGCATCTGGTCCGAAAGAGAGAGGGGAGGAAAGGCTGAGTGAAGTGGCCAGCAGGTTGTGAGGCTGAGATCAGTGGGGATAGCTGCCTTTAAGATGGCAGCAGCAGCAGCAAGAATTGCAACATCCAGCCATGTCCCAGAGCAAATCCCTGGGTTTATCCAGCTTCCCCACCCCAAGTCAAGTCTGCTGCAGAGACACCAGAGCTCAGGAGAGCGGCTGCTGTGTCCATCAGTCAGTGCCATTTTCCCAGCACCAGGCTCAGTCCATGCAGGGGGGCTTGCATCCTCACCTGCAGGGAACACACCTGTGTTGTGTTCACAGCACCACTCCTGACACTGATATCTTTTCTAGGAGGTAGCTTCTTGTGGTGTGTAAAGAAAGCCTGAACCACATGTTAAAACAAACTCAGGGTCTAACAGTTTTAGCAACTTTGATATGAGTAAAAGGAAATGCTCTTTGTACATAGTGCCTAATTAACACACAGAATTTAAATCCCTGTGGCCAGAAGCTTTCCAGTATTTTTTTCAGAAATGCACCTACCAGTCTAGATATGAACCAGGCCAATTATATTAAATGAGATGTAAGAAATACGTCCATCCCCCATGAATCAGATTTTTAAAAGTAGAATTGAGAGAATTTTCATGCATCAAAGAAAAAGATATTAACTAGCAGCACTTCTCCCTGTGATACTCAAATTACCGAAAACAAGGATCGTAGACATTTGCTTTTTAATCACAGTTATCTGTAAGAACTATTTATAACATTTTTATGGCCTTACCGTGGCTGCAAGGAAAACTACTCATTAAAGAGATGTGAAATGTATCCCTCCTGATTGAGCAGGAGGCTTGTTTGGGGCTCACAAGATTCATCATATTAAAACTCAGCTGGGAGTTTTAAAACTCGTGCAAGTGGAACACTACAGATACTGTCAACAACTTTTCATCCAAAAGAACATGCTGGTGCAGTTGCTTACTTAGGGCAACACAGTGTGTGAATTTTATATGTACAATATAAAACACAGGTAGTAAATGTTTTCATCCTCCCTCAAATTGAAGAGCACCCTTTGTCTTGTACAGAGCTGACTGCACTTTTAATGCCAATATAAAAAGCATGCACCAGTAATGCTAAACATTTGGTAATACCCACAGGCACATATGTAACAAACATGTAGTTTCTAACTCTCATAGTCAAGCACACAGTAATACCAGGTCTAGTTTGCATATTTTTAGTTATGATATTCTGACACTACACCAGTGCATTCCATCAGCCTTCACTCCCAGCATTCTGTGGAATAAAAAGCTCTTGCAGCACTTGATTACCATGTATATGTCTATGCAAACCAAACAATCCTTGAATCTAGTTCCTATTCAGCCAAGCATGAAGTCTCAGTCACTTAAAATGACTATATTTTTGCTGGTTTTATTTCTGTTCATTGGTGGCATATGCAATACCTTTTGCAGTGCCTCTTCTGTTTTCTCAGGGTTTGTTTTGAGTGCTTGGGAGGCATCATTCATCGGTATAGGCATGAATCTCAATGTATAATTCCTAAAGGAAAAAAATGATGGTGAAAGTTAATCTAATTACAGTATATCTTTGTAATCACTGTACTTTTTTATGAAGAATAACCTAGAAGGGAGACATAAAGTGCATCCAGCTTGTCCATGGAAGGTACTAAGAAAGTATTTTTCACATTTTTAAGTGGAATAGCTGGAGGTAGACATGCTCTTTTTTGCTGCTAATTCTTTACTACTAGACAGAGGGGTAGATTTTGAAAAACAGTTATATGGTCAATGTCCAGTGGCTGCTGATTAAAAGCCTACCTGCCCTCTGTAGCTCTGTGCACATGGTTAGATTATTTGTGTATCTAAACAGAACAGGGAGAATCAGTGCCTCCTGGCAACTGTATCAGATCTAAGACTAAATGGAAATACTCAGTAATAGACAGATAGCAACTAAGAGACTGAGTTTTGGAAATTTACTATTTAATAACTTCTCGTGTTTACAACAATTTGAAGACACTTGCTGAATTTTTAATAAAAAGCTGACAAAACAAGCATAGCATCTCCACATTGCTTTACACAAATGATCACTCCCTGCATTTTTCATATTTGCTTGCAAAATATTTCTGCAGCTGTGTCCATCTGCTGCAATAAGAGATTAAAGACAGGAGTTTGGTCCTGAGTCAAAATCACATTTAAACTCTGAGAACATAAATTGACTATCATGACACAGTTATACTTAAAATGGACATACTGTGGTATGTCCACACAACTTCAGACCTGAATAAAGGGGGGGGGGGAGGGGGCAAGAGGGGGGAAAGAGCAGGAAGTTTTTAAAACCTGGAAAGGAAACTATTCTTTATATTTTCAATTAATTACCTTTTATTTCCTGCAAACATTTCTTTCTCCTCCTTCTGCAAACATCCCACTAACCGTCTGTTCCTATTCCATCCAGAGCTACACAAATATGTTTGGAACCCTCTATTCTGGAGCACTTTAAAGCTGGCAATTTCAATGTGTCACCACCACTGATGACAGCAGACCATGCTACTCCCAACAGCAGACACCTTAAATAGTGTGAAATTCCAAGCTTCTTTCATCATCTTCTCCCACATGCTTGGACACATGCAGCACCATTCTCTGAAGGGCAGTGTCCTCCTGAACTGCAAACACACCAATTCCTCATTGATACCACCCAACATTTTACTTGAAATGATAATGGAAGGCTTGTATGTTTCTTCCCCAGTGCAAACATGGTATAGACTGTCAGTTGTCAGTCTACTGCATCAGTCAGAAATTTAACTCCTCTTTCTTGTTGTCTTTCCTTCAAAAGAACATTGCAAACTATACAGACCCTGTTATGTGTCCTCATGTAATACTAACCAGTGTCTACCATCATGGAGAGAATTTTTAAATGTCAAAGATACTGAGCTCAAAGACAGATAATTACAGAACTTGCTGATTGCCTGACAAGTGAAGTATTTATTTAGTTAAAAAAAAAAAAACAAACCAGAAGGTAGATTTCTAAGGATCTCTGCAGCTGTTTGACATTTAATACATCCCAAATCTGCAATTAACAGCTCTCATGCTAGCAGTTATATGCTAAATTCAATTTAATCAAAGGCTTAGTGCACCCTCCCTCACACATATGGACACACAGAGCTGAAGGAGGGTAAATGAAAGGTAAGGAGATTTTCGTGGACACAAAATCACAGAGGCAAAACTTGAGAAGACCACTACCCTAAGGGAGGAAGGAAATCATCTGTACTTGGGTTGCTTTCAGATACACAGTATTATTTTCATCTAAGAATTCACCAGCCCTTAGGGGAAAATATCAAGAATTTAAAGCTCACTTTTCAACTTTACCTTTATGCTTTGTTTTTCTCTTTTCCCTTGAAGTCTAAAATATTCCCCCATTCTTCTTTTTATTAACATTACACTTGTCCCTTGTAAAAGAGTACATTTTGCTACAAATTCAATAATCCAGTAATTTCCTAACACATCAATATACTCAGCAAAATACCTATATTTAAAGGATGTTAAATTCCAGAGAGGTGCTCAAAGACTGTAAAGGATGTCCCAAAAGAGGTCCCAAAACTCTCTTCTTCTACATACAACATGTGTGACAACAGTCTTACATTTCATCACATTATTTCCCCTGTAATAACTTCTGATCCACACACTATGTATGCTCTCTGCTGCAGTGGAGATTTTACTTACAGGAATAAGATCATCTGTTTTTTAGGTCAGGGTGTGTGAACTTCACATGACTGCTAAAGGAAGAATTCATAGCCCTCTAACAAACTCCAGCATTTCTCCTCAGTTACTAGAACTTCAGCTATTTCTTCAGTCAGTCCATATAGAAAAAAAAATCTTTCAGAAATGAACACGAGAAAATGCTCAGAGCCCTGTGACAGAGGGGGCTCTAGGCTGCAAAGCACATGTTTATCTTCATATTAAAATTACAGAGATACAAGACCCTGCTTATGGCCAAGCTGAATAGGATGCCCACTGTTCTCAAATGCTCTCCTGAACTGACATCCATAAGGGACTGCAGAAAATCTCAGCACTTCACACCACCTGTCTGGGACACCCCTGGGCTAAAATCTGCCAACAGCCATGCTCCTGGAATTCCCTTGCAGAAATAACATTTTAAAACAGCAACAAGCAGACGAAGAAAAGCTGGGAGAAGGGGAAAGAAAAAAAATTTCCCAATTACTTCAGCCCATTTTAAAGTCTGCTACAAATCCCCTCAGCCTCCTGCCCATACTGCTAAAGCCTACTTTTCTTCTTGTTTTGTGGTTTGGTAGATGACTATTTTTCTTAAGATCATAGAACATGGAATACATATCCTCAAGCATCTTCAGTATATTTCATTCCATTTTGAACAATGGTTCTTTTCTACAGAACATTGATGATTTCAGGTACTTTTAGGAAATATATGGTGAAGATTATTCTCAAAATGTGACCTTCAAGATGGATTGTTTACAGCCTAATTGTTTTCAGCCAGTACTGACAGTCCATCTCTTCACGTTTAAACCTTTGTTGGTTGTGGCTTAGTTTGTGATGTTATCAATGTTTTTGACAATTTAAAAATGTTTAAGGCAACACAAAATGACCTCAGCTTCCAAGTTAAATAAATGAGATGTCACCCGGAAACAGTACAGTGTCACATAATTAACTGTGGCATTCTGGGGGTGGTTTTGTTTAGACTACTTGCTTTTGCCTCAGGATTTCCACCCCTTCTCTATTTACTCATCCAAACACTTTGGAACAGAGAAATAAAGCTGATGCTAACCATCAACATACCCTTGTTGAAAACAAGGGTATTTCTTTTTCTACCAGACTTCCCCATGCTATTTGCCCTTTAGCAGAGAAATGTCTGCAAGTTGACAAATAACCTTTGCAAATTATTATTCACTACTATCAATGGAATCACTGCAAGATTTGACTAATTATACATCATTTATCTAATTTCCCACATCAGAGCAATTGAATTAATTTCAAAAGCGAGTATATAAACTACAATAGTTTCACAAAACAAGTAACTTCATAAGCTCTAACCTCACGACCCCTACAAGGATTAAGATGCTCCCTTAAGTAATTATACAGTTTTACAAGATACCTTGTCTAGAACCTAGCAATTGTAGGTTACATTCACGTTCTAAAGAGAGCCTATGCTCCTGTCTGAGGGATTCAGTGATGTGAAAAATGTCAACTGCTGCTTAATTTAAATCTGTAATTCTTCTCTCTTAAGAAAAGTAATAATAACATATAAAGAAATGTGATAGAGGTGGAGGGACATGAAAGCAATTTAACATCTATAACTGGTAATGGCTGCATCTCTGAGTAAACTCATAGAAGCAAAATGACCCAGACCATAGCAATTACAGAGAAAAACTGCCGTTCCTGAGATCATCACTATTATTTTCAACTTGCTAGGGGAAAGAAAAAAAGTCAGACCACAAAGGCGCACTTCAGTAATTTTCTGTTATTATGTACAGCTTCATTCACAAGAATAGAATTTCTGCACACCATCAACACAAGAGAATGAAGCAAAGGGAAAATATTACCAAATTCAGAATTTTAATACTAAGAGCAGAACTCAAGGACCTTATAGCAGAGTATGGATGAAAGAGCCACAGAGCCTCTTCCCATGCTTTTGAAGGATGTGAAGTCATGAATTTTCCTTTAGATTAAACATCCTGATGCTAAAAATTGAGAGCACTCAACATCTTCAAAATTGTATTGACTGCGGTGGGAACTGCAGCTGCTCAGATCATTCAGGATCTTTGGCCTCTTCATCAGACATTCAATTACTTGAGACTTACTTTTCCAGCGCCACAGCTATGTCCTGGAAGCCCTGTGCAGTGATGTTATTCTTGTCCCATATTACGGTTCTGAGAGGAGGTGGGAAGAGGAAAGAAAAATAGAAGTTAAACAAGAACCACCAAATAAATCCATAATGAAACTTTATATGTTGAAATAACACACTGCTCAATATTCAAAATTGCAGAAGGCAGCACTTTAAAAACTTGTCTTAGACACTAAATCCTTCAAATTACAGAAATTGTGGACAAATACCCCAAATCCAGGTTTCATTACTTTAAAAGGGACTCTACTGCATTTTCTATCACTAATATAAGCACATTACTTTTCCAAAACACAATTAATAGAAAGATTTGGACATAAGTTCTGGGGTTTTTTGAGGAATAGCATAAAAACCAAAGGTCAAATGTCTGCTTTGGAAGGCCATACTGAAAAAAACCAAGAAAATTGCAGTAACTGGTCAATCTCTGTTCCACATAGCAAACATGTATTTTAAAAATTCATGCTGATCAGAGGTCAAAATTTGCAGGCTATTACACATT
This sequence comes from Taeniopygia guttata, assembly GCF_048771995.1. Lineage (NCBI taxonomy): Eukaryota > Metazoa > Chordata > Aves > Passeriformes > Estrildidae > Taeniopygia > Taeniopygia guttata. The sequence continues at coordinate 92,197,470 of NC_133026.1, forward strand.
CAATCCTGCACTAGGCTCCTGACACTGTTCATACGATTCCACATGCAACACAAGTAGCTGCCAAAATAAACCATTAGGTTAGGTGCATAAATTGTAGCTCTTTTGAATACACAGTAATGATGAGAGTGATCAAGCCTTCCCCTCCTCCCCCAGTTCATACCACTCAAGCAGACTGCCTGGCAATTTGCAAACACATGTTCAAAGATCTCATTAGTAGGCAGAAGAGACAGACAAGCAGATAAATCTTGCTTCTGCTAGAGCATCAGTTGTAGCTGTTCTTTAAAAAAAAGGCACAAAAACAAACAAAGATTTCTGGTGTTTAAAAGAGGAAAAAAAAAAAAAAGATAGATGGCATGCTTTCACATGTATTGACATCCTTCTGTTGTTGCAGAATTATCCCTCTGTTTTTTAGATGAAAGGTAAGAAAGTGAGGAGGAGAGATTCTACACTCACTCTGCAAACATCAGATATGCTAAGGGTCAGATCTTGAATATTTCTGCCACTGGAAAGTGTGTTAATATTTCTACCTGGGTGTCATTTTATAACATTTTTGGCAGAGCCAGTTACCATTGCATTATTCAGTCTGTAATCACACCACAGACTGTGGTGACATTATGTCATTGTGACATTCAGCATACTGTGAAATATTTCAGTCTGCCACCCTGAAATGTATCAAGACTTTACTTCTTGAGATAGTGTGGTCATTCCAATAAACCTAAGACATCCCTCCAGTGCTTTCTTGACATTTTTTAATATTCAGTTGGGGCATAGAAACACAAAGGCCAGAGGACCCCTGCCTCTGAACGAAATAGCCAAGACTGTTTGGGGGAATTTCTTATCCTCCAGGGAACAAATACTTGGAGACCAAGTAAAAAGTGGTCTTTTTACACTGGCAATGCACTGAGGAATGTTCATCTGCACAATCTGATGAGGAGGAGGGAGAATTATCTTTCCTATGAGGGTGACATATTTAGAGGTCTCCATCCAGATTTACGCCGATTGAAGGTTTTATTGTTTATGAAACACATGCTGGATAGAAAAAAAGCGATACTCTCAAGCCATCAGTGCCAGACATGCTAAAAAGCAGTGAAGTTGCTGGGCAGATGAAGTTGCAAAGAAGATATGCCAAAGTCCATCAACACATTAGGAAGGGGAGAAAGGAAGGATGGATGGTCCATGCTGCTCCCCATTCTGAATTCCACATGCTCTTAGTTCTACAAACTGACACTTAAGAAGACAAAGAATAATTTACTTCAGTTTCCTACCCAAATATCAGACTTATCTCTGCTGGGAAAGTCTCCAGTAAGAAAGACATAGCAGGAGAGAAGAGAATAGCTAAGGACTGGAATTGAATTCCCAGGAAAATTGTAGAATCTTGGTACTTGCAGATCTTCAAAACCTGCATCCACAAGTCCCTAAGCAACCTCACATAGCTTTAAAGTGGCCCAGCTTTGAGAAGAGAAGTGGACTTAATTGAGAGCTCCATAACAATGTAATTTTTTTCTGTCATTCCAGAAATTTGGAAAGCCTTTTGATTCCAACAAGAGGCCTTTCTGTTTAAATGTAGAAAATTTTCCTCAGTTTCAGTTAAGGAAAAGTTTTTGAAGGGACAACTTGCTTATCTTGTTTTTCTGTGGTTATTTTCCTTTCTCTTAAGAAAAAGAAGAATGAGAATCTTTCCAAATAAAGACACTCTTAAGTGGCTGTACATAGAGAGATTCTGAAGAGAAACAGATTGAGAATAAGCCCATAACTTCAGTATTATTAAGCCATTCTACTGTTTACTGCAAATACATTTCCCTTACCTGAGTTTGGTGTTTATCTGTAGGGCTTTTGCCAGCATCTTTGCTCCCATATCTCCCATAGCATTTCCACTAATATCCACTTTTGTGAGAGAAGTATTGCTGCCCAAGGCATTAATAATGATGGTGACCTCAGTCTTCAGCTTGGAATCTGCGAGGGACAGTGACTGTAGAGGCTGTGGATCATAGAAAAGGCACTGATAACAGAAGCTGATAATGCACTCATTCCTCAAACACCAACTAAAATAAGTTACAAGTTTCCAAATTCTTGGGGACAGCAGTAAACATCAAAGAGATGTCTTGTTAGCTGCAGATCCTACAATACATGATAAATTGGGAGTCAATAAATTAGAGCACAGGTGTCAAACACATTGACACAAGCAGATTAAGTTGTAACACCCTGTGAAAAAATTATTTTCAAGTGGCAGTGCCTCCAACTTCCTGAGTTCTACTAAGTTCAGAATAGCGTGTAAACCTCAAAAAAGGCAGATAACAACAACCAGCTTCACAAGACAACTTCCAGTGTCCATTATGTTTTGCTTAACTGGCATTCGCATTTTCAGTGAGAGATAAAAAGTATCTACCACTCCCCTTCTCTCTCTCAGGCTGAAAGATTTGCCCAAGGGCAAATTAGAGTCCAAGGCATTGTTAAAACATAAACAGTTTCCTTAAAGTAATTTATTATTGTTACTTCAACTTTAGGAGTGATTTTGCATATTGTTCTTTCAACAAAGGGCATGGACTTCTGGAGAAAAGATAAAACTGTAGCAGGTCTGAAATTCAAAGCAGTATTGAGTATCTATTACAATTATTAAGTCAATAAACATTATTAACGATGGTGTTTTGACATCCATAACTACAATATCTTTCAGTGACTTTATTTTTTTTATGAAGCATATTAAGCTGAAACTACCTTATTTGACTCAAGCAAGTCACACTCAAAAAAAACCCCTTTTCTAAAAATGCCCATATTTCCTCCACTCTCAGTGCCCCCAACACTCAACAGCAGCATCTCAAGAACCACAGTCAATCTATCCCCATGCCTTGCATAGATATTGCAGCTCATAAAAGCATAATTTGGCTTTGGTGATCAATGAGGACTCCACAAAACATTTCCCTTGCTCAGGTGTGAGTCCACAGAGAGGAGTGTATCGTCATTATACACCCACTTAGGCACATATTGAAGGATGAAAGTTTGGAGCCTAAAATCCTCAAATAGCCAGCACAGAAAAATCAACATCTCATAACAATGAGCCACAGTACTTATGTTAGAGCCTGAAGTTTAGATTAATGAAAATAAACCGACCAGACTGTGCACACCTTCTAGGATCCAAGGTACTTGCATCATGCCTGCTATACAATGGGATCTGACTCTCCAAACACCACTGGATAACAGCGATAACCAAAAATCTTGCAACAATGCAAGAAATGCACTTACTAATGAGGAAAAACACAAAAATTTGGAGGCACAGCAGGCTGGTAATTATAAAGTCTAATAATAACACAAGCCACATGCTGGTTTTATTTGAAATGGAAGATATTAAATTACTATGCTAATGGCCTTAATCTGTTTTTGAATTTTATTGCACAACATGAAGAAGAATGTAAAGAATTATTAAGAATTTAAAAGCAATATTAAGAGAAAAATGCTAACATCATGTTTAGAATGGCACTCAAGATCTCTTGACAGAAGTCTGAGAAGCCCTTTTGCTGACAGATTCACAGTAAAGCAGCACCATGCAACACTAGGAGAAATCAGCAATAAACTTGTGAATGTGAGATTGTTTCTGTTTTTCATGTGTCATTTTAGGAATGGGCATTGGAGTAACTGAGCTGCACGTGATCCCTCCCACATAATTTTTCAAAATCTCAAATATCCTCCCAGGAAACTTCTTGCATTCCAACACTGACAAAAGAGTATATGACTGAAAATGCTTCTGTACTGTGTTTTGTAAGGATTGACAGCTATACACCATCTAAATATTCATTAAATTATCTGATCATTACATCAAAAATCCCAAATAAAACAACAGCAAACAAAAAAAAGGAAACATCAAAACCAAATCCCCCAAAAATATGGGCAATCTACAAACACTTCTTTTATCAACTTAACAGTTTTAGCTGGATATTGAAAAAACAGAAGTCTAAGGACCACTTCCAGTGTCCCTGCTACAGAAAGCAGGTACTTTACCAATACAGAGAAAATGCCTTACCACAATCTTTTTAAGGAAAAGGAATTCTTGAAGTACAGATATACAATTAGAAATTGCATTATTGTATTCATTGATTCAGTCAAACTTCTGCTGGAAAAATCCCTAAGAATTAAATCAAGCTAAATTTGTTTTTCCTAAGAACAATAATGCTATAAAAACCCTCAAAAAGCCAATTCTGCACCAAACACTGTACTAACAACTAAAGATATTCATCACTAGAAATTCACTGCACCTATGCAGGAGTGATGACCACTCTGAGTAACAGCACTGCATACCTGCAGTGTAACATCAATTTTTGCAACAAGAAAAGGAATGGCACAGTAATAATACATTTTAATGGTCTGCACAGTATAGCAACTATTTATATAGAAAAGACATGGAAAGAACAAAAAAAAAAAAAAAAGAAACTAAATATTACATTCTCATTTATATAGAACACCTGTGAAGTTCTGCTATGTAAGTTACTACTACTGCTTTTAAATGATGCAGAATTACATTTGGATATCACTCTATTTTAATAATCATAGAACCAAGCCACTGATTGTTTAAATAATTTTACTCATGACTCATATTAACACAGCAACAAAGCTATTTAAAATGTGCATAAATACATGAAGAAGCATTTAGAGATTATTATTTTAGATTAAAGCCACTTGCTTCAGCTTTCCATGCAGACAATGTGCAGTCCCTAAACTGTGCAGTGTGCTCTAGGCAACATCACACCCTGGTCTCTACAACTGCATCTTAAATTTTTAATCTCCTGTGGCAGAAAATGCATACTATTGCTAGAACAAGGACCACCCCATTGAAGATTCAAAACCAAACTGAAATAGCTAGAGACCTAAAATAATTATCTAGTATCGAGATACAGTAAGGACAATCCTAGGCAGCTTTCTGCAACATACTCTTCCCACAGTGCTACAGTATCTGTCCTCAACTCTTTTGCTGCTAGGAGATAGTTGACACTGGTTTTAGCATTTAATGAGACAGAAAAAACTAAGATTCCTTCACTGAACAGGATTAACAAGAGAAAAGAACACAGGGAAAGAAGAGCAGGGTAACCCCAAAAGGATCATATGCTATATCCCAAATGTTAATGTGTGACATGAAGGAGAGACATTTAAGTATCTAAATGAAAAACAACTTTTTGGTGAATTATTTCATTATAACACTCTTTGAAAACAGGATGAGAATACCTTGTGTAGGTTAGGTCAGGAAAACGCGCTGGGTAAGAATTACAGGAGCACATCTGACCAGTGTATAGTCTAAAAGGCAAAAAGTGGAACTGCAAACAATGTTGAGAAAAGAAAAGGAATGCAAGAAATGGAAGCTAATGATGCAAAGGAGAGTGAGCTGCAAGAATGATACACACAAAATTTACTTTTTTCTGTTACCTGGAAGGTTCAAAAACAGAGCCAGGGAAGATAAACAGAAGGTTGTAAAGCTTTAAATAGAAATAATACAGTGAAAATTGAAATTTTTGTTCTTAAGAAAAGATAGCATGAAAAGGAGATTCATAAAATATGGGGAAAATCCCAACAGCATATTTGAGAAGATGATTTAGGTACTGAAAGGACACAGAGTGCATTGAGGAGGTGTTTTAGGGTATGGTCTAAGTGGGAAGAAATGTTCACCTGCAACAGAGCACAGAAATAATGGAAATAGAAAACATACTAAATTACATTTGCTTGCAATTCAGTTCTTCAGGACAGCTGTGAAAGGATAAGCATGAGAAACAGGGCAGGACAGAGACAAATGGCCACACAGAAGCAGCAGGTGGTATCTGATTAAATGAAACCCCTCAGTACAGGATCAAAAGGAAAACGAAAGAAGGGGAAGGCAGTCCTGCAGCATTCCCTTTAGAGGCAGAGTAGGAGGAAGTGGTCACACAGCGCAAAACAAAAAGGCCAGCTTGGTACAAGTAACAGTTTCACCAATGCATTACTTAGCACGACCCTACATCTAACTTGTGCAAACAAGCACTTTTATTAGGGTGCTTTCATTACCTCAATTGTTGTTACCTCAATTAGAATCAGTTTTGGTATTTGTATGCAGAACTTTACCACATCACACTGACTTTCCATGCTTTAAAGAATAAGATGTGGAGGAAGGCACAGAATCAAGAAATGCCAGTACCACTAAACCCATTTAGGAGGACAGAAGGAGCATAAAGGACTAGTTTAATAAATTACTTCAAATACAATTGAGAACAAAGAAAAAGGGAACATGGAATACAAGTCTAATGACCTTGCAAGGAAAGAGACATTGGAAATCCTGGTTAAAACTGCCAGGACACAGACACAGATGGGAGGAGAAGACAGCCAAGCAGTTAATATAGAGAGCATGAACCTGGAGGTGAGACAATAAAGACAATATGAAGTAGCAGGTGTTCAGAGAGCCTGAGTCTACAGTCGGCTGTCTCTGAAGAATGAGGAAATCTTGCTTGGTACTTGCACAGAAAATAAGGGAGACAGAAAGGACTAAGAGTAGCTAAATAAAGATTGACAAGCATGAGAGTAACAGACCATCTTAAGACCCCCACTTCTAACCAAAACCAGAATACCAAGAACAGGCAACAACACAAATCCAACCACAGAAGTCTTTCAGAATAACAAAGGAGTGTAGAAATTAAGGAAGTGGACAAGCATCCCAGCAAGGTATCCTGAATAAGTTTTATGAAATTGCTCCCATGACTAAGAAAGGTAAACAACAGCACAGTGAATGGTTTATTTGCATCTTTTGAAGAAGGGAGGAGTTCTGAGAGATCACTGCAGTGACCTTGCATTTTGCCAAGGAAAAAAAAAAAGTTAAAACCCAAGAACAGTTATCAGGAAATAATGTATTCCATAAATTAAAAAAAAAAAACAACATTGTTATTGAGAACATTACCATTTTAATCACTTATCAGGACACAAAAGTTCTGAAAATTTGTGCCTAAAGGGCTGTATGATTTAGACATAAATAAGTTACACACATCCAACTATTTAAAATTAATATTTTTCAACAACCACAGATCCTAAGCCTGTCCTCAGAAAATGTTCACCTACATGCCACAAGTTAATCCAAATTACAATCAAAAAGAAAGAAAAAACCAAATTCAAAATGTTGGATGTATATGTGCAGGGTTTTGATCAAATCTTATGCAGCAAATTACCACAGTGAAGAAAATTATCAGAAATAGACTGTGAGGGTACAAATACACATGATGATAGTAGGCAGAAAGATACTCACTGAATCCTCGTCTTGAATCATCTGAACTAAATTATCAAGTACTGGAGTGAGATTTCTGAGGGAAGAAAAGTTAGGAAGATGATGAAATCAGCAGTTTCTCCTCATCCATTCTCTTGTTTTTTAGAAGAAAGAAAATCCTTACTTGGATTTCATGTTGTTAAAGTTTTTGCCTAAAGCCAAATGTCTTATCGATCGGTTTTTACTAAGCCAGACTACAAGGGTTGAGAGGTCAGATTCTAGGCCTGTAAAGAATCAAATTAGATTAGGAATTAAAACACAGTTTCACAAAAGACCCAGACCAGATCCAATTACTGATGCTATATTCAAGTAATTATATCAGTGTACTAATTTCAAAAATGTGTGGAAAAATTTCAATTCTTCTATCTTCAAATACTTTTCTCATTAGTGCCTCTGCTTTTCTATGAGAATAAATGCTTTTTCTAAAATAAACCCTTTAAATCTCCATGCTAATCTGCTATTAAAGGCACCTCTCAGAAACACAGAAGAGAATTCAGTCCCTTATCCACAGTCCAACCACCCAAGGGTAGTTTCTCACACTGTCAGGCAGAGTTTGAAGTTCCTTGGAGAATTCTGAAATCATGCTAATCACTATCTTAGTAGAGTTGTGTACTAACAATATTTCAAAGCCTTCAAAGGCCTGCAAAAAAACCTAACATAACACACTACAAATAAAATGACCTGGAAAACAAGGCAAATTTTATTCTACTACTAAGTAAAAGAAAATTGAGGAGTCCACTAGCTAGATTACAATGATTTCAAATTCAGATTCACAGCATAATTTAGATTTCAAATATCTATCTTTATTTATAAAAATAAATCTTTTTGCCTAACTGGGCTGGATCTGTAGCTCTCACAGCTTTCCACTTGTCCATCCCACTCTTCTTGGACATTCCACTGTACTGGGAATCTGTTTCTGAAATACTTTTGCACTTGGCTGATAGAGGGGTAAACACAGCAGGTGAATTCTTCCAGTTCATACACCTACACCTTGAATCTGCAAGATGAGAAGTAAGCTCATATTCCCAGAAATACGTGTGCTAGGAAGCATAGAGACTCCAAAGCAGAGATATTCAAAGACTTTTCCAAAGACAGAAGCAGGTCTTTTCTGACCTGAAGCTCTTGACTCTTATCTCCAAATATTCCCCCTCAGATTCATTCTGTATCAGACCTTTCCCTTTGTTCTTTCACTATACTTCCAATTCTCATTCAGCTTCTCATCCTCTTATGCTTAAACCTAATTTACTCTGGATCTAATATGAGCTTG